>NW_024412453.1:11463703-11629868 GCF_014898765.1 Herpailurus yagouaroundi
GGGGGGGGAGAGTGGTTGCACACCGCTCAGTCTTCTGGAGTCTGTCTTGCTAACCCCTGTGGTCACCAGCAGTCCGTTCTTTGTGTGCTAACCTGTTAGGTTGGTATTAGAAGATGGATTTCTCAGTGTGATACGACTAAATTAGTTTTCCTGTTGGAAGCCACCATAGGATGCTAGTTGGGGCACAGCTGTAGCATAGGCATGAGCCGTCCCATCCAGCGTGGGGGGAGGCGCGACTATGGAATCACAGTCTCTCTTAGGAGCTGGTGCTGTGAGGGATCAGGAGACCCATTTTCCTCTATTACCTGCAGCCCCTACCTCCTCTCCGGGGAGTCAGTGCTTTATCCCCTCACTTTGTCGAGGTTCAGCTCATTTTCAGTGTGCCTCGTATGCCCCAGGTGCCTTCTTGCCCAAGATCCAATTTATCTGTGTGAAGAGCCTTGTAAAGTAAGCGTATTAGCTGTGTCTTAGGGTGTCACAGAGACTCAACGAAATAGAATGACTTGCCAGAGTGAGCTTTCCAAACCGTAAGTAAGACAAAGTCACTTCCTGCTTGAGACCTTCCGGTTGAAGGTGCTCCCAGGTTCTTACTTGGCCTCTGCCAGTGGCTTCAGCTTCTTGTTACTCCCATTTACTTCCTCTCCCATCTCGCTCCAGGTGCCATAGCCTTCTTCCTGCCATGTCAGTCTCCAAGCTCATTCCTACCACTGGGCCTTTGCATTTCTAATTCCCTCTGCCAAGAACATTTAGCCCCCTATGTTTTACATGGTTGGTTTCTTCCACGGCGTGTCACCTCCTCAGGAGTGGCACACCTTTCTCGACTTCATCCTCTTATCGCACTGTAGCTCATTGCCCTGTTCTGTCTTGCACAGATCTCTTTTCACGATCCGACAAAATTGTTTTCATGGTTCGCAGGTTTTATTTGTTGGTGTGGACACTGGAGTCACTTTTTTAAAAACTGTGTTGAAATCTGTTGAAACTTCTATGACTGAGATGGTTCCATTCAAGACCAGTGGCTTCACTGGCCAGGTCTTTTACCTAGGTTAACCTCTAAGGTGGTTCACACTGCATTTGGGGGGCTCATTTCTCTCACATGAAGTTGGGTAATGTTACAACAACCCCTGGGCCTGTATAGATCTTCATGTAGGCAAACAGTGATTGGTCAGTGCTGGCCACAGCTGTAAGATGAGGGTAAAAGCTGTCTTTTAAGAATGTATGGTTTAGGGACTCCTGGGTGGCTCAGGTGGCTAAACGTTTGACTTCAGCTCAGGTCATGATCTTGAGGTTTGTGCATTCGAGCCCTGCATTGGGCTCTGTGCTGACAGCTCAGAGCCTGGAGCCTGCTTCAGATTCTGTGTCTCCTTCTCTCTCTGCCCCTCCCCTGCTCACATCCTGTCTCTCCCTGTGTCGCAAGAACAAATAAATGTTTAAAAAAATTTTTTTTAAAGAATTTATGGTTTCAAAAGTAATTAAGTCACACAGTCATAGGTTTATGTATGAGTGTGTGTGTGTGTACATGTGTGTGCATGTGCACATGTGCTTATGTGTGCATGCACATGGTTGCATTAAAAACAAACACAGCTGATGCATATATGGCTGTATCTTGCCACTGGGTGAAACTCTTTGTATGCCCAGGTTGAAAAGTCAAAAATACTTAACAATTTATAATGGAGTTTATCAAGTGTCAAGCCACAGGTTACAGGAGCTTCATTTGGCCTGCGTGGTGTTTTTTAAACTAAAAATGTTTTTTAAGTGTTTATTTATTTTGAAAGAGAGAGAGAGCATGCAGGAGGGGCAGAGAGAGAGGGAGAGAGAGAATCCCAATCCACGCTCATTGTGGAATCTTACGCGGGGTTCAGTCCCATGACCATGAGATCATGACCTGAGCCGAAATCAAGAGTCGAACGCTTAACTGACTGAGCCACCCAGGTGCCCCTCAAATGATTATTTTAATGGATTAGTGTGTGTAACCTACATATATGCTGGTGCTCATTGTGGTCCAGTATCAGAACTGCATCAAATCCAGAGAAACCTAGTTAACAGTTATTAAAAAGAAATTCCCATCTTTACTTGTGTCTTTCCAATAACATTAATGGGGATCTAATTTGCAATGCACTTTAAGGAACAGTTCTTATAATCACGTCTCCTCTCCACCTCTGCTCTCTCTTGCCCCACGGTGTGGCTGGGTAATAGCTCCCTAAAATGTCCATGTCATAATCCCTGGACTGTGTGAATATTATGAGTGTGTTACCTTATGGGGCAAAAAGGGATTTTGCAGATGTGTTTGAATTAAGGATCTTGAGATGGGAGCTTATCCTGGACTATGCAGGATAATATAATCGGAAATATTCTTAGAAGAGAAGGCGAAGGGAGATTCCACCACAGGAACAGCGTTTGATGGCTGAAGGCATTTGATGGCTGAAACAAAATGGTACATTTCTTGCTTTGAAGATGAAGGAAGGAAGGGGCCACAAGCTGAGGAATATAAGGACTCCAGTTCTAGGAGCTGGAAAAGGCAAGGGAACAAATTTTTCTCCAGAGCCTCTGGAGAGAGTACTGATAGCATGATTCTAACTCATTGCTGCTGATTTAGGACTTCTGATGGCTAGCACCATAGGAGAATGAACGTGTGTTGTTTTAAGCCATTGAGTTTGTGGTAGTTTGTTACAGCCGTCGTAAGAAAGTATTACATTCCATAACCGGCCTCGTACGTGTTTGTAAGCCACTCCACGAAACTTCTCCAGGTTCCTTTTGATTCTCTTTTATGGATACAAGCAGGCAGCGCATACAGGGAGCTAAGACAGTAAATCACCATCTTCCCCCATTCCTTGGTTACTTCCCAGGAGAGACATAGGCAAACAGAGCAGATGAGGTGTTGCGGGCGTATGACTATATGACCGAAATCAATGGGAGAGCCAACAAGTCAGTAAAACTCAGTCTGTCTCAAGCATTTCCCCCTTCTTTTCCTAACTCACTTTCCTTGCTTTTATGACCTCCTTCTCTGCTGCACAGGCCCAGCCAAACTATTTTCTAAACTTTCCTTTGACATGGTGTTATCTAGATTACATGCGGTGAAGCCTCTAATTACAGTGTACTTCATTTGCATGGGGTTTTACTCATTCTAATGTCATTAGTATAAAGTAGGAGTCTTATTGCCAAGGCAACCAGAAGTGCAAGCCTGCACAACTTCAATCTTGTCCAAGAACTCAGACCCACTTGGTACGCTCCCACTGTGTTCTTGGTTTTCCTATCTCCTGGAGCCAAAATAATGCAAACCATTCCGTGGTCAAACCTGTTCATTTTTGTTATCTTTTTAATGAATGTTTTAGCAGGTCTGTACAGTTTTTCCTGAATCTACTGACTTCATTCTTTAATTCCTCCTAGCTAATCATGTCTTTTCCTTTGTAATAGATTTGCTATCTGAAATGCCTCTGGGATACTTACCACCTTCAACATCCTCAACACGGGCTTTTCTCTTTCTTCCTCTCCACTCTTGACCGCTACATGCCCCTGCCATTGGATTTGGAATCCAAGGTTTCTGTTTCTGCCCTCCATCTGGCCTGCATGAATCCAAGTGGATAGAGGATTAGGGAGTCTAGATTCCCCGTATAGAAAGACAAATGGAGGCCTCCCAAGAAATGTGGTTCTAATTTTACATTGACTGCCATAAATTTCATTTCTTTTTATTTTATTTAAAAATTTTTTAATGTTTATTGATTTTTGAGAGAGAGAGACACACACATACACACACACACACAGATAGAGCACGAGCAGCGGAGAGGCAGAGAGAGGGCAAGACACAGAATTGGAAGCAGGCTCCAGGCTCTGAGCTATCAGCACAGAGCCCTACGCAGGGCTCGAACTCAGGAACCATGAGATCATGACCTGAGCTCAAGTCAGGCGCTCTACCCACTGAGCCACCCAGGCGCCCCTATTTCTTTTTAAATATGCATCAAGAGCTAGGTTGGGGCTTAATGTCTGTAAGTGTTAGTCTCTGCAGCTACATACTCATTCTGTAGCAATATGCGAGACACTTTTAGCAGTTAAGCTTATAAGTTTATTACGCTTTGTAAAGTGCTGATGAATTTTGACATGAATAAAAGACCTCATGGTGTCATATGAGGAAATTACCTCTCTTACAGAGGCCACAAAATGGGGGGCCCATTGGATGATTGTGGTTCACCAATGGTTCTCTTTGACCTACACGAGATCATAAATGTGATTGAGGTGCCCAGTTTTAAAATAGGCATACTTCTTAACACAATCCTGATTTTTGGATTCTCTTAAAATACTGAAAGATCGGGCCACATTAAGCTTGTAGTCTCGTGTGGCCACAGGTAGCTGGCGTTGAATATCCCCGCTGTCTGTGGGTATAAGGTGGCACTCTTTGGTTCTTTCTGATCTGGTAGTGATCTACCCTTCTCTGCCAGGTTATGTTGCCTGCCTGATGTGGGTGTGTGCAGTTTCTCTCATGGAGTTGTGGGCTCACAGGAGGAAGGCACCATGGAGACATCTGCATTGATCCCTCCAGCACCCACCCGATCCACCAGGGTCCCTTTCCTACACCTTGAGGCTGGTCATTCAGCCTCCGGAGATGAAGTGCTCATTGTTTCTCCATTGTAGCTATTCCTTTTATAATTGGATCTCCCTGGAAGAAAGTTATTCTACTGACTGAAGTAACTTTTTCATCTCTTGAGTCCTTCTACCCTTTGGTTGAAGGTATACTTGTGGGGCATGGATGTGGATTATTGTATGCCTCCCAAAATTGATTTCCACTGCATTCCCCGGGGCTCAGGCCCATTAAGGGCTGTAATTCAGCATTTGCACCATGTTAATTATGAAGCACCAGGGGATGCCTCTGCATCCTATAACGTTCTTTATCTGATTGTTTTATGCCATTTGAAAGCTCCAGTCTGATGTGTGAACCCATCTGAGAGATTTCTCAAGGCTCACTTGTTAGGACCCAAAGGAAGATATATTAGTGTTTTATAATACCATATATATTGATAATGATATATAGTGATGATGGCATCAATAATGATAATATTAGTAGCTACCTTTAATTTGAAAAGTACATCTGGGGTAAACCATATGCCAAGACAATTGATTAATAAGCATTGTTGTATCTAATTCTAATTAAAGGTAGGTATCATCCTAGTTTATAGATGAGTAAACTGCATCTCAAAGCAGTTAAATGTATCCTCAAAGTCCATTGTGGTGGACATTGTGTTTATCTCTCCAGAACTGATTATTCTGTCTTCTGGTAACTGCCAAATTTCCCTTTGGATGTCCACCCTCGCCCCACATAGTTCATGTCTTTTGGACAAGGAAGCATGTGACTCAGGCTTCATCCAATCAGTACAATTCCCATTTACTGGCCACAGCAATTGGTTCATTGCTTAGCCTGGGGCACAGTTAGAACAAGGCGTTGGAGAAGATTTGGTCAGGGGAATTCTGAGAAGCTTCTGAAGAGACCCTCTTCTTATTCAGGACATGGGGAAGCTTGCATATGGCTTCTGGAATGGTGGCATGTTCCTATCTTGTGTCCATAGGCATGGTTTTAGCATAAGATATGCAGAACAAAGAGTTGGAAAAAAACAAAATCTTGATGGCATCATTGGTCCACCAACTCAAAATAATTCTGAAGCTATCTTTGTCACTGGTCATTCAGTCATATGAACTGATGCTCACATGATAGCGTGGTAGTCACATGAGCTGATGATGTTCTTTATTGTTTAAGATGGTCTGAATTTTCTGTCATTTGCAGCCAGGAGAATCCTGATTGATGGATATGGTCAGCTGGTAAGCACTGGGGTCATGATTCACACCGAGGACCATCTGATTCCCAAGTTGATGCCATCTCTGCTCTTCTGTGCTTGATTTGGATAGACCTTTTTTCCATAGAATCGTAGAGTTTCATGGCTGAAAGAGACCAGCGAGATTGTACTGTTCAACTCGTGATGTTTACACACAAGGAACTTGAGGCCAAGAAAGGAAAAGTAACTTGTCCACATCAATTTGGGTTCAAGGCTAAGGTGGGCTGGACCCCGGTGCATGGCTGTTTTCAACATGACAGCACCTTTATTCCTTTTTCTGTTTATCATACTAGTTAAATGGTTTCTTCTCATTTATCCCGAGCCCTTGTCTACAGATCACAGTTACAGTGGGGAAGGAGACAAACTTCCTGGGGCCAGCAGGAGTCTGGCGTTTATGTGCAGAAGATACCCAGTATTGCAACAGGTTTTGGACAGTGAGAGAGAAGGGAGTGAGTGAAGACATTGGGGAAGGAAAAGAGAAAAAAAAGGAGAGAGAAAGAGGAGAAAGATGCTCATGAGATGCTATCTAAAACAAAAGAAGAGGGGTGCCTGTGTGGCTCAGTCAGTTGAGCATCCAACTTCGGCTCAGGTCATGATCTCGTGGTCTGTGAGTTTAAGCCCTGCATCGGGCTCTGTGCTGACAGGTCGGAGCCTGAAGCCTGCTTTGGATTCTGTGTCTCCCTCTCTCTCTGTCCCTCCCCCACTCATGCTCTGTCTCTATTTCTCTCAAAGGAAAAAAAAAGAGTTGGTATTCTTGGGTCGCCTGGGTGGCTCAGTTGGTTGAGCGTCCAACTTCAGCTCAGGTCATGATCTCACGGTTAGTGAGTTTGAGCCCCACGTTGGGCTCTGTGCTGACAGCTGGGAGCCTGGAGCCTGCTTCAGATTCTGTGTCTCCCTCTCTCTCTGCCCCTCCCCTGCTCACGCTCTGTCTCTCAGAAATAAATAAATGTAAAAAAAAAAAATTCTTTTTTTAAACCAAAAGAAGGATGAAGGATAAAGGAGAAGAATCTTTACCTTTTTCTTCCTTGACAATGAAATCAGTGCAGTTCAGCTAGGCTGAGTTACCCAGAACACTTCTGCCCTCATCTGTTTCCTTGGGTATTTTATGCCAAAGTACCTCCTGGTACTTCAGGGCCATGAAATAATGCTTTAGAACATAACTCAGTGGTTAGTACTTCAACAGGTGGCCCATGGGTGAAAAGAAAGGAGATGTCGTATTTAGTAATTTGAGAGACATGTCAAGAGAGAAGGATATTGTTTCTTGATGGCTGAACCATAACTGCTTCTCATTTCCCTTTTTTTTTTTTTCAAAGTTTATTTATTTTTGGGACAGAGAGAGACAGAGCATGAACGAGGGAGGGGCAGAGAGAGAGGGAGACACAGAATCGGAAACAGGCTCCAGGTTCTGAGCCATCAGCCCAGAGCCTGACGCGGGGCTCGAACTCACGGACCGCGAGATCGTGACCTGGCTGAAGTCGGACGCTTAACCGACTGCGCCACCCAGGCGCCCCTCATTTCCCTTTTAGGAGGACAAGGAATTCTCTTTCTCTGTAGTAGTAGGAGGAACACAGAAGAAGCAGCAGGTGATACAGGAGTCTCCCCATAGGTGGTAGGCGCCATAATGGGTTCCCAAAGATGTCCATATCCTAGTCCTCAGAATCTGTGGATATGTTCCTTCACATGGCAAAAGGGACTTCAAAGATGCGATTAAATGGAAGACCTTGAGATTGCAAGATAAACCTAGATTATTTGGGTGGACCCCGTGTGATCGCAAGGGTCCTTATAAGTGAAAGAAGGAGGCAGATGGGTCAGGGGCAGAGGAGGAGACATGATAACAGAGGCAGAAGAAGCAGCGGTCAGGGTCGTGAGATTGCTGGAGGTCGTAGGGTAGGACCCAAAGAATGTGGCAAATCCTAGAAGCTGGAAAACAAAAATCAAGGAAGTGAATTCTCCCCTAGAGCATCCAGGGGGACACAGCCCTGAGGACACTTTGATTTTAGCCCAGTGGAGTTCATTTATAACTGAAGACTTCCAGAATTGTGGGATAAGTATGTGTTGGTTGATGCCACTATGCTTATGGTAATTTGTTCTAGCAGCAAATGGAAACTAATACTCCATGTGACAAGGCCTGTGCTCCATGGTTTGCATACATTCTTGCTTACTTTTTAACCAATCCTTCATTGCAAAGATCACCAAATACTGCTCGGGGACGTAAGTCAATATACCTAGAGTCACGTCATTGGTTATGTGGTTGAGTCAGGATTTGAACCCAGGCAGTCTAATACCAGAACGTGGGTTCTTAACCACTGCACTGTATACTACCTCCCTAACATATCTGGGACATCTTGGACATCGAAACGCCCTTTCTAGGCCAGCAGGTACCTGGAAAATGGCCTTAAGTGCGCAGTTTTGTGCTGTTCTTAGTGAAGTCCTTCCCGTGTAATAGGAGTTGTGGTACACTGGGACCATGACTTAACTTTGGTTCTTCTACTGATGTAGTGCTCCCCCTGATTCTGACCTGACTACAGGGATAATGTTTCCACACATCCCCACGCTTAGCATGTTTATGTTGTTCAACTAGCTGTCCAGGGAGTCCGCTGTGAGCCACCGGAAGGGGAATGCCATGTGTGTAATTTGAACCAATATGTCATCTGGATTTGGCGGGGGGGGGAAGGAGGGAGCATTTGTGACTATCTGATTTTGGTCAGAACCATTCATAGAGTCAGAGAGGAAGGTCAGGGGAGGTATTTGAACAGAACACTGGGGCTGCAGGGAGAGAGGGAGAGAGAGGCACAGGAAGGGGAGAGGGAGAGACAGATATTGGAGTAAATTGAGAAAGATACACAGGAAGAAAGGGACATACAGTAATACAAACACCAGAGAAAAGGAGGAAGATTTTGCAAGGCAATTTACCAGTCTTTATTAAAATGAAAAGAGCATATACTCTGTGAGCCAGCAGGTCTATACTTGTTTTATTTACTATCATAACCATTTTTGAAGTGGACAATTCAGTGGCAGTAAGTACGCTCACCGTGTCGTGCAGGAGCCTTTTCATCACCCCACATGGAAATCCCATGCCCATCAAATGGTCACGCCACATTCCCTCCCTCCCCCAGCCCCTCGCAACTACCGATCTGTGTTCTCTCTGTATACGTTGACCTGTTCTAGGCATTTCCTGTAAGTGGAATCCTACCTACAACATGGCGTCTGGCATCTTTCACTTTGCACAGTGTTTTCAAGGTTCATCGTGTTGTTGTGTGTGCCAGTGGCAACAACAACTAGGCATGGACTAGATATTAACTGTAGGGCTGTGGCTAGTCTATGACACACCTGCACCATGGGAAAACACACTCGGTAGAATGAAGTAGAGTCTTATGCTGATGTACAGAGGTCTCTAAGACACTGTTCTGGGTAAACGCAGCAATTTATAGGACAAAAAGTATATCCTATTATTTACATAAAAAGTTATGAAACAGGATGACATAACTCTCCGTATAAATATAGGAACATAAACGCACAGGCAGAGGTTTGGATGGATATACAACAAATAGGTAACACAGTGGTGGTGGCTGTGGGGGTTGACCTGGGATTATGGATGGTGGTCAAGGGGACTTTGGCTCTGTCTCTCAATGTCTGGATTTGCTAGAGGAGAATATATTTATATACTGAATGTGACTGAAAGAAGAAAAAGAGAGTGAAAGACAGAAAGAACCCAGCACTACCAACAAAGAGGCACAGAGGGAAGCCCACGGAGAGGCAGAGATGCCCTGGGGTGGAGTTTGGGTGAAACCATCCATCACATCATTACTCTACCCTTTGGAGCGGAACAACATGAGTGGGGGAGTGTCAAACAGCGAGAGATTTTAGATTCGGCCTTCTCCCCATTGTAAAAACCGACTTTAATTATAGCATCTCCAACGCTGGTGATTATTGGTTTGCTCCAGTGTTAGAAAGTCTAGAGGCCGGTTCAGGACAAATGTACTGTTTCAAGTCCGACTCAACAATCAGTGTTTCGATTTTGGAGAAAGTTTTCCATGTTTAATCAAGTTGTTCTTTCTGTGTTGTCAGGATGATAAATTTGGGGGATGGCGGTGATAAAAAAAAATTACGGTTTGCCTAAAAGAACGGAAGAGCATAGCTTTAGGAATTGTATAAAGATTGGCCCCTTTTGTTTACAACTTTATGGCCATTAACTATTGTGAGAAATAATTGTAAGATTTTTAAAAAAGTTTTATTTATTTATTTTTGGGGGAGTGAGAGAGAGCACATGCCAGTGAGGGAGGGGCAGAGGGAGGGAGAGAGAGAATCCCAAGCAGACTTCACACTGTCATTGCAGAGCCTGATGTGGGGCTCCAACCTGTAAACCATGAGATCATGGCTTGAGCCCAAGTCAGATGCTTAAACAGCTGAGGTACCCAGGTACCCTTAATTTTAAGATTAAAAAAAAAAAAAACTTGTTAGAGGAATCAGACCAGAAAAAATGAGCAGTGTTACTTTTTTGGGTTGGGATCTCCACCCCTATTCATTTACTCATTCTTCAGAATTACTTAATGAGTAGTTAGTAGGCACCAAATGCTAGGGGATTAAAAATTAGCCATGGATTCTTCCCATGGATGGAGTTTATAGTGCATTGGGGGAGACAGATATTCAACAACCCCCACCACAACTATTATAAATCCCGAAGAGGGAAATTCTGTGTAGGGAAGTGAATTTGGAATATTACTTACAGATGTGTCCACCAGTGTCCACTCGGGGACAGATCACTTAGGAGGAGATGTCTAGTTGGATTTCCGTACTCTGGCCTCAGGCAATTAATTTTCTCCCTTAATGACTGTAGTGATGGCAGGAGCAGGTCCTGTGGAGGTCAGTGTGCATTTAGTTGAACTCAGTTTCCATGCACGCCCAAGTCAGAGCGAATGGCTGTTTGGGGGAGTGTGGGGAACATGCATCATGGCAGTGATGGCCGGAGTGGTCTCACCCAGTGCAATGTTACGGAAGAGACTCGGGTTTCTTCCATCTACAGCTGAACCTTCAAGGCAGGAAGATGCATAGCATGACACAGGTGGATGTAGTCGTTGCCGATGACCTTCCACCGTGCCCAGCTCTGGGTTTTCTTGCTTGTCTTGCTTCTCCCCTTTCTGCCGTCCTTGTCTTCCATGCTTTCATTCTTTCATTTCCACATTGGTTGCCCCTTCACTTTCTTTCCCTCCCAACCCTTCTTTGTCTTTCTCTTTCCTTCTGTTCTCTTCCTTCCTTCTCTCTTCCCTCTTACTCCTTGCGCTCTCTTTGACCCTCCCATCCCCTTTGGTCCTTAGTCTCTTATTTTGCCTCCTTTCTCACTCTTGTTCAGTGAACTTCCAGCCATCCTTGTGTCATTTATTTCTCTACGTCCCTCCAAGCCCCTCCCCCACTGTGTATTAGTTGCACTGAAGGTGCCACATGGACCCTGTAAGCATTAATTTATTTTCTGACCACAGGTGCCAGTTAGCATTCTAGGGACCACTTACCCCTTGCATTGAAAAAGCATTCTGAGGTTATAGGGTTAGGAGAACCACTTGAAGAAAAGCAAGAACAGGAGGGAATGTGGAGTGCAAGAATCATTAACATTAAAAAAAACTTTTTAAATTTTTTATTTAATTTTTTAAAAATATTTATTCATTATTGAGAGTGAGAGAGACAGAGCATGAGCAGGGGAGGGGCAGAGAGAGAGGGAGACATAGAATCTGAAGCAGGCTCCAGGCTCCAAGCTGTCAGCACAGGGCCCGATGCGGGGCTTGAACTCACAGACTGTGAGATCATGACCTGAGCCGAAGTCAGACGCTTAACCGACTGAGCCACCCAGGCGCACCGCCCCCCCCACCAAATCTTTTTTTAAAGTTTATTTATTTTGAGAGAGAGAGAGCAAGAGTGTGTGTGAGTGGGGGAGGGGCAGAGAGGACCAAAGGGAGAATCCCAAGCAGGCTGTGCACTGTCAGCGTGGATCCCAATACAGGGCTCACACTCACAAACCGTGAGACCATGACCTGAGCCAAAATTGAGAGTCGGACACTTAACCAGCTGAGCCACCCTGGTGCCCCAGGGAGACAAGGACATAGTAGGTGTTTAACTAGATGACCAGGACCTTGGGTACAGTTATCTATTTAAAGAGGCTTCATTCTGGCCACAGGTCACACTGGTTTGAACCTTTCCTCTATTTGTTCACATGTGTCCAAGCCTGCCTTCTTGAATCTGGCCAGTGTAGCTGGAAAAAGTGGGACTCCCTCATCATATCTTAGCCCAAATAGCAACAACAAATTTTTTGTCCTTGTTGAAACTCCCGAGGGATGAACACCTCAAAGTCTTTTCAGAATTTTTAAAAAATGTTTATTTTGAGAGAGAGAGAGAGAGAGAGAGAGAGAGAGAGAATGCCAAGCAGGTTCTGCACTGTCAGCACAGAGCCCAGTGGGAGGCTTCATCCTGCAAACTGTGAGATCATGACATGAGATGATGTCAAGAGTCAGATGCTTAACCGACTGAGCCACCCAGGCACTCCTAGAAAGTCTTTTTAGAATCCTGTTTCCTCCTCTGTCTCCTCCATGAACCTGCTTAAACATCTCTCATCTCATGTTGGTTCCCAAATTTCTCTTGACCATCTCTTTATCAATTGTGTCATCAGCTTAGCCTTACTTTCCCTTAGATTTTCTCCAAACCTGCCTGGTTTCTTCCTGTCATCCAGGTCCTTGGAGTGGCCTTCTCTCATGCTTCTTTCTTGCAGTCATCCCTACCTATCCTTTTATTGGAGGGCAGTGGGGGCGGGTGTGGAGCGGAGACCTCTTAAAGAATTTGATGAAAACCTGGGACTCTGTTCAGAGGAATGTGCACGTACACATATCAATTTTCATTTTCCCCAATCTCAAGGGATTTCTTAGCTCCCTGAAGCCCATCCCTGGACCTTTTGGGCATCTGTACTGCCAGATCCGTCTCTAAGAGTGACCCCCTCCCTTGTCACCCTGTATGCCATCAGCTTGATTCATTTGCTTCTTAACCGTTATAACTAGCTGAAACCAGGTTGTTTGTTTGCTTACTTATTGTCATCAAGATCCTGGCCAAGAACACCTTCATTACCATAGCAACCACAGATAATGGGAAACACATTCAGGATAAAGGAAATCCAATGACATGGAGCTATTGAGCCTAGAATTTTGCTTCCTATTTTTTCATGTTGTGGTGATTTAAGCTCCCTGGTTTCTGAAATGAAACTGAGTCCAGAAACTCTCAGTGTTACACCTGGTGGTTCCCATTTGTATTCCAGTCTGTCTGTGTCCATAGTCTTCACTTCTATTTGCTCTTTGTCTATGTTGATAGAAATCAATAGTTCCCTTCATCTCACACCTGCATTTAGAAAAGTGAATCAACTCTCCAGTCTCCCCTTTCCATTGACACACAAAGGTTAGCATCTTGGGGAAGTAGATGCTTAGGGCAAAACTTAGTTAAGAGAATGTTTTCCTCCTAACTGATTGGATCCCCTTTCTGAGGACCTTTCATTCCACCTCTCACCTGGGATGTGGAGGGCTCCATGGTCCCCCGAACAATGACATGTTGCTTTATTGCCTTGGAGAGAAGGAGACCCGAGGCACAGGCACAGGCAGTATGAGACGAGTAACCCAAGTGACCTCTTCAAATAACTGAAAGAAACTCTCCAAGAGCCGACCAACGGGTTTTGTATTCTGACAGCTGTGAGGTCCTCTTCAGCAGTTTGCCTTTGAAATTGGGAAAATGAACCTCGTAGTTGAAGATCTAGAAATTTTTTTTCTTAAGTGGGAAAGGAGGCTTTTCACAGCATAATCCTTACTGCTGGACATTTTCGCCAAAGAGATCAGGTTATGGGATGCAGGATGATACCTGTGGAACGGGTTTTTTTTTCCTTCACTTGCTCCAGAATGTTCAAGAATAAGTCCACCTGCAATTCCTGTAAGATCTCAAACTACTAATCTTTGCAAGTGAGTAGAAATGGTAGTGCAACAGAGCACCAGCCAATTGCCGTGACGTTTCTGAAATCTGGGGTGATAACAAGCACAGGGACTGTATTCTCTTCCTTCCGCAGGCCATCTTACTGAGTCACAATGTACCGTGAGGTCTCTTGCCTCTGTTGATCTGGAGCCCGGGGTCTTTGCCAGTGGGGGAGGGGGTTGGCAACGCGGTAGGTTTTAGGTTATGCCCTTAGTTCTCCCTGCGGCAGACTTGTTCAGTGCCTTTGGGGAAGTTACCCGGTTGTGTCACAGTTCCATTACCTGAAGTATAGGACAGAGACGCATCCCAGGCATGGGAGCAATTTGAAATAGAAGAGTCTCAGCTCTTAGAGAAAGCAGTATTTTTTAACAACATGAGAGTATATCACCATTATCTATTGCATGAAGAAGTGGTGTTGGAAACAAGATGGAAGGAGGGGCACCTGGGTGGCTCCGTCGGTTGAGCGTCCCACTTTGGCTCAGGTCATGACCTCACGGTTCATGGGTTTGAGCCCTGAGTCGGGCTCTGTGCCGACAGCTCAGAGCCTGGAGCCTGCCTCTGCTTCTGTGTCTCCCTCTCTCTCTGCCCCTCCCCTGCTCATGCTCTGTCTCTGTCTCTGTCAAAAATAAATAAAACATTAAAAAAAATATTTTTTAAAAAGACAGGAGATAAATTGGGGCCCCAGTGTGGACCATGGGAGCATTGTACTTCCTGCTGCGTCCTGTTCAGTTGCTTAGTGGAACGGTGCCTCTCTGTCTCAGATTTGTCCAGTGTCACCATTTCCCCATGAACTGCATTTTGTATGGCTGCTTTGATTCCTCTTTGGCCTGATTTATCAGCCTTGCTTGATGCACAGCGAACTTCTGTGTGAAATCAACAACAATTTATAACCTGCCCCATCAGCAAATACCCAGGACATTATTCACAATAAATGAGTTAGTTGGTCCTGAGCTTTGCCTCGGGTTGAAGGAGCTAAGCAGAACAGTTTATTTTCGCCACAGATACCTCCTCCTGCACGTTGGGGACTGAGAAGTATATTGACCTGTTTCTTACCTTTGATGGCACAAAGAAATAAGACACAAACACTTTGTAGTTAACTGGCCAAGGGCCCTTTTCCTGCTGAGCAAATAGAATATCTCTTCCCTGGTCTATCTTCACATGGGAACATAAGCTCCAGGAGATTCTAGGCATGTAAATCCCCGCCTCCACTTCTGTCCGCTCTTTCTATAAGCTGTCTGAGTAACTGAGAGGCCTTCTTCCTAAAAACCATGATTGCAGCTTGAAATTTCAGCATTTATGTTACCAGTTGGGCCGTTTAATCATGCAGAGCTAGATTTTGAGGTCCAATGACCAAGGTTCGGTTGTTTTTTCCACCCTGGAGATGCCATTTCTTGTCTTTCCTAAACTGTTTGCAGTTTAGGAAATAGTTAATAGGAGTTAATAGTACGTGGTATTATTGGATTGTTGGGAACATTAAATCTGATAACTCCTGTGATATGCTGAGCGTAGAGCCTCGTTAAGAAATGCCAGGCCCTTGCCTTTTCCGGTTTCCTTTTAATGAGGACATTGGCATCTTATAAATATCAGGTTATTTGTTAAAACAAGAAAATCGTATTATCTAACACGTACATTATAAGCTCTGTTAGGCAAAATTTCTCCTGCACTTGACCTTTATGAGAAAGGCGGGTTGAAAGAATATAAGCATAGATACAGATTCTCTGTATCTAGACAGAATCTCGTGTCAGTGTTCATTTTTACCACAACCTTATTTTTTGGTCCCTGGCCGAAGATTGGTGACGTTCAGAGTAAGGGTACCCAAGCCGTGCTGGAGTCACCAGCACACCTTAAGATTTCACCTCCTTATTAAGGTAGGAAAATGGACCAACATACAAAGTTTTCAACGTTGACTTGTAGCAAAAATAGGGGCTGGTTGTAGGATGAAAACTACTGGCTAGACAGGTATGTTGATGATACCCTTCTTCCTCCTTGCCTTTCTGGTTGACAACGTTTGATTCTGGGGGGTCTTAAGCTACATTACACTAAAAGTGGGAGTGCTAAAGCCTCTCTGGTGTTGTGGAAAGACCATGGGCTGGGGGTTAGTCTGACTTGAGGTCAAATTCTGCCTTGGCTTCTTTTTAGCTGCATCGTCCTGGCAAATTATTTGGCATCTTCAACCTAAACTCCCTCTTGGTCGTGAGGAAGGTAATATTGGCTTCTTTAGAGGGCTGTTGCCAAGCTGAAGGTAAACTGAAGTTGCTCTTGACATATTCTTTGTCCTTGTTAAAAGTGTGTGTGTGTGTGATTGCGTGTGTGAGTGTGTGTGTGTGCGTGAGAGAGAGAGAGATACGACTGGAGAGTCACAGAGAGCCTTTGGGTAGGATAGACTCAGAGGCAGTTTCCATCTGTATCTTGATTTGGGAAGTGGTTTCAGTGATGTGTCCAGCTTGTAAAGAATTAATTGAGCGGTATTCCGTGATGATTTGTCCACTGTCCTCATGTACTAAAATTTGACTAAAAATGTGTGTCTGTGAGCTCTATCACACCTACACAGGAGTATTTAGAACAATGGGCCTCTTCCTTTCATTGGCCAGGAGAGACACAATCCTAGAACATCTTGGCACCTCCTTTCTTGCACTGTTGATTCCTGCCCTGATGTAGGCTGTGACTTAGGCTCATATTTTTCTTTGGGCCCAGCATTCTTCCATTGCCTCTGTTGGGTGGTAGGTTGGTGTAGTGGAAAAGCCACAAGGACTTTGGAAGCAGAGAAACCAGGGTTTGAATCTTCACTTTATTTTGTACAAGACTCAGATGTCTTGTCTGCAGAACGGCTCCTGGAGGATTAGAGATGACTCAGGTAAACCATTTATCACAGTGCTGGCCATTAAAATATTAGCCTCATACTTTTCAGATTTAAGAGTGGATAGAGCCAACCCCCTACCCCCAGTCTGGAAACACATCGACTTTTGTAGCACAGCGTCTTGATGTTCATTATATTGTCTCCATGCTTGGGAAGTTTCCCCTCCCGGAATGGGTGAATATATACCCAATCTGGGTGTGAGTTCATCTAGGTCCTTCTAGGACTGTGTAAGACCATGACTTCTGAATTGGGCTGGGCAGAATAAACAGATCTCATGTGAATGAGAACTTGTCTGTTTTTTGTTTTGTTTTGCTTTGCTTTTATTTAAGCCCAGTGTATACAACTTGTCTAACAATTTGCTTCTCTTTGGGGCTGTTGGTTTTATTTTCTTAACTTAGCTCAAGACAGAGGTGAGTAGGTATTTTTAATAGGCCACATTTAAAATATGTGTGGGCGTATTTGTTTACCTTCATATGCCCTCAAAAGTAGCTATTATCAGACAGATACTATTGTTAGTGAAGAGGTAGAATTCCACGTTTGTGCCTGAAGGTATACAAAGAAAACCCCATTATTCTATCTGTTTTCCCCACTTCTGGTAGTTTCCGAATTACAGATGGAAATGAGTAGACTTTGATATGCAACTCCATAAAAAAAAAAAAAAGGAAGAGGTAAGCACATCTGTGGGTCATCTTTATTGGTCTGTCACCCAGGATCATTTTAGAGGATTCGGGGATAAGTTTTGGCTGTTTTCCTATAATTGCTAACCTGGTTGCAGACACTAGATGTCCTCTGCAATAACAAATGGCTATCCCAGTATCAAATTATATGCCCAGTGAAAAGTCAGGTCCTTATTACAGTGTCTCAAAGTGGGGTCCACGGGACACCTGCATTATTAACACCAGATATGCTGGTTTAAAATACAGGCACCATATTCAGAGGTCCTGATTCAGTGGGGCTGGAGTGAGCGGAACTCAGGTATATGCCTTCAAAAGAGCTCATTTGGGTGATTCTGATGCTCATCAGATTATTGAATTATTGCCTTCGGCACTTGCAAAATGTGGGGAAGGGGACATCCCTATGTGGGCTTGTAGGGTTTATGGAAGAGGGTGAGTAACATCTAGATCTTGCTGGACGAACAAAATGTTGACAAAATTAGCATATTTTATTTCTTTAAAAATACTTTTGCTTATTACTATAAATAAATGTTGGTAAATACAAAAGTACTAAAAAATACTATAGAAGAACATCACTTGTAATCTCATCACTATTGTAACATTGTGGTTTAGTCTTCAGTTTCTTTTTTCTTTAAGATTGTCTTGTACATACATTTTGTGACCTGCTTGTAGTCACCTGATACCGTAGCATGCCCCCTGTTATTATACCCTTTCCACCAACCCTTTTTTCTCGGCTGTGGAATCCCTTTTTATTGGGTGTAGAATATTCCTTTGGGGGATTTCCTTTCTTATCAGCGTATCTTAGTACCCAGGCAGAAGGGGTGCGGGTGTGGATGGTTTCTGTTTCCAAATGAAGATAGTTGCTCCTATTTTCTTTCAAAGTTGTTATCCCAGCCAAATGGTTAAGAACGCTCCATTTGCCAGGAGCAAGATGACTGTGATTGCATAAGGCTTTGGCCAGGTAACAGCCTCATTCCAGTGTTTTTTCCTTTTACAGCACTTAGTAATAAAACATTACTTCCCAATGCTGAAGGCAGATAGGAACCAGAAGGATAAGTTGAAATTTCTTCCCATTCTGTATGGAGAACCAAATAGAAATGAGCATATAGATTATTTGGCCCCCTAGCTGGGTGTTGTAATAACATCATTTGGTTTATTCTTACCAATGGCCAGGGAATTGATCTCCTTAGGAGATCGACTGAGGGGCACAGTCAGAAGGTTCCTGAATCTGGCAGCTTTGGTCCCTAGTTTCATTTCTGGAACAGCCTCACAGAGTTGTTACTTTGAAGCGTGCATGCGCGTGTGTGCACATGTGTGTATATGTGAGAAAAGGAGAGCGTACTGGTACACGTGTGTTTGTAGCCGGAAGAGTGTCCCATTAAGAATAGGATTACTGGGGACATCTGGAATGGAGTAGCGGCTTAGCTTTTGAACATTGTTGAAACCACTTTCTGTAAAAAGAGCAAGAAAAGTAATAAAACGGACAAACAACACTCAAAACGGACAAACAACAATATCTGCAAAAAAGTTACGAGATAGGATGTCCCCGCCAGCGCCCCAAATGAGTGTGTGGATAAACCCCACCTGTTAGGAAAGGTGTGGCATTAGAAAGGGTATGCGAGAAAGGCGAGGTAAGACAGTTGCTTACGGTGACGGTGACGCTGAGCTTTTGAGAAGTCCCAAATCACTGTCAGGTCCTCCTGGAAAGCTAGGCAGACCATTCTAGGATGACAGCAGAAATTGCGGGGGGGGGGGAGGGGGGGGGAGGGGGTGAGGATGGGGGAGAGTGTCTTGCAGGGTCTAATTGAGAATGAGGGGCAAGGGGGCTGCAGGTACCCGAACAGTCTAGAGGGCACAGGCCTACAAACTGTCTGAAGTGATGGGCTTGAGTGTTGTCTCCTGCACTGAGGAGAAAGAGCTGGGGGTAGGGACCAGAGCAGGCAGGACAGAGGCAGTATGGACAAGCCATAGAAAACGTCCAGATGAAAAGAGATGACAGGACGGGGTGCCTGGGTGGCTCAGTTGGTTGGGCGACCGCCTTCCCTCAAGTCATGATCTCACAGATTGTGAGTTTGAGCCCCACGCTGGGCTCTGTGTCGACAGCACAGAGCCTGGAGCCTGCTTCGGATTCTGTGTCTCCCCCCCTCTCTCTGCCCCTCCCCTGCTCATGTTCTGTCTCTTTCCTTCAAAAATAAATAAACATTAAAAAGAAAAAAGATGACAGGAACAGAGAGGAAGCTCTCAAAGAAATTAGAGGCCATATTTTTAATCACGCCATGATAAAAACAGGGAGCTCTAGAGCCATGAGGTCAAGAAGCTACCATGACCCACCTGTCCCTCCCGAAAGTATCGAATTTCCCTTTTAAAAGAGCAACAAGGACAACAAAGGATCATGGTCGAATCCCATACAGAGGCTTTAGGCTAAAAAAAAGAATGCAGACTAGAATACCCAGTGAATGCATTAGGAAACACTTGAGAACTACAAAGTCCTCTGTACATAGAGGGGGATACGTATATATATTTCCTCTATCCTTCCAGCTTCTTGGCTCAGACCCTCCTGTAATAAAAGAGAGATTAACAGGAATTGAACAAACAGGAATTAAACAAACATGTATACCTCCTGTAGACAGGGGACATGCCCAGGAAAACCAAATAACTCCCCAGAATGGTCCAAGCCGCCAGCCTACACACCATCTTCAGTTAAAGACCAAAGAGAGATGTGGGGGGTGGGGATGAGGAGGCAGTGAGAGAGGTTGTCAGGACAAGCACCATAAACAGGGTGAGGTTGCTATGCAGGTCTCGGTCCTTGTTTTCTCTAGAGATTTTGTTACTCCTCTTCCAGGTACCCAGAGGGAGACACCCCTGCAAACAGAGACTTTCTTATAAATGTAAATGCCTCTTACAAAAGGGTAGCTTTTACTCTTTACTTGGGGTTCAGAGCTTCTCCGTGTCTGCTGTTGTCTTGAAGCTAACCATCCCAATGTCATCCATCAGCCAAAGGGGCATATTTTGGGGTCATATATTTTGCTCCGCCTTCAACATTAAGAATGAACATTTTGTCATGAAAGAAGAGACCTGTGAGGTTGAGCCCCTGAACTTGAATAAGAAGTGTCAGCAGTCCTGTGTGATGCATTTTAACTTAAAATATATTTACTCAAGCAGTGATCAGCCACATGACAATAAACACCCTTAGCATTCAGTTTGGGGTTTTTAAATACGACTTTCCACTGAGAGAACATTTTCTAGTGAGGAAAGTGGCTGTTTCAAGGTGAGGGGCTGATCCTTCTTAGAGCAGATGCCCATAGCAGGGAACACAGCGGTTACCCAAAACGATGGGTCTCAGGAGCTGGAAGCTAAGTGAAGCCCGGTCAGCCAGGGATGGGACAATGTGGGTGTCAGTAAACTGCAAGGGACTGAAACACACAAAATCCATGAGTTTATAATAAGACATTCATGAGTTTACAAATAGAATATTTTATCTTTTTTATGTTTATTTATTTATTTTGAGGTGAGGGAGGGGCAGAAAGAGAGGGAAGGAGGGAATCCCAAGCAGGCTCCTGGCTGTCAGCACAGAGCCCAGTGCTAGGCTGGATCTCACAAACCATGTGACCATGACCTCAGCCGAAATGAAAGCAAGAGTCAGATGCTCAACCGACTGAGCCACTCAGGTGCCCCTATAATAAAATATTTAAAATTTTTTTTTCAACGTTTATTTATTTTTGGGACAGAGAGAGACAGAGCATGAACGGGGGAGGGGCAGAGAGAGAGGGAGACACAGAATCGGAAACAGGCTCCAGGCTCTGAGCCATCAGCCCAGAGCCCGACGCGGGGCTCGAACTCACGGACCGCGAGATCGCGACCTGGCTGAAGTCGGACGCTTAACCGACTGCGCCACCCAGACGCCCCTAAAATATTTTAAAAGATACCTCACAGCGAACCTTTGGAGGATGCTAAGAAACCAACTCTTTGCTTTTAAAACCTATATAAAGGGAAAGCATCAGCGTTTATTCTGCCTTTCTTAGATAAACTATCTTTCAGGCTAACCAAATGGTTGAGGAGAGGGATTTTCTTCTCGTTTTGTCATTGTTCCAAAGGTAGTAATTGGTATTGTTCCTAGCTAATGAAGAAAAGAGGTCATAGAATTGGAATAATACTGCATTGCAAACTCCAATGAATTAATGGATCCAGGCAATGATCATCAGTGCTTGTTCATGTCGTAGAAAGAGCCAACTACAAATTTTCATCTCCTAAGGAAAGTATGCATATCATTTATGACATAGTCTTGGAAAAATGAATGAAATCTGGATCTGAGCAAACCTTTAGCTTAAACTACCAATTTCTAACAAACACGGGAGGGGACATAAGTCTGTTAAAGAACAAAAATTCAGCTGAGTAAATTCAAAGATCTATATTCAGTGATTGATGAACCCAGGAGCATCCCACCCAGCAAGCAGAGGGGAGGTCCGGAGTTGTAGAAAATGGAAGGTTTTTTGGAAAGGAGGGTGTGGCAAGGAAGTTATTAGCCAAAAGAAAGAAAGGATTGTTGCCGGCAAGGTCACCTACCCTTAGGGGGAGGAGCGGGGGTTCTTACCCTGCAGATGACCTCATCTTCCTTTGGAGGCTTGGAGAGGGCCCCTGTGACAATACCTCACTGGTGCTTCTCAGAAAATGCCAGACTGACCAGTGAAGACTACATTTCTGGGGGTGGTTGTAACTGAAATCAGATTAGGCTTTGAGCCCCAGTTTCGTGATTTGGCCTCAATGACTCCAGTTGGGACCCGTGGTTTTCTTTTTAACACCACCGCGGGAATGCCATCAGCAAAATCCAGACGGTGAGAAACTGAGAAAAAAAACCCCGGTTTTCTCAACCAATGAAATAAAAAATCGGAAGGGGAACCTATATATTCAAAGAGGTAAGAGTCGTATTATCTAACCATAATATATGGATCCTGTTTGTTTCTAATTAAAAGAAGTAAAATTAAAATAAAACATATATGCAAGAATTGTGACTATAGAACGGACACTTGATAACATTAAGGATTTAAAAGCTTTTTCTAGTGTGATGATGGTATTGTGGATATCTGAAAAGGACAGTCCTTGGCTTTTAGAGATACTAAAATATTGACGCGTGTACTGACCTGATGTCTGGGGAGGAGGGGGGCCAGTTCTCTTTAGAATAATCCAGGGAAACGAAGTCACTGGTAAGAATATGGACAAAAAGCAAGATTGTCAGACACTGAAAATTACTGAAACTAGGTGATGGGTATTGATGAAGTTTTGGGGTGATGGTGGGGAGGTCTGGAGCCAACGACCAAGAAAGAATTCTTGAAGATGTCTTTAGTGCAAAATGGTGAATTTATTAAAGCATAGGGACAGGACCCATCGGCAGGAAGAGCTGCCCTGGGGTAGAGCCAGGTAACTCATTATATACCCTCAGGTTGGGAGCCGGTCAGGGGTAGAGTAGGTCTCTAAGGTATTTTGGAAGCATGGTTTCTAGGACCTTGAGGGTCTAGCTGTCGCTAGGAAAACGTCATTTATTACCGTTTAGTAAAACCTCAGTCATGAAACCCCTCGTGTATATGGGGTGGGGGGGGAGGCATAAGCTTGGAGTTTGATTGCCAGCATATAACTTGGGGCAGTTGAGGTAAAGGAAGTAGACTTTAGAGGCTCCTCAAGGTTGGGATAATTTTAAGCCAAGATTCTCTTTTGCTCCCAGCCAAGTGTCATCACTGAGGCAGCTGGGCTCCTAGAGGGAGGTCACTCTGCCGGTTTAAAGGACTTGTCAATGGGCTGCAGGCATTAAGGGGATTTAATTTGTCATATGCCTTAGTTTCCCACATTACCGTGGCAAGCACTTAGCCCCCTTCCTTTATTCTTGGGTAGCCAGGAGTGTGAGAGGAACACGCTCCCTCATCAGGTATGTGGGAGTTCATTACAATATTCTTTCTCTTTCCCGTGTTTGCCATTTCTCATCATGGCAAGTTTAAAAAGAGTATAGTGACCTGAGTTTATGTAAATGTTCCTGTAAACGACTTAATTGGGCTGTCACGAAGCCGTGCAGATGGGTAAAAATCTACCAACCCAGTTTCTTCTCTTCATCGCTGGAAATGCTGAACAGCGTGGCCGTGCTGCCTTCAGAGTGTAGAGAATCCAGGGAGTCAGGAAGTTGATATCAGACAACCGGATGGCATTTCCGTTTTTATCCTAATGCTAATTTGTACATTTCCTTCTGGGAGCAGGGCAGTCACCAGGACTGGTGTCTTTTCAATCTGCAGCTGTGTCTGCCTCTTTCCCTCCTCTGAGTCTGCGTGGGCGGAGGGACCACTGGGTGAAGTGGTCTCTGGGTTTCCAGGATCACCAGCACGAGTCTGTGATTTCAGTCTCCATCGGGTACGAGGGTGTGTGTCCCCTACATGTATATAGGGTTTTACGGGGCCCAAGTGCTTTCTAGTACACTCAGCCACTCAGTGAAGATTTATGAAATGCTTCGGTGGCTGGCACGGTGCTAGATGATGAGGCTACAGTTGAAAAGACTAGGTTCTAGTTTATTCTAGTGGAGGGAGACATCGATATGCAAGTGAGGAAGTGAATTACAGGTTTGGAAAAGTCTTATGGGGAATAAAAAAGCAGAGCTGTGGTCAAGACTGATGGGCAGAGGCCCTGTTCTAGAAAAGGAGGGCCTCTCAGAGCAGGTGACACCTCAGGTAAAACCCAGAGGATGAAAAGGGGCCGCTAGCTATGGGAAGAGCTGGGGGAAAAGCATTCCAGGCAGAGGGAACAGCCAGTGCAGAGCTGCTGAGCCGGGAACCAGCTGATCACAGCCTGGAAACCGTCGAGGTCTGTTGTGGTTAGAGTATAATCAGCAAGAGGGTGAGTGGCCCAAGGGAGGGGTCTCCCTTGGTTTTCAGAATAACCACGTGGGCTGCTCTCTCGTTCTTCCCGTTTTACGGATGGCGGAAGTAAGACAGCCCTCCCGTGTCCTTGCCGGCACGTCGTAGAACAAAAGCTCGAATCCTTTTCCTCAGACTCCAGAGCTGGTGTTCCTCCCAAACAGTTAGAACAAGTCCATTACGGTCTTGGGCTCCTTTGTGTGTCACAGCCAGAGAGGTCAGCTTGAGCTGTGCTTATCGGGACCAGAGGGAGGCACTCGGGTGGCCCGGAGAAGCCAGGTGCCACGTGTCTGCTCTGCAAGCTGACATCGGGGTTTCTGCACAGGTTTTGCTGCGGAGGAGGAAATGTGGGCACAACTTTTTAATGTCTTAGGAGTGTCTGTGGGCACATAGCAGAATTTACTGTCACATCCATCTACTGCTGTCCCTCTGTGTTGCTGAGGAACCTGCCACTCGAGACGAAGATCCAAAGACACATGTTGTCATCAGAGCAGAGACGAAGGCATCGCTCTGGTGCCTGTGGAGTCTCAGCTCAGAATACGGAGCAACTTTCATCTTGTGAGAGACGCCACCTGTTGATTCCTGGCTCGCTCTCCTTCAAAGAGAAAAGTGATAGAAAGCCTTCTAGAGCAATGTTCCTACTGACGTATTGTCTTCATGGTGAACTTGACCCAGGTCAGAGAGTGGGAGAACTGTGATGTTGTCACTGAGAGTAGACCCTTCCTTTATGGAGAAGAGGAGGAGGTGGAGGAGAGGGAAGGAGGGGGAAAGAGGAAGAGAAGGAGGAGGAGTGGGGGAGGAGTAGAGGGAGGAAGAAGGAGAGGGAGGAGGAGAAGGAGGAGGAAGAGTGGGGGAGGAGGAGAAGGAGGAGTGGGGGAGAGGAGAAGGGGAGGAGGAGAGGGAGGAGGAGAAGGAGGAGGAGGAGAGGGAGGGGAAGGAGTGGGGGGGAAGGAGAAGAGGAGGGGAGGAGGACACTTAGGGAGCACGTTACGTACTCCATTCATCCCTACAAAACCCCAGCCAGGCTAGGAATCAGTACTCACCTTTTACAAGCTGAGGCTAAGTGAGGTCGGTGACCCGCCCAAGTTCACACAGCCAGGAGGAGGTCAAGCCTGGCCTCTGCACCTCCACTCCCTGCAGCACACAGCTTCTCCGTGAGCGCTTTGAGAAGTGAGGGGCTGGTGCTCGGCTTATGCCGTGGCATCATACCATCCTAGAGATGGAGCGTCTGGCGGTCTCATGCTGCCTGCGGGAAGAGGCTCAGCACGGCGTGGTCAGGCTCCAGGGTCTACCTCATCGAGGACACCCTGCGTTTCGGAAACGGAAAGGGTTTTCACTTTGCTTGGAGTGGGGACTGAGGCTAAAAGAGGCGTAGAGTCACCGTGGTCTGCTCCGCCAGGGAAAGCCAACCAGCTCTGTGTGTATGTGTGCATGTGTGTGTGTTGTGTGTGTGTGCGTGCAGGTGCAGTGGGGGCAGGGAGGGGACGGCGCACGTCACACATACTAGTTGAGATTCAGAGGCCGGTTTGCCTGGACACGTGCTTGAGTTCGGCCCTCGACGCTCAGCCCGGGCGGGGGCACCATACTGTGCCCTGAGCACCTGTGTGCCCACCGCTCCCCTTTGCTCTGCGTAGGCACCCCGGTACACGTGAGAGGCTTCACCTCGCATCTGACAGGTGGCGTGCAATGAATGCAGTTAGTTTTTACCCTAATTTCCCATCCTCACTTTTGGAGTTTAGGAAATTTGAGATTGACAGATTGGGCCAACCTCCCCAAACCACACAAATTAGCAACTGACAGACCAGGACCCGAACCCAGGTCTGCTTTGCTTTCTGAGACTGGCACCTTGGCCGCCAGCTTCACCTCGAGTGAGGGCCGGGTCACAAATTAGAAATTAATCACATGATCGATCCATTTGGGAATTGATTGGGAGTTAATTCGGGAATTAACTTCCCTCTTTGTTGCTGGAAACAGAAGTAAGCTTGTTTTAAGCTCTCCCTATCAGGCCTCAGACAAAGTTCACTTACAGCAGGGAGCCGAGCGTCAGCAGGATGAACTCTTCCGTGTTCCACTCGTGCGGCGGACTTTGCCCACTAAGACCTGGGCCCTGAGATCTCATTCCTCGCCTGATGCACAGTGGCACACCACCCCCCCCCCCCCAGGGATCAGTTCACAAGTCATGCCAGCCCAACAGCTTTGGAGGACGTGCATCATTTGCGAGGTTCCTGTGGGGTCTGCCCACCTGAGAGTCCCTTTCTGGAACTGGAGTGGTCACCGCTGGTGTTCTGTAACTCCACTGATGACATCAGTCGTGTTAGGAAGACAGCGCAGACCTGACTCTGAGCATTCTTGGATACTGACTGCCGCCCGCATGCTGCTCTGTGCTCGGGTCTTAATTTATAAAGGGGACCGGGCGACAATGTGAAGAGGCCAATGCCGTTGAAAGAAAATTTTCCTGTTACTTACAGAGAGACATGGCTCACCATGTAGGAGGAAGCCCAGGTTTTGATCAAGAAACAGAAGTAGTTAATTCAGGCTGGAGCTTTTACTGGGGTTTCTGGGAGACAGGCATGACAGGACGGGGTAAACAGTTTAGGATTGGCTCGTTTGAATAATTTTGGTGGCCTCTAAACTGTGGGAGTGGTCCTTAATTGCCTGGCACCTGGTCCTTGGGTGATTAAGGCAGAGGAATGTTGTGTCCTAGGACGCCTGGCCAGATAGAGGAGGTAAAGCTGGACTAAAGATCACGGGTGTGCTCCCACTGAGCCCTTGGTCATCTCCAGGAATTGGCTAGCCCCAGAATGGGCACTCTTTCCTGAGCTGGAAAGCTTTTTAAGATGTCATTTCTAATATACAGATAAATTAGAAGCATATGCGCTACATGTACCTGGCTCTGAGTTGGTTCTGGATCCTCGATCTTGGGGTTTTCTGTTGGCCTCTAAATACCAACTTCAAGGGGGAGTCTTCGGGTTCCCTTATTAATAGGTTGAACAGGTCAGAGGAAGGAGCACTTAGTAAAGGATCTGGAGATGGGGGTCTGGCAGTAACTTGTTGTGTGACACGAGACCAGTTCGTCCCCCGCTCTCTGCACATGTGAGGGAGTTGGGTCCAGAATGTGTTTCCCAGAATGTGGGATACATCCAGTGAATGAGGTAGTTATGGGTGGTGTGGCCCAAATGGAAGAACATGAACTCACAGAGCAGGCATGGATCATGCATTAACACTCAGACCTAACAGTATGTGTGCTTTTTTGTTTTTGTGGCGATTACCTACCTAAGTGATGCAGTCTCCCATTTATACAAGGTTATCAAATTTACATTAAAATACCTTAATTCGGGGTGCCAGGGTGGCTCAGTTAAGCATCCAACTTCGGCTCAGGTCATGATCTCACAGTTGGTGAGTTCGAGCCCCGTGTCAGCCTCTGTGCCTACGGCTCAGAGCTTGGAGCCTGCTTCAGTTTCTCTCTCTCTCTCTCTCTCTCTCTCTCTCTCTCTCTCTCTGCCCTTCTGATCACACTCTGTGTGTGTGTCTCTCTCTCAAAAATAAACAGTAAAAAAATTTTTTTAATTATATTTTAAAAACTGAGTCGACTTATAAACAATAGTAAGTCATTGCAAATATCTGTGATTGACATTGAAGAGAAACTGTGGAGTTGTCTACTTCTCCCTTTAATATTGTCCTACATTCTGGGATTCTGTAATTAAGCGCACACACCCTTGTGATTGTGATATCTTCCTGATGAATCGACCCTTTTACCGTTATGCAACATCCCTCTGGTTGTACTCTTTGTCTTGAAGTCTGTTTCATCTGATACAGAGGCTTCAGCCTTCTAGCATTTGCTGGTTGTGTGGAATAGCTTGTCCCATTAACTTACTTTCCATCTGTGTGTGTCTCTATATTTAAAGTGCACCTTGGAGAGAGCAAGGAGTTTTTGATCCATTATGATCCATTATGATCATACCTGCCTTTGTAATCCACTGCCATTTAATGTGACTGTTGATGTGTTTGGATTATATATACCATTTTCATGACTCGCTTTCCTTCCTCCCTTCTCCCTGTCCTGCTGTGGTATTTTCTATCGCTGCTGTAACAAATTACCGCAAAAGGTTGTGGGTCTGACGTCGGCACTTATTTGTGGGCTGGGGGCTGGGGACTGGTCCCTGGAGGCTGCCCACCTCTGTCTCAGACTTTGCATGTGGCCCCTCCAGCAATGGCGAGTTGTGTTCCTTTCACACACTGAATCTTTGAAAGGCTCTAGCTTCTCTGCTATATCTCTGCTTCTAGATGGAGAAAATTCCCTGCTTTTAAGGACATGTGTGATTAGATAAGGCACAACAGGATAATCTCCAGTTTTTAAGGTCCTTAGATACATCTGCAGTCTTTTAAAAAAAATTTTTTTTTTAATGTTTATTCATTCTTGAGAGAGACAGTGAGCCAGGGGAAGGGCAGAGAGCAAGGGAGACACAGAATCTGAAGCAGGCTCCAGGCTCTGTGGTGTCAACACAGAGCCTGATGCAGGGCTTGAACTCACAAGCCGTGAGATCATGATCTGAGCCGAAGTCGGACGCTCAACCGACTGAGCCACCCAGGCGCCCCTGCAGTCTTTTTTCCATGTAACCACGTATTTATGAGATCTAGGGATTAGGGTGGGTATCTTTGGGGGCTGTTCTATCTACAACGCCTGCCTTTAAAGAAAAAAAAAATTGTAGGACATTTGAGAATTCCATTTTAACTTATTTATTAGTGTTAGCTACACATCTTGCATTTTTTAAAGTGATTGTGCCAGGGATTCCAATAAACATCCTTAGCTCTTCATAGGCTGTGTAGAGTTAATATTGCTCCAGTTCATGTGAACTGTGAAAAGTCAAAACCTTTCACTGTATAAACCCATTACCACCCTTCCCCATCCTTCAGACGACAGTGTGATCTGTATTGCATCCACATTCATTAAAACCCCAGGAGACGATTTAAGAATTTTTGCTTTAAACGTTCCTATGCATATGTATTTCTTTTTTTTTTTTTAATTTTTTTTTCAACGTTTATTTATTTTTGGGACAGAAAGAGACACAGCATGAACGGGGGAGGAGCAGAGAGAGAGGGAGACACAGAATCGGAAACAGGCTCCAGGCTCCGAGCTGTCAGCCCAGAGCCCGACGCGGGGCTCGAACTCACGGACCGCGAGATCACGAGATCCCGCGAGATCGCGAGATCGTGACCTGGCTGAAGTCGGACGCTCAACCGACTGCGCCACCCAGGCGCCCCATGTATTTCTTCAAATCGAGGGCAAATAGTCTTTAACACTTACTCAGATATTTAGCATTTTTAATGCTGTTCATTTGTTCCTGGAAGAATCTGGGTTTCCCTCTGTAATCGTTTCCCTTCAGCATGAAGAACTTCCTTTAGCATTTCCTCGAGTGCTGGTCTCCTGACAATGAATACTCCCCGTTTTCTTTTATCTGAGAAACCTTCCATTTGTTTTCATTCTTGATGGGCATTTCCACCAGATACAGAATTTGGTTCTCTGTCAGCACTTGAAAGATGTTATTCCACTGTCTCCTGGACCCCATAGTTTCTGGTGTTAAGTCTGTGGAAGCTTTGAACTGTTGCTGTCTTGGTATCACGTGTCCTTTTTCTCTTGCTAGTTTCAAGATTTTCTTTTTTCTTTGGATTTTCATTAGTTTGTTATTATTTTTTTAATTTTGAGAGAGAGAGAGAGAGAGAGAGAGAGAAAGAGCACATGAGTTGGGGACAGGGGCAGAGAGAGAAAGAGAGAGCATCCTAAGCAGGCTCCAATGTCACCATGGATGTGGGGCTACCTCCGATGCAGGGCTGGATCCCACAACCCTGGGATCACGATCTGAGCTGAAATCAAGAGTCAGACACTCAACCAACTGAGCCAGCCGGGCGCCCTTGATTTTCATTAGTTTGACTTTGATGTGCCTAGCATGGTTTCCTTCACATAAATTCTTTTTGGGGCTCCCTGAGATGTTTGCAGTTGTAAATTTATGTCTTTCAACAAATTTGGGAAATTTCTAGCCATTATTCTTCAGTATTGTTTTCTACCCCATTCTCTCTCTTTCAGGCGCTTTAATCAAAAGTGTTAGGCATCACTCTTAATTTTTAAAAACCCCCTTTTCAGATTGAGTAATTTCTGTTGATCCATCTCCAAGTTCTCTGATTCTTTCTTATGTCATCTTTATTCTCCTACCCAGTAAAATCCTTTATTTCAGATCCCCTTCTATTGGTCCCACAGTCAGAGGGCCAGTTTTAAGAGGAGGAAAGAGAAATCAACCACCTCAGTAGGGAGGCTGGTAAAAATACGTGGCCACCTGTAATTCACTCCACTGGATACTGACAGCTCCTCCCTATCCCTGCCACATGGCCTTTGTCCATGTCCTCATCCTCTCTTTACAGGACCCTGAAATACTAACTTGTCCCCTTCCCTCCCTTCCTCTTTGCCTCTCTTAAATGTCTACCTGCACCACTCCTTGCCTTCTCGAGAAAGCCTTTTCTTTATCACCTAGAGCGAATGAACTTTCCATCACTCTGTTGTCATCAGCATCCTGAATGTACTTCAGCATTTCCCACATCGTTCTGCAGTTATAAGATCTATTTGTCTTTCTCACTAACTGGCCTGAGTTTCTCAGGGGAAGGAACCATATTTGATACATCCAACATTTCTGCAGTTGAGAGTTCACCAGCCTGTAACCTCCCTAAGGCTGCGGACTATGCGTGGTTTGGTGATTATGTCCCCAGTGCCTCGCTTTGTGCTTGGCTCATCAAGATGCTTAGTAAACATTTCTTGTCCTAGATCGATTTTTTTTTAATTCACACAGTCAGTTAAGGCAGAACCAGAGTAGATTCCAGATATGTTTTCCCTCTAAGTTAATTCCTTTTAGGGCTCTCTGGCAGCTGAGTGAGTCTAAACAATCCTCAAGGTCCATTTTCCTTCATGTATCCAGCTTACACCTTTATCCTATTTCTCAAGAGCACCTCCCTTCATGTTTGAAAATATGAACTGAGTTTAATGGAGTGGAAAGGGTTGGGGATTTTCCTTCATTGGTCTCTACCCCAGTCTCTTTAATGAGCAATGCACCAAGCATCTGTTCTCTTTTTGGCTTCACACTTGAAGAAGGCAGCCCTGAGCTCTATGACCAAGAAGCACCGTGTGCATCAAATACCAGTTACCTTGGACCACAAAACTTCCATGTTAATTTCTTCCGGGATAATGATAATAAAGAAAGAGTTAAATTATTCACCTGGAGGCCCAGGAGGTTGAATCCCGAAGGTTGACGTCATGTTCTCCGTCAGATTTCGAATTTGGGCTTCTTTATCTGTATCACTTTCCTGATGCCGGGCACAGAACAAAACCTCAATAGATGTCTTTGACATCAGGTTGTCTCACCTAAAGGAATGACTCTCAAACTTGAGTAATGCCCAAGAATCACCTGGAGATCTCATTAAAACACTGGTTCTGGGCCCCACTTCAGAGATACCAGTCCAGTATGTCTGGGGTGGAGCCCACGAATAGGCATATCCACTAGGCTCTGATGTGGAGTTTGTCCCTAGGCTACTCTTTGAGTGACAAGGCTTTAAAGCAGTGTTTCTCACCAGTGGAAGTCTTGACTTTTTAGGCTGGGTAGTCTTTTGAAATTAATATTATTATGGTAAGAACACTTAACATGAGTGTTAAGTTAGTGTGCTACATAATATTGTTGACTATAGACATGGTGTTATCCAACAGATCACTAGAGTTTATTCATCTTGCATAACAGAATATACCTGTTGAACAGCAACTCCCCGTCTCCCACCGTCACCAGGCCCTGGCAACCACCATTCTACTCTCTGCATTTATGAGTTTGACTATTTTAGATTCTTCATTTAAGTGCTATCACGTAGTACTTGCTCTTCTGTGTCCAGCTTATTTCATTCAGCAAAATCCAGGTTCTTCCATGTTGTGGCAAATGGCAGAATTTCTTTATTTTAAAGGCTGAATAATATTCCACTGTGTATACATCCCACGTTTTCTTTTTTTTTTTTTAATTTTTTTTCAACGTTTATTTATTTTTGGGACAGAGAGAGACAGAGCATGAACGGGGGAGGGGCAGAGAGAGAGGGAGACGCAGAACCGGAAACAGGCTCCAGGCTCTGAGCCATCAGCCCAGAGCCCGACGCGGGGCTCGAACTCACGGACCGCGAGATCGCGACCTGGCTGAAGTCGGACGCTTAACCGACTGCGCCACCCAGGTGCCCCATGAACATCTTTTTATATACCTGTTGGCCTTTGGAGAAATGTCTTCTTTTGAGAAATGTCTATTCAAGTACTTTGCCCAGTCTAAAATCAGGTTATTTGGGTTTTTGTTACTGAGTTGTAGGACTTTCTTATATACTTTGGAAATTGACTCTTTATTAGATACATGTTATGCAAATATTTTCTCCCATTCCAGAGATCACCTTTTCGCTCTGCTGATTTTTTTTTTCCTTTGCTGTGCAGAAGCTGTTTGGGTTGATGTAGCCCTGCATGTCTATTTTTGTTTTTGTTGCCTGTGCTTTGGTGTCATATCCGAGAAATCACTGCCAAGACTAATGTCATGAAGCTTTTCCCCTTATGTTTTCTTCTAGGAATTTTACAGTTTCAGGTCTTACATTTAAGCCTTTAATCCATCTTGAGTTGATTTTTGCATATGGCGTAAGATAAGGACCCAATTTCACCAGATAATTCTTGTCATATGGAGTTTCTTGAGCATTACAGGGTGTTTAGCAGCATCTCTGGTCTTCACCCATTAGTACCAGTGGCACTGCCTCCTCCGAAGCTATGGAAACTAAATATGCCTCTGGATGTCACCAAATGTCCCCATGTGGGGGTAGGGGGCATAATCACTCCCTGCTAAGAACCACACCTCGAGGGTTTCTGGTCTGGATGGCCCATGGATTGATATATCATTCACTAAACAAGTTGGAGTAGTGGATTATAAGGTCAGTTTTAGAGCCTGTTGAGTTCAATTGGCTAATAGAGTACCATGAAAGCCCAGTTATTTGGATATAGAAACCAAGTGAAATGGTCAGGTCTAGTGATACAGATTTGAGATCCATCAGCAAATATTTGAAACCACAAAGAATGAATAAAAATTCCAGGTTAATGTGAACTGAGAGGAACAATGGGTGGAAAATAGGACCATCAACTTGGGGAACCATCAACTCTTTCAGAGGTGGGTAAAGGAAGAGGTGCCTGCAAGAAGGAATGGTCAGGGATATAGGAGAAGGACAAGGAGAATAAGTGTCACAGAAAACAATAGAGGAAAATGGGCAAGGAGAAAAAAGAGAGGTAACAGTCAGAAAAAAGATTCACCAACACCAGATCTGAAAAGGGTTCGTGGAACATGTCCACCAGGAGATCATCTTGAACATAGAGACTAAAGCTATTTAATGTGATGGCCACTGACCACTTGCAGCTTGTGAACAGTGGAAACGTGGCTAGCCTGAGCTGAGATGTTCTGGAAATAGAAAATTCACATTGGATTTCACATTTGCTAGGAAAAAGAGAGAACATAAAATACCTCCTTAATCATTTTTATGGTGATTGCACATTGAAATGATAATATTTTGGATATACTGGGTTGAATAAGACACATGATTAAAATTGATTCCACCTGTTTGTGCAAAATAATGTAAAATTACATATGTGGCTGGCATTATGTTTTTCTTGTTACCTTTCAAGAAAAGGCAGCACTACAGAGTGTATTTTTAGGAAGGGAGGCTTGGGCGGCGTGTTTGAGGCCAAGGGCAAAACAGCCAATAGAGAAGAAGTGGTGGTGAGTCGCAAAGAAAGAACGAAGCGAGACAGGCCAAGAAATAGTGTCATTGATCAGATGGGTGGCATCGAGGGGAGATGGTCTTGTCTCTCCATCTCTCCCCCCAACCTTGTTGAGGCTCATTCTTCTCTCCTGCAAAATGGGGATGAGGAGCCTGTAATAATAATGCCTCCCCACAGGGTTATTCTGGGACTCAAATGAAATGATAGCTGAAGATCAGCCTTGTAGGCGCTGAAACACTGGATGAAAGTAGTTCAGCCACAGTCACCAAGTACCTCTCTGCCAGGTTGCTACCTCTACCTCCTGATGGACTCAGTTTATGCTCTTTGTTGCCACAGAGTTGCAGGAAGAATTTACCCCAGATTTCACCCCTACTCAACCCAGGCTCTACTGCTGACAGTGTGGAACAGGAGTGATGCTTGAACAGTAATGGATCATGGGTCACCCGCTTGCAGTGGTTCTCAAGTGTGGTCCCCAGACCGGCAACATCAGCATCACTTGGGGATAGGACCAAAAAGAACACATTCTTGGGCCCATACGAGTCCTACTGAATCTGAAACTCTGGGGGCAGGGCCTGTCGACCTGCGTTTCAACAAGCCTTTCGGGTGATTGTGGTTCAATATAAGCATTTAGAACCCTGTCCTTGTGAAAGCAGTTCACTACCCTTTTAGCACAAAACTAGTTAAAATACAGACCCTGGCCCTATGTGACTACATATTTAAAATGTCCCTAGGGGCGCCTGGGTGGCGTAGTCGGTTAAGCGTCCGACTTCAGCCAGGTCACGATCTCGCGGTCCGTGAGTTCGAGCCCCACGTCGGGCTCTGGGCTGATGGCTCAGAGCCTGGAGCCTGTTTCCGATTCTGTGTCTCCCTCTCTCTCTGCCCCTCGCCCGTTCATGCTCTGTCTCCCTCTGTCCCGAAAATAAATAAACGTTGAAAAAAAAAATTAAAAAAATAAAATAAAATGTCCCAAAGTTATTCTGTTGAGCTACAATAATGTATTCTAAAGCAGGGGTCTACACATGTTTTCTGTAAAGGGCCAGACAGTAAATATTTTAGGCTTGGCAGACAAAGAGACCACATGCTTTGCTGTTGTAGCAGAAAACAAGTACTGACAATGTATTACAGAATGGGTGTGGCTGTGTTTTGGGGGCCATACAAAATAGGCTGGATGGTGGATTTGGCCTGTGGGCCAGATTGTCAACCCCAGCTTTAGAATCTAAGTATCACCCTTGGGTGTGATCCTGGTTTGCTCATCTTTCCATCAGTCATTCTCCACCCACCCATCCATTCATTCTTTAGTTCAACACCTTTTAGTGGGTCCCAGCCGTGTGCCTGACACTGAACCAGGCACACAGGGAGATTGGCTGCTGATTCCTGTTGAGGTCCTTGCTCTCATGGAGCTGGTGGTCTCATCAAGTACGTGTGTGTGTGTTGGGGGGAGACAGTTAAACGGTGTCCAAATCTATGAAAACGTCTGGATATAATGCAGGGAATAGAGTTTACTAGCTATCCAAAGACCCTCTACTTTGTAGCCCAGCCCAGTAGGCTTGTACTCAATTTCTTGGCTTCCTAGCTGCCCAACTTTTAAGGAGGTTGAGGCAATTTGGGGGGACGCATGCTTCGTTCCACCCCATCAGTTGCTGGGGGTTCTTTGCAAATGGCTCACATGGCTCTTGTCACCCACCACCAGGCCATCATCATCTGTGAGTCAGACCAGACCAGCTGGTTGATCCGGCACGGGGAGTGAGGAGAGGAATTTGTTCTTGCTGTTGGTATGGAAATGCTGAAGCACCCTCAGTGTTTGTTCTGTTAGCTCATGAGCACGCCCTAGATGGTACTGCATGAGAAAGTCTTACTTCAGCAAAAACTTTGTCCAAATGGAAATCCCACATTTGCCCACCTTTTGGAGCCGTTTCTGAAGACCTGAGCACTCCCAGGGTTGACAGCTAGGTTGGTTCAGATTTGCATGCTTACTGGCCCCCGGGGCTCTGGCATTTCTTTCTCCTCCTTCTTTGAATCTGGTGTCATAATAACGAGAGTAATATCATAGCAACTAACCATTCTCCAGCACATTTTCCAAGCCGGGCGTTGTGCTAAGCGAATATGGTGTGTGGTAGGCACCATAATGGTCCCCAAGCTGTTCGTGTCCTCATCTCCAGATTCTGTGAATTTGTTGCTTTACATGGCGAAAGAGACTTCGCAGTTGTGACTAAGGTTAAGGACCTTGAAATGGAGAGATCAGCCTGGATTTTCCAGGTGGGCCTGATTTAATCACATGGGTCTTTAAAAGCAGAGAACCTTTCCAGGCTGTGGGCAGAGAGAGAGATGAGGACAGATAGGTCAGGAAGGAGCCAGGAGCTGAGGAACGCAGGTGCCTCTAGAGGCTGGAAGGCAAGGGGGTGGATTCTCCCCTAGAGCCTCCAGAAAGGAATGCAACTCTTTTTTTTTTTTTTAATTTTTTTTTTCAACGTTTATTTATTTTTGGGACAGAGAGAGACAGAGAATGAACGGGGGAGGGGCAGAGAGAGAGGGAGACACACAGAATCGGAAACAGGCTCCAGGCTCTGAGCCATCAGCTCAGAGCCCGACGCGGGGCTCGAACTCACGGACCGCGAGATCGTGACCTGAGCCGAAGTCGGACGCTCAACCGACTGAGCCACCCAGGCGCCCCCCGGAATGCAACTCTTTGATCGTAGCTCACAGAGACCCTTTAGGGACTCTTGACCTCCAGAACTGTAAGATAACAAACTTGTACTGTTTAAGCCACCAAAGTCATGGTAGTTTGTTAGAGCAGCAAGAGGAAACGAATACACCGTGGTTGATCTCCCTACATCCTCAGTGGATCCCTGTGAGTTAACTATTAGCATCAGTCACATTTTTGGGAAGCGGAATCCAAGGCCACGTAATTGCACAGGTACGTGTTTATCGAGTGGTAGAGCCGAGACTGGACCGTTGGGTTCCAGAGCCTCGCTGGTCCTGAGACTTCATGTTGGTATCAAACTCTGTGTAGACCCCTGAGTGTCCATCCTCCGCCATTTGATTCAAACTGTGCTTTCGCTCTCGGGCCATTGAGGACACTCCCGCCTCCTCCCGAGACCCACCTGGGAGCTCTGCTCAACTCTCAGGCTGTGATGTGTCTCCAGAGTTGCAGTCAGGCCACAGGACCCATTTCTCCTATTCATCAGTAGCACCAAAGAAGTCCACACGTCCCATCACAGCACCTGCCACACAGAATGGCATCGCCTGTGTCTGTCTTCCCACCAGACTGAGTTCTCCCAGCTCCTGGATTGCAGTACCTGTCTTTATCAGGACATAGCACTAGATCTGGCCTGCCCATCATTGCTGTGTTCCAGTGCCTGGAACAGTGCCTGGCACATAGTAGGTACACCATAAATGTCTGTGGAATGGACGACTTAGTGAGTAGCATGGCTTTAATAAATATACAGAGCATGAGAGTTAGTAAACCTGTGGTAATTGCTTACAATCCTTTTACTTATTTTCTCAATGAGACTTTCTGGAGGTATAATTTACATATAGTGTAACACAGATCTGGAGCACACGGCTCGTTGAATTTGTGCATGTGTATACAGCTGTAGCATCAGCACCCAGATCAAGACACAGAGCATTCCCAGTTTCCCAGAAAGTTCTCTTTTGCTCCCTTCTCATGAAACCCAAGACAACTACTACTCTGAATTCAATCACCATGTATTAATTTTGACCGTTCTTGAACTTTATATAAAATTTTTGTCCTCTTCTGTGATAAATGAGTTATGTAGTATGCATTCTTTTTGTGGCAGGCTTCTTTTACACAGTGGAATGTTTTTGAGGTTCACCCGTAATGTTGAGTGTAGAAAGCTCTTGACTGCTGCTCTCCACCAGGGATCCCCATACTATTAGATGAGTCCCGGTCTGGACGGTGAGCCTCTTACTGGATTATGGCTCCTTACGCACATCTGAATGGCAGCTGGTGATTCAGGCTCAGGATGTCTTGCAAATGGGTGACAGCATCAGTGAGAAAGTGGCTGCTGGTACCTAATCGAGACTTAATGAAGGGGCCACCAAATAAGTGAGTACATTGAACAAGCTCTCACATCTGTGGGGTGTTTATTATACCCCGGGCACTGTAGTGCTGCATATTTTACATTCATTATCTCATGTAAATGGAAACAATGACTTACTCCTATGGTAGATGTTATTATCTCTAGTATGTAAGTCAGGAAACTGAGACCAAGAAAGTTGCAAGTTGGGTCCAGGTCCTGTGTTAAAAAGTGAGAGACAGGTTGATAGCAACGAATATGTTCCCATCACCTATCTGAGCTGTCTACTTATATTTACTTACTTATTTATTTTAAAGTTTATTTCAGGTGTATCCTGTAGCAATTCAGCAGTTTATACCTGACTCCGTGCTCCTCACCCTAAGTGTACCCTTAATCCCCATCACCTGTTTCACCCATCCCCCAACCCCCCTTTTTCTTTGTTTTGTTTCTTAAATTCCACATATGAGTGAAATCATATGGTATTTGTCTTTCTGTGACTGACTTAGCTTAGCATTATACTTTCTGGATCCATCCATGTTGTTGCAGATGGCAAGGTTTCATTCTTTTTTATGGCTGAGGAATATTCCATTGCATATTTATCTCACATCTTCTTTATCCATTCATCTGTGGATGGACACTTGGGTTGCTTCCGTAATTTGGCTATTGTAAATGATGCTGCAATAAACATATGGGTGCATGTATCTTTTTGAACTAGTGTTTTCATATTCTTTGGGTAAATATCCAGTAGTCGAATTACTGGATTATGTGCTAATTCTATTACCATACTAGATTCTATGATAATTACATGGTAATTCTACTTTTAATTTCTTGAGGAACGTCCATACTGTTTTCCACAGTGGCTGCACCAATTTGTATTGCCACCAACAATACACAAGGGTTCCTTTTTTTCCACGTCCTCGTCAACACCTCTTGTTTCTTGTGTTGTTGATGTTAGCCATTCTGACAGGTGTGACGATGGTATCTCATTGTGGTTTTCATTTGCATTTCCATGATGATCAGTGACGTTGAGTATATTTTCACGTGTCTGTGGTTCTGTCTTCATGTCTTCTTTTGAGAAATGTCTATTTTTGTCTTCTGCCCATTAAAAAAATTTTTTAACATTTATTTATTATTGAGAGACAAAAAGAGACAGAGCATGAGCATGGGAGGGGCAGAGAGAGGGGAGACACAGAATCCAATGCAGGCTCCAGGCTCTGAGCCGGCAGCATGGAGCCCGATGCAGGGCATGAACTCACCAATCACGAGATCATGACCTAGCCGATCATGACCGGAGCTGAAGTCGGACGCTTAACTGACTGAGCCACCCAGGCACCCCATCTTCAGCCCATTTTTAATTGGGTTACTTAGGAGGTTTGTTTGTTTTGGTGTTTAGTTGTGTAAGTTCTTCATGTATTTTGGATGCTAACACCTTATCAGATATGTTATTTGCATATATATTCTCCCATTCAATAGGTTGTCTTTTTGTTTTCTTGGCTGTTTCCTTTGCTGTGCAGAACATTTTAATTTTGATGAAGTACCAATAATTTTTGCTTTTGTTTCCCTTTCCATAGGAGACATATTTAGGAAATTGTTGCTATGGCCGATGTCAGAGAAATTACCGCCTGTGCTTTCTTCCAGGATTTCTATGGTTTCATGTCTCACATTTAGGTCTTTAATGCATTTGAAATTCATTTTTGCGTATGGTGTAAGACAGTGGTCCAGTTTCATTCTTTTCCAAGCGGCTGTCCTGTTTCTCCAACACCATTTGTTGAAGAGACTGTCTTTTTCCCATTGCATATTCTTACCATCTTTGTGAAAGATTAGGTCGCCATGTGACTTTATTTCAGAGTTCTGTATTGTTTTGTTGATCTATGTGTCTGTTTTTGTGCCAGTACCATACTGTATTGATTATTACAGCTTTGTAATACAGCTTGAAATCTGGGGTTGTGATACCTCCTGTTTTGTTCTTTTTCAAGATTTCTTTGGCTATTCGGGGTCTTTTGTGATCCCACACATATTTTAGGATTATTTGTTCCAGTTCTCTGAAATGCGTTGTTGGTATTTTGATAAGGATTGCATTAAATCTATAGATTGCTTTGAGTAGTATGGACATTTTAACAATATTTGTTCTCCCAATCCATGAGCAAAGAATATCTTTCTATTTGTTTTTGTCATCTTCAGTTTCTTTCATGAGTGTTTTCTAGTTTTTGGAGTATAGGTCTTTCACCTCCCTGGTTAAGTTTATTCCTAGGCATTTTATTATTTTTTTGCTGCAATTGTATATGGGATTGTTTTCTTAACTTCCCTTTTTGGTACTTCATTATTGTATAAAAATGAAATGGATTTCTGTATATTGATTTTGTATCTTGTGATCTTACTGAATTCATTTATCAGTTCTAGCGGTTTTTTTGGTGGAGTCTTTAGGGTTTTCTATATATCGTATCATGTCATCAGCAAATAGTGAAAGTTTTACTCTTTCTGTAATCATTGTGAATTCCGTCTATTTCTTTTGTTGTCTGACTGCTGTGGCTAGGACTTCCAGTACTATGTTGAATAAAATGGTGAGAGTGGACATCCCTGTCTCGTTCCTGACCTTGGGAGAAAAGTTCTGTTTTGCCTCACTGAGTATGATGTTAGTTGTAGCTTCTTAACATATGGCTTTTATTATGTTGAGGTATATTCTGTCTAAGCCTACTTTGTTGAGAGTTTTTATCATGAATGGATGTGGTACTTTGTCAAATGCTTTTTCTGCATCTATTGAAATGATCATATGGTTTTTATCCTTTCTCTTGTTGTGATGTATCATGTTGTTTGATTTGCAAATATAGAACTACCCTTGCATCTCGGGAATAAATTCCACTTGATCATAGTGAATCATTTTTTAAATGGATTGTTGGATTCAGTTGCTAATATTTTGTTGAAAATTTTCGCATCTATGCTCATCAGAGATATTGGCCTGTAATTCTCTCTCTCTCTCTCTCTTTCTCTGTCTTTTTTTTTTTGCAGTGTCTTTATCTGGTTTTGGTATCAGGGCAAATTCATAGAATGAATTTGGAAGTGTTCCTTCCTCTTCTATTTTTTGGAATAGTTTGAGAAGAATAGACATTAACTTTTCTTTAAATGTTCAGTAGAATTCATCTGTGAAACCATCTGGTCCTGCACTTTTGTTTGTTGGGAGTTTTTTGGTTACTGATTCAATTTCATCATTAGTAATTGATCTGCTAAAATTTTCTATTTCTTTCTGATTCAGTTTTGGAAGGTTATGTGTTTCTAGAAATGTATCCATTTCTTCTAGTTTGTCCAATTTATTGGCATATAATTTTTCATAATGTTCTCTTATAATGCCTTGTATTTCTTTTTCATTTCTGATACTGTTAATTTGAGACCTTTTTTATTTTTTTCGTGGAGTCTGGCTAAAGCTTTACCAATTTTGTTGATCTTTTCAAAGTCCCAGCTCCTGGTTTCATTGATCTGTCCTATTGTTTTTTGTTTTGTTTTGCTTGTGTTGTTTTAGTTTCTGTTTCATTTATTTCTGCTGTAATCTTTATTATTTTATCTTACCTTTTTATGTAACTTTTTCCTGGGCTGTTATAAAGTCAGTGGCTGTGATGAATTTCATTCAATATTCATTCGACTGCTGTTTGTGGATTACTTACTGTGTGACATTATTTATTGAGCCCCTCTTGTGTGCAGGGCACCATGCAAAACTCATGTTCTTCACTATTAGGCTCTATTGTCCCCTACCTGAGCCAGTGTAGTTAGGTCCCAACCGGGAAGCCACACCAGCTCTTGCTTAGGTTGTGGGCATTACTGGATATTGCCTTTAATGGATTCCTAGGTTTGCTGCTGTGTGCTACCTTTTTAATTAACCAGAGAAGTCAACCACAAGAACACCATCACCGATTCCCTGCAGATTCCTTGGGCCCTTTGGTTTGCTCACCCGGAATCCCGAGTAACAAATGGGAGCAGGGACTCTGGAATCCATCATCACAGGTGAGGAGTTCGGATATCACACACCAGGAGCTCGGGTTGCATATTTAAATACTAACAAGGCTTGCTCTGCAAATAGATTGAAGGGATTCCAAACCCCCGAGTGCCTAACTTGTTTTTCAAAATCAGGTGTGACCCGCCAGCCTATTATGAGCTTTTCCTGGGGAACGCTTGCAGGAGGAATTGAACTAGGGGATAGATGTCAGGTTAATTTCCCCCTTGGTTCAGAGAGGAGAGTTGGTGCATGGGTCGGGGGCGGGCCAATGAAGTTAGTCTTTTTAGCCCCTAGAGGGTTGAAGGAGCTCTTTTCGAGAGGGCTGTTGAGTCCTGCGAGGCAGATTTCATCGCGTTGCAGCAGATAAATGCAAATCCAGACTATTTCTGTGGCCTGGCCCGCTACTCATCCTCATGACGCTCAGGACCAAATATTGGAATGGACAACAGGTACTCCTGAGCCTGCCGAGAGGCTCTGTGGCTGTACAAATGTGTGCTGAGGGGCATAACTGAACATTTGTACCAACATAAATTAGTGCTCATTCGTCTCTTTTGGTGCCCTTTCCATACCAGTTCCTCTGTATTCATCCACTCGTTAATTCATTCGGCAGGTTGTGTTGAACACCTCCCGTATGCCCACACAGCCAGTACAGTTGTGAGCAGCACCGTGCCTGGGGACTCTGTAGTCTGCTGGGGTAGAGCAGCTGCCCAAATAAATCCTTGGGATATTTCCTGAGCACCTGATAGATGGGGCTCGGCGGGGAGGGAGACGTAGAAAGCTCTTCAAGTTCTAATCTCGCCCCTCAAGTAGCTCGCAATCTGGTGTGAAAGTTAAGATATGCAACGATGCCCAAGGTGTAGTAAATACTCTTTCCTCACCTCCCTGTAATTCTTGATAGTTCATTTTGGCAAGAAGGTTTCCATCCCCCGGGTCTGTCATAGGGCCAATTGAGGACCAGGTGACTGAGAAGCTGCTTTTAAAATAAAGATTCCTGGGGTGCCTTGGTGGCTCAGTTGGTTGGGTGACTGATTTCAGCTCAGGTCACGAGCTCACGGTTTGTGAGTTCGAGCCCCACGTCGGGCTCTCTGGTGTCAACACAGAACCTGCTTGGGATTCTGTCTCTCCCTCTCTCTCTGCCCCTCTCCCACTGATGTTCTGTCACTCTCTCTCAAAGATAAACATTAAAATATTTTATAAAAAAAAACAAAATAAATATTTCTGTGACACACCGCAGGCTCTCATACCAGATAAAATCTATGGGAATAGGTCCTTCGGAGACCACGGGTAAAAATATGGAGGGGCATGCTGAACTTATGTGCATGAATGCATATATATGCCTGTGTGTGTGTGTGTGTGTGTGTGTATCTGTGTGTGTGTTTGCATGCGTGGCCACCGATAGGTGTGAGGAGTAGTCAGTAATACATTTGGCACCTTGCAATGTGGTGTGGCAACAAAGGTGGCTTTAGAGACCCAACACTGCCCAGTCCAGCAAGGGGAAGCTAGAGTCCCGGGGCAAGTCAGTGTTTAAGGCAGATGGACTTGGTAGGAAGTTCAGGGTAGACTGGATGACATATGATGGCAGGTATGGTAACAACTAAATGTATTTGGAATTCGTTGCATGCCAGGTGCTTTTGCATCATCGCCACCTTTGATCCTCCTAGTCTCCGATGCAGAATGTATAGTTGTTATCTCCATTTACACAAGAGGAAACCAAGGCACAGAGAGGTGAAGCACGTTGCTCTCAGTCACCCAGCTTGGAGATTGCAGAGCTGGGATCCTACTATGCTTCCAGTGCAAGCGAGAGAAAAGACTCAAGAGGCACACACCATAAATGTCAAAAACAAGCCAACCTGCCCTTTGGGGAGGACCGTCATCTCACTGGCAAGTGCCTCTCATGAGGGTGACCTTTGTCATGCTCTGGAACCCTAAGAGTGTGGTTGATAGAAACCTCTGGGAAGAGGTTCAGGCGATGTTCTCCTGCCTGGGGCTCTAGAATGGTTCTCAGGCAAGGTTAAGAGAGGTCCAAGAAATACCTCTGTGAGCCACCCAGACCTTCTGAGTTGTCGTTGGTCACCTCGGTGTTGTCAACCTGCCCAGTTAAAGAAGACTTGGAATTGCCCCAACCCTTGCTGCCTTTCCAGTGGCTGGGATGTCTGGCTCCATGTTTGGGCAGGATGCACTTGCATCGTCCTAGTAATGTCCTGTCCCGTATCAACTGCCTCTCAGGGTCTGTATTTGCTTCATTTTTGCTGCTCTGGTTGCTCGGTATAAGCAGAGGACAACTGTGGATTGCAGTTTTGTTCCCGATAGGAGGCGTGAAAAAGAAGGTTCCTTGAAGGAAATCGCAGTATTGGATCCAAATGCTGAGGAGGGCTTTTAGAAGTGAAAAACCTTGTTCCTCCTTGGATGGCCCGTGAGGCAGGCGGTGGCTGTGCCGTGTGGCCCCAGCAGCCCTGGCTTTTCAGGGCCGGCCTGGAACCACCATTTGTGGGTGGACCCGAGGCAGAGCCTTTGATGTATCTTTCCCACGAGAACCGCGAGGGTCTGGAGCCAGGTAGTTCCGACACTCCTAGCTGAGAATAGGTGCGGGGCAGGGAGCACGCAGGGCCAGAGTGACAAGCCAGTGATACTCCCACGGTGGAGAAAGTTAAGAGCGCTTTGCAATCACAGAAAAGCAGAGTGCTAATAAGGTAATTAGCACCTTTTCTCCGATTAGCCGCCAGGGAATTCTCGAAAGAGATGAAACAGAGCTGTGAAAAGATCGTGGGCAACTGAGAAGTGAGAGAAAGCAAATAGCCTGTACTCTGTGCATAAAGGAATCAATATGTGTTTTAAAAGTGGAGAATGGATCTCTCCCACTGCTGCCCCAGTGGCTTCCTTTCAGACCCTCACACTTGCCTCCCACCACAGGACCTTTGCACACGATGCTCTTTCTTCTTCTCTGTGCCTACATCATTCCTACTCCAGCCTCCCTTCCTCGGGGGTATCACTGACCATCTAGACTGTTCAGTTTCCTTCAGTGTGGGTTTTTCAAGCACCCTAAAGCTTTCCTTCAAATTATGAATGTCAGTACTGATTTTACATTCATGTGACTATTTGATTAATGGTTGTCTCTCCCTTTGAGACCGTAAGCTCTGTGGATACAGATTCCATGGCTGGTTTCTTTCTTTTTTTTTTTTTTTCCACCACGGACCCCACCCTTTGGCACAGTGCCTGGTACAGAGATGAACAAATAATGGAATTAATTAGCTAAAGACACACTTGAGTGATCTTTGAAGTTGGTGAAGCTGTTGCTATTTGTCATTCCCATGAAGAAACTGAGGCTCTGAGGTTCAGTGAGATCAAGTGACTTTCCCAAGACACGTACATGCCTTATAAACTGGCATTTGTACAGAACCCTTGAGAATCTGAGATTTTATTCCTCTTTGCTTTAAACACGGGCATCATGTTGCTTTTTGGCGAAAGTAGAAGTTTTAAACGTTTAGACGAAAACAAGCATACAACAACAGAAACAAAAACGAAAGACAGATGACAATGGATTCTGTTCAAGCTCCATACTCCAGGATCAGCTACACGTGAAGAAGGTCTGCCTGTTGCCTTTAACTGGCCTGGTACAAACCTTGGTGTTTTGGCCAGCAGCTCAGAGGGGCTGGTTCCAGCCCCGGGAATAGTTTTGCATCTTAACCACCACTTTGAGCCAGAAAACCTTCTGAGGATGATGCAACAACTTTCAGGAACGACGTGGAAACGGTGGTAGGAACCAACACCCAGTGGCTGCCCGAGATTCGTGAGCATGATGCATAAGGTGCCGGAACTTTCTGCCCAAAGGCCATGCAGCCTGCTAGGCTTCCTGGCATAGGGAAGTTGGAGGTGGGGAGGGAACCTGAGTTAAGTGTCTTCCTTGGTGCTGTGTGACTTGAGAACCTAATTCACGTTGACCCACCCCGGGCAAGACTCCTCGCCTCATTCAAAACAAACCAGTCAACCAAAACAAAAGCAAAAATTGAATCAGACCCCTCTGTGTGCTGGGGATACAGTGATTAGTAAGACGAAGTAGAACAGATGAAATAAAACATCACACGTGGTGCCTGCCTGTCTGCAGTCAGTGTAAGTTCCAGTGGGGGACAGACGCTCACACACACACTCACACATACTCACACACACTCACACACTCAGTCTCATGCACTCACTCAAAATAGCCTATAAATAAATGTCAGTTAACAGCCACATGACGTGCTATGAAAATACAAGAAAGAGCCTTAGGAGGGAGGACGTTGACCTAAACAAGGAGGTCTGGAAGAGCATCTCTTAACAAGTGAGAATTTGGCAATGAAATAAAGGCTGAGTGAAAATGAGAAGGTGCCACCTGAAAGTGGGTTCGTCTCTTGGCAGAAGTGGGGCCAAAAGACACAACCAAGCCAGACCCTGGGATCAGGAAGTGGTTTGCGTGCAACAAATAGGGAGTCTACTGGGGATTTTTCCCCAAACGGTGCCCTCCCCACCCCGAACAACAAAATTGGGCAAGTTTTAAGCTAAAGATGCATGCACATTCGTGACGGGCGTGGCAAGGGAAGTCTAGAATTGGGGCACAAGTCACCCAGTAAGTTGACAGAGTCCAGGTCCTGATGGATCAAAGTCCCACGGATCTGGAGGGTCGAAATCCTGGGGTCCTGGTGGATCAAAGTCCTGGGGGCCAGCAAGAATTGGCATCATCAGTTCTCTGGCTCCGTTTGGTCCATTGTTTGCCCAAAGAGGGTTAAATCCTGCAAAAAAAAAAAAAAAAAAAAAAGACTGCAAAATGTGTGTTGGGTCAATCTTTACTTTTGAAACAGCATCGCGAGTTTTATCACTGATTCATTGTCTCTGATATGGTTAGGGCATTTCCTGGCTTGGTAGTCCTGTTTGTTTTTACATTTTTCTGTTCCCTTAAAACCATTAATTCCTGAGGTCCATTTTTCTGCAATTGTAACATATCCCAGGAAGTTCCGCAAGAAATGTGCTCAGGCAAGTAGTGCCAGTCAGGCATCAATCACAAAATGTCTGGAGGTCTAAAACGATTTCTCTTATGTTAAGAAAACTGTGTCTCCTCTTTCTTTCTCCGGAAACCCCTGACCCTATCTGCTTACAGAGGGAGCTTTCCAAGGGAAATGGAACAGCATGAGCACGAGGGGATGAGGGGTCATCACTGTAGTGCGAGAGGAGAAAGCAAGGCAGCATGTGGTCTGGGACGAGCCTACAAGGTGACAAGACTCGGACCCTGCTGGCACCTACAGGCCACACTGTAGAGCATTTTGACAGTGAGTGGTCAGTGCTAGAGTGGAGGTAAACTCATGGGGCCAGGAGGGTGAAACTCTCTCCTGATTTAGGCAGTTGGCTGTAGGGATTTGAGTGTCCATAGGATCAACACCAAATCCTTCCCCCAGCCCAACCAGACAGCCTGCGGGATAAGGATCTCATGATCCCAGGTGAGGGAAACCACATCCCTCCCCACACTCCCGCATCGGAGTGTCGGGAAGGTAGTGTCCCTTAGAGGCAGAAGGCTCATTAAAACCCCAACTCTTTTTTCGTCCCTGTGGTATCTCTGCTTTTCTGATTCGTGGGCTGAAAGCTTCGCCTGGCCAGGGATGAGCAAAACAAAGACAGTTGGGCTCTAATATCAGAACCGTCCAAACTCAGTCTCACATGAGTTTCAGGAAAGGAGACGCCTTTGCGAGCTGTGAATGAGCCGAGTGTTGGATGGCCCCTCGGTGTTCTGTCTGTCTGTCCTGTTCAGATGAGGAGGTGCTGGCAGCCATCAAGGAGACAGCCCCAGCAAGGTGATGCGGTGTGTGCGAGCTGGAACAAGCCTCTGCCCCCGAGGACGTCTGAGAGGTGGTCCCCCTCTGCAGACCTTCCTCGTGCTCTTGGGAGCAGATCCCAGCTAGGTTGTCTGTTTGCCCTGTGAAGAAAGAGGGATGTCCAGAGCAAAGAGCTAAGGAAGGCCACTCCTTCAGCATCGAAGGTGTATTGCGAGCATACGTTTCGGAATTAAAGAGAATCATTAGGCGTCCTTCTGCATGGAGGGAGCTACTTTCGGACTTTTTCTGTGTTTCCTTGCATACGTTGCTTTGCCCAGCACAACAGGAAGGGTGTGGAGGACCTCGCGAACGGGAAGAGAGAACAAGGGGTGGGACAGCCGCCTGGCCCCCGTTTGAACCCCATGATCGAGAGGGCTTCTTCTGTCTGAGAATATCTTCGTGTTTGACAAGAAGCATGGTGCACGGTTCAGTTAGGAGGCGTGGGGGTTTCTTCTATGGTCTCCTTCCGTTCTTGTGTCTCCTTCCCTCCTGTGGGTCACTCTGAGGCCTGGCTTCTGTCCCCTCCACTCATGCTCCAGTGAGCCTCTCCCTGCCCCATGCAGCAGTACCTTCCAGTCTCTGTGCTCCCGGACCCTCGAGACACCTGTCACCCTCTCTCAAACTCATGAACCATGAGATCATGACCTGAGCTGAAATCAAGAGTCAGACACTTAACCGACTGAGCCACCCAGGGACCCCCCCCGCACCCCAGCCTCGGACCCTCTTGGCCCCCTGGCTCACTCCCTCACCGAGCCACCACTCTTTGCCTGGCATGATGCCAGGTGGCAGGGGTGCAACCATGAGGTAGGGAGCAAGGTGCATCACCTGTTCTCCATGTTTCTAAGTGACATTGCCATTCACCCAGCTGGCCTCCTCGAGTCCCCCTCTCCTCCACACCCCAGAACCCCCTGCCAGTCCCCTCAGTTGGTTGCCAAAGCCACTGGATGCCACCTGCTTAGGACCCCCGGACTCTCCTCTGCTTTGTCCCCGTCACCACTACCCAAGTTCAGGTGTCTCTCCCTGCCCTGAGATTGCTTCGGTGGCCTCTCCGCATGCTCTTTCTGTCTCTGTTATTTCGTCCTCAAGCCAGAGCTGTCCTTTCAGACAACAGAAATCTGGTCCCGTCACATCTCTGCATAAAATTCTATAAGGATTCTTCTCATCAACCCCAGAAAACCTTAGCTCCTTATCTTCTTTTTCTGCTCCCTTTCTGTGTCTCTCCTCCCCCACCCCTGCCTCCATATTTCTCTCACCTCCCTCCTTCCTTGTTTTCTTCTTCTCTCCTTCTTTATTTTTCTTCTTTCTCTCTCCTTCCCCCACTTTCTCCTTCGCTGACTCCCCCCCCCCCCGCCCATCTCCTTCCAGAAAGGATTTGAACATCTTCAACTCAGTGCCAAAATATTATCTACTAAGTTCCCTTATATGACAGACTCGACTACAAATACCTTGGATACCTCAACGAGCAAATGATCAGACAAGATATTCCTGACCTCATAGAGCTTATATTCTACCAGGGACAACCAGACAGGAAACAGTAAACATGGTAAGGAAGCCATAGGAGTTATATGGAACGTGAAGGTGTTAAGTGTTTGAAACCAGATCCTATGGTGCTCTACATCTGAGCCAGAAGCATGGGCCTCCCCTTCGGCCCACCTCCCCCTTTGCCCCCCAGCCTCATGCTTCCCCTAGTCCAGGCATTTTTGCTTACGTTTCTTTGGCCCCAAGCTGCTTGCTGTTCTCTGTGCACACCATATGCTTTATACTTCTGCAGTTTGCACACTGTCCCCTTTGCATGGACACTCTCTATGGGCCTCTCTGGCCTGTGCCCAGTTGCCTTCCATTTGGAAACAGCGAAGGGGTCACCTGCTCTGGACCCTTATGCCCCCTCTCTCTGGGTCAGGTGGACTCCCTCTTTCTGGATCCACCCCTGGTTCCCTGTTCATTCCCGGATCTTGGCTGTCAGCCCTTCTGGACTGTGGGCCCCCTGAGGATGGGCCAAGCTCTGCGGCTTTGTCACCGAGTGAGTCTAGGAGGCCAACGAGGTTCCCTCACCTATCTCTGGTCTTGATTTTCTCATGTATAAAGCGGGAAGAAAGCCATCCACGGGTTTCTCATGGTTGCCACAGGGTTGCAGCAAATACCGAATGCCTGAGGGTGACATGTTGGGGTGCTCCCTGCCTCAGAGACTCTGAAGAAGGGGTCCCTGCCATGCCCAACGACTCTGGAGACGACGAACCAGACTGAGCCTGCAGAGCTCCACAGCCGACCGGGTCCTGGCCCAACGCCAGCCCTGAGTGTGGCCGGAACTGGAGCCCCCGGGGCTGAGCAGGAACACAAATGGGCTGTCATCGATTGTGTTTTCTTCCTTTCAAACAGTCATTTGGAACCCTTTCCAGAGGCTGCACGTCAGTTTGAATCCACATTGAATTGACATTCAATTTTCCCTTTTATGCCAGTTCTTAGGAAAACACTCAAACCGTCAATTTTTCTGTTAAAACCTCTCTCTTCCCACTCCCTGTTTACCATTTCCTAATGCCTTTTGAGCGCGGGGTTCAATGTGATGGTGAACTCAGGTCACAATGAGTCCATCCTCTTTTTCTGAGTTCCAGCGGGTCCTGCTTCCTACTCGTTGGGGGAAACAAACGGGCGTAGCCTTTGGATGCGTGTGTGTGCACACAGAGCACAAGCGGACGCGTGAGAATGGAGTGTCGTCCTGTTCGAGGGGCCAGTGGCATCCATGTTTGGTCTCCTGGTCTTCAAGAGTATGAGAGATGAGCAAGCTTGATGCTCTTAAAATTCCTGGGTCTGTGTGTGTTACAGGAAGCTCCACGTGCTGTTAGCTTTGTGGGGGAAGTGATTAGCATGCAGAATGTTATGTCCTAGTGGAATGGGGCCAATGAGAGGTGGCTAAATCTCTTGGTGTTGGTCTGGGGCTCATTCTGCTATCTGGAAACATCCCTTTTAGAGGAAGAAGACAGTGAAGGATGATCTTGGGGCGGTATTTGAATATATGTAACAGGATCCCCTCCCACCCCACCCCCCCACCCGCCCCGTTTAACCTAGCAAGAAGGTTAAAATTCATAAAGAGGAGGGGTGCCATTGCTCGGTGGTGGGGAGCGAATGCTTTGGGATCGAACAAGATCCAAATTAATGCCCTCGGACGTGAACACTGTCTCCTGCATGTGTTTGTACCAATGGTTAAATGAGACGCCGTGGGGAAGGCGAGCGCTCTGCAATCAACAATCTGGAGACAGCAGCCAGTGTGGGTCAGGCACGATGCTGACGGGCTGTGCGCAGGGCTCATCTCATCCAGGAGGCGGGTAGGTGGCGGTTGCTTTTCCTGTCTCTCGGCGGAGGAAACGGAGGCTTAACGCTGTTGAGTCAGTTTCTCAAGGCCACAGAGCTGCTATGTGGGAGAGCAGAGGTTTGAACTCAGCTCTGTCTCATCGCCAGATCAGTGTGCCTGCCACCACACCGACTCCCTTCCCGCGACTGCGGGGTCTGCGCTCTTGCAAAGCAGTTACAGCCCCCCTGTTACAGCGTGTGAAAGAATGGGAATGGCCATGCCTGCTCGGTGGCCCCGTCCAGAGAAGGTTGTTGTCATAGCCCACTAAGTTGTAGGCTCCGCAGGGTCAGGGGTGACTGATGACCGCAAGGCTGCTCAGGGACTTTGGGTCCCTGGGGAACAGAGAGGTGGGTGGCAGTGTGCTCTCTGAAAGGACCCCCCGCCCCCAGGAGCTTCTTCCTTCCACCTGGTCCAGCGCCTCAGGCCACCATGAGGTCCAAGGGCTCCCATTTACTCCAGGGAGGTCCATGAGGTCCAAAGGTCCCCCTTCACTCCAGGGAGGAACCTGGGAGAAGCCTCTCTAGCTTCAGCTTCAGGCTCTGCTTGCTTGCTTCATGGATTTTTTTTTTTTATTACAGTAAAACCCATATAACGTAAGGTTTACCGTGCAATCCTGTTAAAGCGTACAACTCGGTGGCATTAAGTACACGGCCCGTGTGATGCAACTACTGTCCTATTTCCGGAACTTTTTCATCGCCCCCAAAGGAAACCCAGGGCCCGTCGGCCACGTTTCTCATTTCTGTCTCCATCCCAGCCCCGGGCAGGCTCCGCGTCCCGCCTCTGCGGTTCGCCTGTTCCGGTCGCGTCGCGCACATGGCGTCACGCGTTTTGCGTCTGGCTTCCTGTGCCGAGGAGAGGTAGCGAGAGGGGCTCGGAAGTGAGGTGTGGACTGGGGAGGGGAGCGAGATGCCCTGTGCTCACGAGAGCCCTGAGCAGTGTGGACGTCGGGTCTGTTCCCTGGGTGTGGAGGGGCGGGGCCACCGTTCTGTCTGAACCTGTTGGAGTCCCGAGCTCAGGACAGCAAGTGGCAAGAGTGGAGACACCGAGGGATACGAGCCCAGCCTCCCCCGAAGTTGTGCACTTGTTTCCCGCATTCAGATTGTCAGAGCTCGGGCAGGAGAGGATTCCTGAGATCCGCCTCCGGCTCCTTCGACTTACGCCCGCGTTCGCGCCACACGCAGGCGGCCACACGTCCCCGGCTCCATCCGCGCCCCTAACTCAGCCGCTGCTTCTCTCACTCCTTCCTTCACTCTGTCATTCATTCATTCATGCCTCCGCTTACTCATACCTTCCGCTAACGCGCTCCGAGCTCCACCAGATACGCGGAGCCGGGCTGGGTGCTGTTGCTGCGGAGATGAATTAGCATGAATCTAGTTGCATGGAGACAGATACTTAAATAGACACTCGGAATACCTGCTGACGAGATCGACGGTAGAGGCCTGGACAGCATGTTCCGCGAGCGCCGTGGGGGGGGGGGGGGGGAGAGGACAAAAGAGGAGGCAGCCGCTCCACGTGCGGTGGGTGAGCTGGCTCGTTTGTCTGCACTCCGTGGTTCACGGGGCTCTTGCCTGTCGCCAAGTCCTGGGTACCCAGCACCCCTCCAGGTAACCAGAGTCCCACTAGGTCCATTTTACAGATGAAAACGTGGAGGTGTGGAGAGACTCGGCCACTGGCTCCAGCCTGCAGCTGGGCCAGAGAGCAGGAGAGAGGGTGGCTGTGCCCCGTGCAGTCCTTTGTTGCACGGCACACGGGCACGGACACCATATGGGTGGCGGCCACCACTCCCCTGGTTCCTGGGTGGCTCCAGCTCTCTCCCGGGAGTGGGGATAGTTCACCCTGGGGAAGCCCCTCTTCCTTGGCTTCCCCACGGTACGTTCTGACTCACGGGCCCCCACCGCCCCAAAGCCCTTTGTCAGGTGAGATACAGGGACTGACAGGCTGTGACACGTGGCTGTCTCAGCCGGGGAGGCTGGATGGAAAGAACCCTGTAGCACCACTCCTCCAAGCTCGGTCCGTGGACCGGCATCTTCATTGCCACCGTGTGCTGAATCTGAATCTGCATCTGCCGTGGAGCAAGATCCCCCAGGGATTCCTGGGCTCATTAAAATAAGTGAGGACCTCTCGATAAGCCTCAACTTCCTCACCTGTAAAATAGGAACCGAAGCACTTCTCCCGAAAGGTCACTTTGCAGATTAAATGGCTGCAAGGCTCTCTGCTTAGCTGGCGAGCCATCCTGGTTTGCCCAGCCCTGCGGGGCTTGGGGGTGCTAGGCTCTCAGCGTGAGCCCTGGACAGCTTGTCCACCTGCTGTCAGCTCGGTGCCCGGCACACAGTCAGAGCAGCTGCGGAGTCCTGTGTCCTTACTGGGACATTTAGGAAACACGTGGGGAGGAGCCACAGGAGGGCTCTTTGCGTTTGCATTAATGCTGCGCTGGCGGGTGGTAGTGCTGTGGGTTTCCTTGTCGCCAGCCCAGTTGATTCTTTCGCGAGGCCAACAACCCCCGTAATCCGAGCTCTCATGAATCAAGCTCTTAACGTGCGAGAGCCACACATGCATTATCTCAATCACAACAAGCTCCTTCAAGTAGGGAACAAATTCCCTTCACTTCACGAACGAGAAAATGGAGCCTCGCAGGTACCCCATATCTTGCCCAGGCCTCTGACGTGAGTAAGAGGAAGGGGCCAAGGCTGAGCCCTCTGTGCCTTCAGTCACGCCTACAGACAGACAGACCCCCAAAGGGAGAGGTAATTACCTCCCGAGGTTCAGCTCTCAGAGCTCTTCGTAGACATTTGTTAGAGAACCAGGGGCATTTTGAAGACATTTCTACTCTAATGTTTACGGCCGGGGCCCGCCCCTCACAAGGGTTGTGGGAAAGCCTGAAATTCTCCTTTTTCCACAAACAAACCTGCCTCCTTCAGTCCGGCAGTGGCCCTCTGAGTGTGACAGCCAGAGACAAAAGCTTAACAAACAGGACCTGTTTGTGTTTTCTCCTTGCCGCGACAGCGTAACGACGAGCGATTATTGTTGGTGGCAACTTGTCCTGTCTTTCGTCTGGGTCGTGGCAGCGGTGGCTGTCAGAGTCCCCGAGCGGGAGCCAGTCTGGGTGACATATTAAAGGAAAAACAGAAACGAAGTAAGGATGAAGGGCTCACGCAGGGAGGAGGGAGCTGTGTGGGGAGAGGCAGCTGATCCTGGGGAAAAAGTGCAGGTCAGAGACAGGAGGGGTGACAAGCAGAAGGACAGCGTGGTTTTGTGATCCAGGCTCAGAACGAACACCATCACTCCCCCACCTTTTTTCCTAGCCAACGTGATGTCAGGAATCATTGTTTGCCAGTGACAGAAAAGCTCGCTCAAACGGGCTTAAGCAAAATGAGGTGATTAATTGGGACATGCAGTGACCACGAGGGTGCGATGGCTTCAGGTGTGACCGGAACAAGATGCTCACCAAGCGCATCAGGACTTGGTAACTATCTTTCCGCTTCGCCTTTGGCGCTCAAGATGGTGCATGGTGGCCAATGGCTGCCAGAAATCCTGGCTGAGCCTCCTTCCAGGTTCAAGTTTAACAATAAGAGAAACTGTCTTTGCCTAGTCACTTTTCCCAGAAATCCCAAGAGCCACTCTGATTGGACCTGTTAGGACACATTCCTCCCCCTGAACTGATGGCTGGCACTGTGGGGTTTGGATGAGCCAGTGGGTTTGGCTGACGGCTCTCTGTGGAAATTCACTATTACCAGGAAGGGAAGAGAGGGGATGCTCGGTGGTTGGAGTAACAGGTGCCCGTCACGTGTCTCAGAGAGGCTTGGGCTTCTCTAAGAAAACAAACCTGAAAGAAACGGCTTCTGGTGCATAGAGCAAGGCCGGTAGCTCAGTCACGGTTGGGACTGGGAGAAAAAGAAAAAAGATGCCCCATACTTGGGTTTATCAGCAGCTCGGAGACCTGACTCCGTGCTCATTGGTCTCTGGTCAGGTAGAATCTCCCTGTGGCTGTCTATGTGAGAGTGGCTGGACCCAGCCTCAGACAATCCATCATCACGAACGACCCGGTTTAGGAGCCTTGAGTCAGACACTCACCCGCAGGTTGACAGAACACCGGGTGAAGCCAGTTTGGGCTTTTGCTGTGTCCTTGCACAGAAATAAGAGCCTCGGTCTCAGCAGGTGTCTCTTCTTGGCCAGGCTGCTAACGATCTAGAAAGCAGGGCTGGGTCCCAGAGCAGCAATCATCGTGTGGTTCTGAAGCACGTAGAGGGTGTTGGGCTGTCCCCAACTAGTTGCAATGGGACTCAAGGAATGCATCTCCCCATGCGTTTGTGTATTCTCTGTGTATTCTCTCCTCTGGCATCGCATCACTTGCTAGAGGAGGAGCCTGGGTCTGGATGACGGACTGGGACTGGGTCTGGAATGCCCAGGCAGACATGGGAGTTCTAGGCACACCATTGGACGTTAGGGTACCAGTGGACTCAACAGTAGATCGTTATGTGCAAACAGTTCTGTGCCTCACTGTACCACCCATGTAGGCTCCTCTCTTGGCACAGCTCAGAATTAAAAAGGAAAGAATTGGGCTGCCTCACATGAAACCCCCACACCCCCAGGTCATCTCCCAGCTTCCCTGCCAGAAGTTACTCCTTGGTGCATTTAGTAGATGAATTGTTTGGAGTGAGACTGACCTGGGAATTAAATCAGACCCCTTACCATGATCTTCAGGACATGTGCTGTGTGATACGGTCTCTGCCTTCTGCCCTCATTCATCTCTCACCTTTCTCTCTCTCTGCCTCGCTCATTAAACTATAGCTGTTTTGATCTTCCTTCTGTTCCCTGAACTTGCCAAACCCCTTCCTACCACATGCCGCTCCTTCTTCTCAGATGGCTTTCCTTACCCCGCCCTGGCCCTCAGCTTTGCCTGGCTGACTCCTGCTTCACACTCTTTTGATCGGCTCCAGCGCGGCGGACCGGCAGATCTAAAGTGGTGTTCCTCTCCACTCCTGAACTGTTACATCATTGGAGTTCCTTGAAGTTATTCTGTGTGTCGATGTCATTCTTTCTCTTCTGTCTGTTCCCTTGAGAATGCAGGGACCTTCACTTTTGGTAGCCTCTTTCCCTAGATTCACTCGCCTGGAACAACGCCTGGCACATAGCTGGAGTTTGTTAAATCCGTTGAATGGATGAAAAGCAATCAATAGATGAATGTTTCTGGAGCAGTGGGTTGCTCAAATGCATAAAGCACTAGTCTCTCTCTTTCTACCCACGGGCAACCTTGCAGATGCAGAATGATGCTTCCAGTTTTATCCCCAAAGTAGCGGCCCAGTGCCCTGAGGGTGTCAAGAGGGACTCGGAAGGACATTGTGCCCTGCCCTTAAAAATTCTAGTCTGAGGAGCCGGGCAAGATGTGTGCCTCCCAGTAACTAGGCAACCACCCACCAGTCAGGGCTGAGGAGTGACGTGTAAAGGCAGAGATGCTGGAAATTCACAAGTGGGAGTGCTAAGGACTCCATGATGGATGTGGGAGTCGTGGCTTGATGGTCAAGGCCGGCATCTTCACCACAGTCATGGCCAACTCAGCCTGAGCGAGCCCTTCCTCTATGCCAAGGGCTTTATGCACATCACCTCACAAAATATGTGCAGCAGCCCTTTGGGGTGGTGACCATTACCATCTTTTCCATTTCTTGGATGGGGAAACAGAGGCTTGGGTGAAGGAACTTTCTTGCATTAAGAAGCTGTTCCTGGGGTGCCTGGGTGGCTCAGTCAGTTGGGCGTCCGACTTCAGCTCAGGTCATGATCTTGCAGTTCATGAGTTCGAGCCCCGCGTCGGGCTCTGTGCTGACGGCTCAGAGCCTGGAGCCTGCTTCGGATTCTGTGTCTCCCTCTCTCTCTGCCCCTCCCCCACTCATGCTCTGGCTCTCTCTGGCTCTCAAAAATGAATAAATGTTAAAAAAAATTTAAAAAAAAAAAAAAAAAGCTGATCCTGGTCAGGCTGTCCGCAAAGCCCCTGTTCCTCCTACACACCCCCTGTTCCTTGTGGTTTCTCTGTGTAGAAAACATTTCCCCCTTGAGGGCATCATGACACAGTAAAGATGGCTCTGAATTAGGAGGTGAGAGACCCTGAGTCTGTTGCTGAGATCCCACTGATTTATGTGAAACTTGAAGCAAGTCATTAAGATTTTAAAGCCTGTTTCCTCCCCTAGAAGATAGAGGAAGTGGACCCAGAGGTACAAAGTCTTGCTGAACATAAGCATATTCTGGAGAAAATACATATTTTAGACAAAGATTCTGATCCAGTGGGGGTGGCCCGGAGCCCAGAGATCTGAAGGCCTGAGAAATTCCCCAAGGGAGCACAGCGACAAGGTTGGATACCAGACTGAGATTAGCGTCTTCAACCCTGCCTGCACATTACATTCACCCAGGGAGTTAAAAAGTCCCAGACCCTATCCCAGACCCTATCCCAGACCAAGTCAGTTGGCATCTTTAGGTGTGGGGCTGGTGGGGGTGGGAGAGCCCTAGCTTTGAGATGTGGCTCGTGTGCCTGAGAAGCCATAGTTAATTTTATTCAGTTCTTGTAAAGTAAGGCTGAATTCTCACCTGCAGCCAGGCTAGGAAGAGGTTGAAGACTTGGTCATTCTAGGAGGGTCCATTCCTTCCTCCATCCCCAACCATAGAGCTCATCTTAGAATTTATCTTATGTGTTCCTCATTTCCTGCAGCCCAGTGTGAGAGCCTAGAGCACAGACTCTGAGTTAAGATTGGAGTGTCTGTCCTGGTCTTCAACCCAGAGCCCAGCAGCCACCCTAGTTGGGAACCCACCAGTCACCAGACACTTGAGATTCAACTTCTCATTTGAAGAGAGAAGGAGAGAACAGAGAACGGTGGTGTTAGGTCATTTTAGAAGAATCATGGTGGATTGGCTTCTGGGAGGAGCAAAATGGGAGACAGAATGGACATGATGAAATGGTGCAATGAGCTCAGGTTGCTGATAGAGGAGTTCTTTGTTGGTGGGTGATGGGGCGAATGTGCTTTTGGGAAATGATAGCCAGAGGGAGGAAGGTTTCCTTTGGTTTTCCTTCTGAGCACGCATTCGTTATCTTCATTAGCTCACTCGATTCGTCTTGTCGCGTGCTTGTAGGGGACCTGACCTTACTCGGGGTACTCAGATGGAGGCTAAGCCCCAGACCTTGAGTCCAAACTGTGATGGGGCTGTGTGTGTTTTTATTTTATCCTGAAGGTTGTGAGAGCTGCTGAAAAAAATTTAAGCAGGAGGACATCATGCTCCAGTTTGAACTTTATAAAAAGTAACTAGAGCAGCAGTGTGGAAGGTGGGTGGGAGAGGGACAGGACTGGGATAGGGACTCCACACAGGAGGTTCTTGGTGTTGTTTGAGAGAGAACCACCGTGGGACTGGAACATGAGCATGTGTAATAGGGAGAGGAAAAAGAAATAAACCTGTGGGGTGATAAAGAAATAATGGATGCCTCTAGCTTGAATGGTGGTTACCTGTTGTACTAAATGTGGGAAGAGATCCCTCCTATCCTGAAAGGAAAAAAATGAGGGATAAAACACAAATCGTGAAACAGTTCTATGAGTAGAGGTTGCTTGGAATGAAATTTTGTGTTTGTGAATCATGAAGCTGATGTGTTTTGGGAAATGGTACCCGGGTATGGTTTCCTCTCTTAGCCCCAGTCTTCTGCACCACCTGATTGCCAGTTGATGGGAGATCATTGGCAATGGTTTTCCATTTCTGGGGCATTTTCTTTTCTAGTTGGATGCCTCAAAAATGATGAAGTGGTGGTTATTTACACCCCCCCCCACACACACACACTCTTCTGTTTCCTATTCTGCACACCTGAAATCAGGGTGTCCTAGTAGCTAAGCATCCAAATTCTGCATTCAGACTGCCTGGTCTTGAATCCTGGTCCTGCCATGTACCAGCTGTATGAGTTTACGCAAGTTACTTTCTCTCAACCTGAGTTTTAAAAATCTGTAATACATGGATAATATTAAGACGTTTTACTACATGCTACGTTGTCCTACATATTGCATATGCCCAGTAAAGGTTAGCTGTGATGTTGGCCATGATGATGGTAATTCGAGTAAGGAGGAGAGGGAGATGGATAGATGATGTGATGATGGATGATGATGGTGGTGATGGTGGATTATGATGATGGTAGATGATGATGATGGTGATGATAGATGGTGGTGGTGGTGATGGAAGAGGAAGAGGAAGAGGGGAATGGCTGATGATGGGATAGAGATCCTCCAGTGGGACAGAGCTTATATGTATGTGAGAGTGCTATTCTTCTGAATCCTCAGGCTTATCACGTCTGGTGCCTTTACAGAAATAAAATATATTTAAAAGCTCAGTCCATACACAGTAAGAGTGGCAGAAAACACATCAAGACTCACCAGGACAGTCCTCTACCAAGAGAAAGAAAATCCCCAAGGTATCCCTCTCAATGTTTGCTGGGTCACCTACATCATTATATTTTGTTTGTTTTGGTACCCAAAGGAAAATAAGCTATGGAAATGTGTGCAGCGTTGACAACAGGTGACCAATTCTCTCATGCCTCCTAGGAATGAACTTCCTGCTCATTTATTTCCTCTCCAAATATATATTGAGCCCCTGCTATGTGTCAAACATTGTTCTAGGCTTTGACGATACTAACTTGGATACTACTCAGGCTGCCATTGAGATGAGACCAAGGAAAACAAACCATTGGAGTTCATATACTCAGATCACAGAAATTCAGTTTCATTTGGACTGGCATGGGGCAGAAGCAGTGGTTTTTTGTTTGTTTTTTTGTAACTCTTAGGTGATTTTCCTATGCAGCCAGGAGTGAGAGCCACTGGTGTGTGTAAGGGAACTTTGAATGACATCTTGCAGTAACAAAGCTGTTGTCAGCATGGCGCCATGTGGATTTGAGGGAAGTCACTTAACCTCTCTTCCTGTGTCTTCATGAGAAACACCATCCGTGAGGGTTATAACCACTTACAATACCTCATCCCTTGGGTCGTTAGAATCGAACAGCCTTTGTGAGTGGGTAACCGAAATGAAAGTTGGGGTTAGACTCCTATTAAACATCATGCCTTGATACCCACGGTAGTCAGGTCTTCCCGTGAGCACTCAGCAAGCTCTGGAACATTCTAGAACATTAGATCAGGAACTCTGATCTACCACACCCCCTGCCTCCCTCACTCTGTGTTTAAAACAGTTTGTTCTGTCTTCAGCAGAGCAGTGAGCCCGGGGAGAGAACTGCTTTCGCTTCAGAACCAAAGTGGGTGTCTGAAATCTGTTCCTCTCCCCCCGCTGCACACTGCCGAGGAAGCCGGTGCCAGAGGTGGTCAGAGACGGATCTGTAGAATCCGAAAAGGACAGGCTGAGTGATGGCAGGAGGTGGTAGGAGCAGGAGAGACAGCCTCTGTCGTTCAGGTAGGCAGCGGGAAGAACGTTCAGGGCCTTGAAAAAGAGGGCAGCATTTGGCATATCAGATGCCAGGCCCTGGGAGTGTGGCCAAATTCCTCCATCACCTCCTGCCAATCCATAAAAATACCTTTGAAAAATCCAGAGCTGAACGTGAGCCTCTTCAGTGTCTCGCTGTGCAGTTCTGTCTGGCAAATAACTTCTCGCTTACATTCCTCCAAAAGGTATAGGGTGCCTTTGGTCCGTAATGCGTTCTGGAGTTTCAGATGCCAGTGGAAACCATAGTGGTGTAGGGTAACTGTGGGAGGTCTATGAAGGACATGAGTGATGGTTTCTCTCCAAAGCATGATTCATCACCGTGAGGAAAGACAGTTCCTTCTCTTCATGCAGCCTCCTTGGGCTCAGAATGAGTGGGCTGGTTTGCGGAGGGGAGGGGCAATGTGAAACCAGCATGTCAGTAGATCCGGACACACCAGTTTCTGAAATAGGATCAGGTCCCCTTAGGTCTCTGGCACAGTCCATGTTGTCTAGAGGAATGAGGACGATGGAGAGGAGTCCCCAGCCTATTGGGGGCAGCCATAGATGAGTCTGTCAGCCTGCCAGTTCAGCCCTTTTTCATTCTTCATGGCAGCCCCCAACCCCACCCTGGGACGGTGCTTATTCTACCCACTTTATAGGCAGAGAAACTCGGATGCAGAGAGTTTCAGAATCTACCCACGGTCACACGGTTGGTTAACGCAGAGCTGAGACTTGAATTCAAGTCCAGCAAACCCGGGGGCCCATACTATTTCAGCTATAGAGTTTGACTGTTGTGCATAAAGGGGTAGGCTGGAGGGTCTGTACTTAATGTGATGAAGGGTCTAGGGGAGCCATTGATGACCATAGAGGAGACAAGTGGCACGATTAAAGCAGCGTTTAGGAATTTCAATCAGGCAGTCATGAATGCGGTGAATTGTTGGGATGTCCAAGTCCAGAGTGGGAAGTGGGTAGCATAAGCCCCTGATGTGAAATACCAAGAGTCTTGACCCACGGGGAGAATAACAGTGACATCTATTTGTTGAGCACTTGACATGTGATGGCTATTGCGCTGGAAGCTTTTATACAAGGAGGTCATTTAATCCTTGCAGCTCAATGGGGAAGTGCTGTTGTCACCAACAGTGTGGTGCAGGGGTGAAAAGCTTGCACCCAAAGCAGGCAAGCCCGATTCAATGCCTGTATGACCCTGCAGGACTCCCTCTACTTCTGAGTCTTTCTTCGTTTGTATGATGGGCACAATACCATTACCAGTTTAGGAAGGTGGTTGGGGCTAGGATTAAAGGAGATACTGCATTGAAAGTGTTGAGCCACGTGACTCTCATAGGCTAAGTCCTTCTGGCACGTTAAGTGGTATAATTATTGGCATTACCACACCCATTATACAGATGTGGAAACTGAGGCTTGGAAAGGTGAAGTGATTTTTCCCAAGGTTACAATTAGAATTGGTGCCTGGACAGCGTGACTCCGGAAGTTAGACTGTTTTCCGTCCTGGGTTGAAGATGTTAATGGGGATCAGAAGAGGGTAACAGGAGAGATTCAGCTTGGACTAAAACACCACAGGACCAGGGACTGGGGACGCCACAGGCAAAGGAACCCGCACGTATTTTTACACAGACGGCTATGCCAGGCGAGCTCCCGGCTAATGGACTGCTGTCCTATAATCTCTCTCTTTCATGAAGTTCACAAGGCAGCCATACCCTCCTCTCTACATGGAGAGCCAGATGAGGCTGCATTTGCTCACAGCACACGGAGCAGGGGTGCTGGTGCAACCCCAACACCACCAGCACTCCCCTAGCAGGTTCGATCTCCACCTCTCCACCAGTACCGGTTATCCCTAGGAAGTGTGTGTGTACATACGGATCGTCTCAGAGATCCTTTTTACTGGGTTTCAGCCATGCTCTTAGCATATGCCCTCCTGAGATCTTTCTCCATTCCTCGTGTGCTCGCAGGAAGGTGCTGATCTCACTGCCTTGTGCAGTCATAGTGTAACCCTGCTGACCAGCGTCCTTGGAACATCTTGGTTCCATGGGAATTATTACATACCCTTTGTAATTAAGTTTGGGACTTCGCAGTCCCCTCCCAGGAAACACTTGGCAGTGCTAAGTTTGGTGGCTATAACTGCCTTGGGACTTCACTTGTGTGTCTTCTTTTGGTTCTTTATGTTGTCGCTGTCTTTGATATTTAATGAGGTTCCCTGGACAGCTGTTGAGCCTTGTAGGTCTTCTCGATTCCTCTTCTGATCAATGAAGGTCACCCTCCACTAATTTCAGACATTGGATGGAGGAGTAGTAGGTTGGTGGTGTTGAAAGATTTTAATTTCTGGGCGTGACATTGAAGAGTAAAAAAATGCAAAAGCTCCGACGTGGACTTCTCCTGCCTGGCATTATGTTTAAACCAAGGACATTCCTCTTAGACTCCATTCACACCGTCATCTACTCATGCATTCCTTCATCCTCCATTTACTGATGGGTCATGTGCCAAGTCTTCCACTGGGTGCTGGGGGACAGAGAGATGAGGACACAGCAGAATCTCTGCCCTTGAGCCATTCAGTCTTGTCGAAGCACAATTTAAGACGTTTAATCAATCCACGAACACTGGATTTCTCCAAAAGCTACTGTAGGGAAAAAGATAATTATCCAAAGTCTTTAAATCTGTTACCCACTTTAATTGATTTAATGAGGTAAAATTCATAAAACTGTATTGTTAGAAGGAGCCCAGAGGCATTTATTCCTGTGTTTTTTCTCTCTGCCTTCAGGCCACATTGCACTTGAATTATCCCCCAAACTCATGCATTTTAGAAAAGCGAAGTATTTCGAAGAACTATGTAGCTTTTGGCCCGTTCAGATAAAACTTTCTATTCTGTGGGCACCCAGGGGGAAAACTCTGCAGACTTCTTAAAGGAGTGCCATGCACAGCTACAAGATATTGTTTGGAAAGACGAACGGAATCATCCCTCTTAATACACTCACACATGCACACACACACACACACACACACACACACACACACACACACACACACGCGTGCACTGGAACCCCTGTATTCATAGTTTTGAGGTTAATGCGTATGGTAACTATAGAATGGAGAATGAAAACATGGCTGCAGTATAATAAGGACCCCTTGAGAATCCTTTTAGTTCCCTGGGGTGGGGGAGGGGGAGGAATCTATCTCAGCACTTGTCAAATTATGTTTTGCTGTAACACACAGGCATACCTTCTGTTTAGCTGGCATCTTTGTGCCAGGCCAGCCAGTCAACAGCATGGTTTCAGCATCTGCTATCTGTAGATCTTCAATGATCCCAAGAAAGTCGTGGCTGTGTTTTGGGAAGGGGGCTGGCCGTGGAACCAGAACCTGAGTTCATTTTGAGCCTCATTTTCCCCTGCCAATAACACCACCTTCTAGGATCTCGTGGGGGATTTAACGAGTTAAGAGGCATGAAGGTGGTTTGTAAATGACATAACCGTAGGCATCGCCTGCCTTTTCTAAATGGAAGTATGTTCTCATGATCAGATCATGACTTGGGGAGATGCCAGGACTATTAAGGGGCCCTTTAACCCAACACAAATGGCCATGTCACTGTCCAGAGTAAGAGCATCCAGCAGCTCCCTCTTATGCTTGAATACGGTCTCAGCCTCTGAACATATCCCTGAAGCCACACATGATGGGATTTCTGCCAAGCCTTTTCACCATCATCTCATCTCCCTCCTATGTCATGAGCCATAATGATTTATCTCCAGCTCTTAGAAGAGCCAAGGTGTATCTGCAGGTCTCCGCTGACTCTAATGTCCACTCATTTCCCCTCTTCTTCACCCCGATACTCCTTCGGCATCTCCTTGTGCCTCTCTCAGCCTCTAGTCCCTGGAAATTGTTCTTCCTCAAATTCCCGCCACATGTACAAAGGCAGAGACCCTGTCTTTGTCTGTCTTATATATCATTGTTTCCCCAAGTTCTAAAATGGTGTTGCTGCATAGTTAGGTAAGTGTTCAACAGATACTTGCTGCTTCACATAGACATCCAGATAGATGTCCACCTAGCATTTATTATACTTTATATTACACAGGAGTCTAGAGTCCACATGACAGAAATCCTACTCAAAGTGGCTCAGGTGAACTTGGGGACTTGTTGGTTCACACAGCCAACAGGTCTAGAGTGAAAGTCTTTAGGCATAGCAGACTCCAGGTGCTCCAAGTATGTCATCAGGACTGTGTCTCTGTGTCCTGATATTGTCTCCCCTGAATTCATTTTCCAGTCCAGAGCCTGGGGCCAGATAGAGTTCATTGTGTTGAAGCCACGTGGGCCCAAAGGTGGGGGTGGGGGGCAGGTTGTGGAATGAACTAGAGGAAAATGAGCTGGAACAAATAACAGATGTCCTTCAGGCACCAGACTGTGGGCTCCCAAGTTCAGGGTCTCTCTCCTCAGTGTATTCCCGGCATCTGTTCCCAAGTGTGGCATATAGTAGGTGCTCAAGAATGTTTGGGGATGAATACGTGTGTGATATGTTTTCCCTCCCTTCTAAGAAGGCATTTTTAAAGCCTATAAAGACAGATGGTTATATATAAACCACCTTCTGCCTCATCCTCTGTTTTGCTTTTTCTTTTTCTTTCTTTCTTTCTTTCTTTCTTTTTTTTTTTTTAACCTGTTGGCAGGATCCGACGTCAACCTTCTTCCAATTTGGAGCGTCCATCCAGCAACAAGCCACGGTCATGCTGAAGATCATGCAGGATTACGACTGGCATGTCTTCTCCTTGGTGACCACCATCTTCCCTGGCTACAGGGACTTTATCAGCTTCATCAAGACCACAGTGGACAACAGCTTTGTGGGCTGGGACATGCAGAACGTGATCACCCTGGACACTTCCTTCGAGGACGCAAAGACGCAAGTCCAGTTGAAGAAGATCCACTCTTCCGTCATCCTGCTCTACTGTTCCAAAGATGAGGCCGTCCTCATCCTGAGTGAGGCCCGCTCCCTGGGCCTCACTGGATATGATTTCTTCTGGATTGTCCCCAGCTTGGTTTCTGGGAACACGGAGCTCATCCCCAAAGAGTTTCCATCAGGACTCATTTCAGTCTCCTACGACGACTGGGACTACAGCCTGGAGGCGCGAGTGAGGGACGGCCTGGGCATCCTAACCACTGCCGCGTATTCCATGTTGGAGAAGTTCTCCTATATCCCTGAGGCCAAGGCCAGCTGCTACGGGCAGACAGAGAAGCCGGAGGCCCCACCACACACCCTGCACCAGTAAGAGGGCCGTCTTTGCTTGTGTCCCAGAATGGGACCAGTGTTTTGTTGTTTGTTTGCTTCTTTGGTTGTTGAAATACTCAGAGCAACACATACGTACTTGCTGCTGGAAATGTGCGCTGACGGTAGGGAGTGTTGTGCGTGCGCTTACGGGACTTGCTTTGTTCCATTGATCTTAGTCTCTCCTCCCCTCACCCCCCGGCTCATCTTTGGTTTTTAAGTTCCATCATGCTTCGTTCTCTGCAACCTTCTGTTTTTACTCAATGATACACCTTGGAAACCTACATACAAGACCTGTCTCCGTATCTATCTACGTATCTCTCGATGTATCCATTTTCTATCTATAACCGTATCTCCAGCGTGCATGTGTGTGTACATATGCATATATTTTTATATATAGATATATACACATATATGAATATATGTACAAAGATGTATATATATACACACATACATATGTATGAATGTATGCAGATACATATGTGGCTGTCAATATACATACGTATGGGTGTGTGTGTGTATTCTTTCAAACCTGTGCACATTACCTCTCTCCATAGAGATATACCATGGTTTGTTTATCCAGTCTCCATAATGATAGAAATTCAGGTTGTTTCTGATTTTTCTTTTTCCGTCACAAACTAAACCACAGGGATCACCCTCCCACATGTCTCTGTGCACATGTGTCAGGGTTTCTCCAGGGCGGATTCTCAGAAGTAGAACTCCGGGGTCACAGAGCACACGCATTTAAAAATTGAAGTGTCTGTTGCCAATTTGTCCCACAAAGTAACTCTACCAATTTATATCCACGCAAGCAGTTTGTGAAGTCACCAGGCTTCCCACGTCCCCACCAACATGTCACAGTTTGGGAAAACTGCCCACGCTGGGTGTTCCATCCTCAGTTTGAGTCTGTGTCTGAATTTCTTCCCTTCTTGTGTCCATCACATGGACGTATCCTAATGTATTCAACCACTCGCATCTTGGTGGACGTTTAAGTTCGGTGTTTCTCAGGAGTGTCATTGTTCCTTGTGACCCATCATTATGGCTTGGCTGTTGACATTTAGAATAATCACCCCTGCACCCATTTTGCATGCTTTTGCCTGACGTCCGGTGATTTAATCCACGCTCCTTCTGTACGTAATGCGTGGTGTAGTTCTGTGGTTAAGGGCCTGGCCTCCAGGCCTCGATTTATCAGGGTTCAAATCTTGTCTGGCTCACTTTCTGTTTGCCTCGGATAACCATTTTACCTTTCCGCGCCTCAGTTGTTCATTGCCAAGTGGTGATGGTAGCATTGCTTCCTAGGGGGTGCTCGTCAAATTTGAGTGTGCATCCGAATCACCAGGAGGGCTTGTTAAACCACAGATTTTGGGGCTCCACACTCAGTCTGTAATTCAGTAGCTCCGGGGGCCACGGGAGACGCGGGGACAGAATTTGCAATTGTAGCAGGTTCCTCGGTGCTGCTGATATTGCTGGTCTGGGGACCATGCACTGAGAACCAATGTTCCATGGATTGTCCTGAGTATGAAATGAGGCGATGCGTGAAAAGTACTGCTTAGCGCCGTGCCTGGCCCCCAGTGATTATTGACTACCTGTCAGAATGACCAGTGACGTTGTTTTTGGTCATTAGAAATGACAGTAGGCAGACTAGGTAGGTTTATTACCAGCAGAGTAACACGTCACTCCAAAGTGACTCTGGGAGTTTTTAGGACCTTGAATCTGCTACAGTGCAGGGATTATCTCTGAGTCCAGAGGTGTGCACATGTGGGAAGATTATACATCTTTAAAATTGGTATACACAGGGGCGCCGGGGTGGCTCAGTCGGTTAAGCATCCGACTTCGGTTCAGGGCATGATCTCACAGTCTGTGAGTTCGAGCCCCGCGTTGGGCTCTGTGCTGACAGCTCAGAGCCTGGAGCCTGCTTCAGACTCTGTGTCTCCCTCTCTCTGCCCCTCCCCTGCTCATGCTCTGTCTCTCTCTGTCTCAAAAAAATAAAAACATTAAAAAAATTTAAAAAAAATTAAATTGGTATACACATGGAAAATAAACTCTTGAATTAAGAAATTGTGGTCCTTCAGAATTTCCCCTTCTCCTCGGATTCTCTCTTTAGCCATCCTGTTTCTCCATTACCGCTTTGAGCGTTTTGAAGAATTGCCTAAAGATCAGGAGGGAACTCCGGGAAATGAGTATGAGGCCTGGAAGCCTCTTACAGAGGCAGGATTTCTGCCAGCGCAAACACGAGGGCTGGGCTAATGAGTACTCACTTCCCATCAAAAATGCCCTGCAGCTGGAATATTCAGAAATGTATAATTTTGATGACAACATAACTCAATTTTAGGGCAATTGAAATATAATGTATACAGGAAAAGGAATTGGAGAAGGATAATTGTCAAGACATACAGAGCTCCTTCGAGTGACCGTCCTGAATCCTGTTCCTAAAAAAAAAAAACAAAAACAAGAGAAACCCCACTGCTGTGAAATGCTGTCATGCTGTTTCTAGGAGTTATGTTTTGAATGCAGCGATTTTTGTAGATGGCGCTTCAGCCCCAGAGTAGTAATGGATCAAGTGTGGGAAGCCGTCATCCACTGCCTGGTGTTTAACGAAACCTCTCTCCTTCCGTGGACCGCTGGCGATGCTCGCCCTGTGTGCGAGGCTGGAATGTGGTGCAAGCGGTGGCTTCTTACTATACTTGCCCACTGTCACGGTGTTTCTTAAACTCATCCAGGCCAGAGGAGCAGTTTGCCAGGCAAGGGAAGGGCTGGGGGCTGGAGAAAGCCCCCAAATGGCAGTTTTTCAGAAACGCATTAAGGACACCATTCTCTTCTCCTCTATCAGCCATTCCTTCCTTCCAGTGGAACCCATGCTAGCCCCCAAAATACACACAGGAATGAAGACATAACTTCCGTCCTCAAAGGACGTACAGTGTGCTGAAGAAGGAGGTTTGCATTGCGACAGACTCAGGTAACAAGGGCTTTTTTAAAAATATGAGGGAAGAACAAAAAGCTAGTACAGAGTCTGATGAAACACCCACCCCAATATGTCACATTGGTTTCAAATTTTTAAAAGAAATACGCATTACCGACCACGTAGCAGTCCTGATATACCTCTCCCGAGTCCCACTTTCTTCCTTTTCTCTCCCTGGGAGGGAAAAACACTGCCATGAACTTGGTGGGAATCCAGATCTGTGTGCATGTTTTTACTTTTAGTACAGACGTCTCTGCAACCTCAGACCCAAGGCACAGTTCTTTCAAATGCACATGAGTGGTGTTTGATACATTCCAATTTCCTTTACGTCAACCTTGTGGTTCAAGATCCATCTATGAGGACCCGTGTCCTTCTAGCATATTCATCTTAGGTGCTGTCTTGCATTCTGTTGTGCATGTAACTATCGCATTGTTTGTTTAACCATCCCCCTCGGATGGACATTTAGGTTGGTAAAGTAAGGGATCCTCAGTGTCTGTAGTCGAGTTGGAATCCCAGGACTCTCCAGTTCAGGGTTCCACAAAGCATCCAGTCACCAAGTAGGTGTCATTACTCCCACCACGTAGTCAGGAGGATGCAAATACCTTGGAAGAAGTTCGGATAAACTCACATGGATGGCTGTCTTGCTACATTGATGTGGGGATCTGGGGTCCCTCTTCGACTGCTTGAGTGTGCCATCTTGGAACCAGTTACACATGTCCCTGTGTGGTCTTCAGGGACGTGACTTGTAATCTCCTACCCAGAGCTTGTGTCATTAGGGCACTGTAACCATGACTTCTTATGACGTGCGACCTGGTAGAAAAGACTGCTTGCTCAGGATGATGTGTTAATGATCTTGCCGTGGACCTGTTTCTGTCCCTGGGATTTCAGGGGGCAAAAAAGGTGGGGGAAAGGGGAAAATGTTCTTTATGTTTAATATTCCTGGTTTTACAGAAGGCACTTTGAAAAGAGCAGTCAGCATTTTATAAAGTTCAAAAATAGCTCAGCCATGTTATGTAACCTCCTCCTTGCTACTGCAAAGTTATTAAACATCTGTCCCTTCACCAAGCACAGAGCACGTCACTGGTAATTCCTGGAGCTGTGAAGGTAGAACATTACCTGTTCTGCTGGTGTGGAACCGAGGCTGTTCGGTCCAGTCCTGTCCCAAGAGTCCGTCCAGGCCTCTGGTGGATAGGGCCCTCTGGGAGGCAATGTGGCCTCAGGGTGAAAAGTCTGGCACCAAAGCCTGGGGTTGGATCCCAGATTAGAACTCTTCTAGATCAAAGGCTTTGGACAAGTCTCTTAATTCCTCCAAGGCTGCCTCCTGAGACATAACATGGGGACAAGAGAAGTATTTGCCTCTTAGCCCAGAGCCTGACATATGGACTGCAATCTATACGTCGTTACTATTATAATATAACTTGTAGATACAGAACAGGTAGTGGAACAGATGGGTCTGTATGCCACAGTCCACAGGATTGCCACTGATTCATTCCCCACGGGGCATTTAGTCCCTCTGTATGCTAGACACCAATTATCCCTGGATGGCGAGACAGAGAAAGCCCCCATATAAATATTGGGTCAGGCAGTGTTCAATGTTGCCATTTGTGACTTGTCTTTGAGGCCTAAGGGGCAGTGCAATATCTCATAGCGGAGGCTCGTCTCACTAGGTTGGAGGTACAGGAGGAAAGGGATGTCCTTCTGGGGAATCATGACACCTAAGGAGAAGTGGATTGAGGTTGAGATGGCTCAATGTTTGCTGACATTTCCCAAACATCTTTCTGGTAGCTTTGTTGTTTTTTTTAATTTTTTAAATGTTTATTTTACTTTTGGTGGGGGGAAGGGGCAGAGTGAGAGAGGGGAACACAGAATCCAAAGTAGGCTCCAGGCTCTGAACTGTTACAACAGAGTCCAATGCGGGGCTTGAACTCAGGAACCGTGAGATCATGACCTGAGCCAAAGTCGGACGCTTAACTGACTGAGCCACCCAGGCACCCCAAAAGGTGGATTCTTTTTAGACCTAAACTCTCTTGCTAAAGGCTTACCCTGGGAGAAGCATGGCCAGTGGGAAGAAGGCAGTTCGGTACAGAGAAAAGTCCATATGGCCAGGTTTGGAATTAGCCATGTACTGCTTACCAAGTTTAAGTTACTAACCATGCTAAACCCATAATTTTTTCTAAAATGCACACACACACACGTGTGTGTGTGTGTGTGTGTGTGTGTGTGTGTGTGTGTGTAGGGGGGTAGTCATCTTATTGTACCAAAATTAAGTGAAAGCATATATGTTGAAACACAAGCCTGGCTGGTAGGAGGCATTTCAAAAATTACTGTTGTTATTATTATTGTGGTGATGATTGTCATTATTGTTTCTATAATTATACTTATTAGACTGCAAGCTATTTACAGGCAGGGAAGTGAGAAATAGATTTCTACCTTGCTTTTTAACGACTGAATTATGACTGTACATCCCGTGGCTTCCATTTTAGTTAAGGAAGCAGGATGTGGACAAGTGTCTTGGAGGTCAGAAGTGTTCAAGTAGATCTTTAGCCCAGATGAATGGGGAAAGAACATCTTCTCCCAGGAGAGTTAATGGATTCCTATTGAAGAGAAGTTATTTGACTTTAATTGACGATATCTGGCTTGAGCACTTACATGTTTTAAATTAACTTCGTGATTTATCAGGCTTCTGCTTTAAGAAGCAACGACATTGGGGCGTCTCAGTGGCTCAGTCAGTTAAGCATCGGACTCTTGATCTTGGCTCAGGTCATGGTCTCATGGTTCGTGAGTTTGAGCCCCACACGAGGCTCTGTACAGATGGTATGGAGCCCGGTTGTCTCTGCTTCACTCAGCCCCTTCCCAGCTTGTGCTCTCTCTCTTTGTCAAAATAAACAAACAAGCAAACAAAAAATTTAAACGAAAAGAAGCAATAATGTTGTAAATTATGACCCTGACAGAAAACGAAATGGAAGGAAGATCTATATGTGTGAGCTTAATTCATTTCCAAGTTACTTTGGTACTTTTATCTTTTTAAAAATTTTTAAATGTTTAATTATTTTTGAAAGAGGGAGAGAGAGAGAGAGAGAGAGAAAGGAGGGGCAGAGAGAGAGAGAAGGAGACACAGAAGCTGAAGCAGGCTCCATGCTCTGAGCTGTCAGCACAGAGCCCAACGCGGGGCTCGAATGTACAAACTGCGAGATCATGACCTGAGCTGAAGTTGGACACTTAACCGACTGTGCCACCCAGGCCCCCCTCCTTGATACTTTTTTCAGTCTTCATTTCTAAAATAACCACAGGAAAAGTTCCTGGCTTAACGACCCATTAACAGACTGCACTAAGCTGGGCTGCCTTTTGGGTTTTTTTGTTTGTTTGTTTTTAAGAAGTCAGAATTAACACTGTTGGTTTCTTTTTTTATTGCCAATAAAAGAGCCTACTCCGTTAAGTCTCTGAGCCTGACCAGAGTTAAAACTTCCCTGGGTGAACGTGATAACTCTTTGCAAATATTTATCTGTGGGATTACTGTATGCTCGACAAACATTTCTGGCAATGGCACCAGGCACCCACGAGACCCGGCCGTCCTGTGGGCTTGTGCTGCAAATCTGACTGGGGCTCTGGACTCCGTGATGAGGAAGAAAGGCTGAGCCTCAAAGCAAATCAGCAAGAGATATATAGAAATGAGATTCGAGAGAATCCAGGTGCAAGTGCCAGATTGAGAACACAAAGTGCATTCCACCAGACTTTGTGACTTTGTGGAACGTGAGTTCGGAAAGTGCCATGGTTATCTTGGGCAAGTTACTTGATTTCTTTGAGCCTCCACTTCTTGACTGCAAACAGAGATCATTCCAGCCCTAGGGGACTGTGGTGACACTTACATGCGTGTAATACACTCAGCCAAGCATCTAGGCTACAGTTGGCACCTGATCTGTTAGTTGTCCTCCTTCCCAGGGCCGGGTGCACAGCTTGAGCTGACCCCGCCTGTGTCCTGACAGACCCATGAGAGGTGGTCTCTGCTCCCTGGGTGTTCAGCCTGACAGCTAAGTCAACAGCCTCTCTTCAGCATCATCTCTGCCTGTGGCATCTCTCCTGGAACACAGCCGTGTCTTTTTTGGCTGGAAGTCAAAAGTACCGTATGCCAACCCTGCAATGCAAGTCAATCATTTCCAACTGGCATCCAATGAATAGCTTGACAAATGGTGGGAACTGGATGCTGGCAACTTGAAAGGACCAGAAATTGGCCATGCCTTTACCTTGAGGGAAAGGTGGTTTCGGGGTCATACATGCAGCACAAATATTGTTCAGATTTGCCCGATGCGAGTCTTTGGATTTGGGGACCCGCATGCCTAACAAGAATATGGATCGATCTGTTTCCCCCAGGGTTGGACGCTGAGACAGTTTTCATCTTGAAACGTGTTAATTTGGTGACGTATACTGATAATTTGCTGCAACTCTCTTCTGTGAGAAGATAAAGCAAAGAAAAAGCACCCTCCTCATTACTCTGGTGCCTGCTGACAGACAGTATTTTGGGGGCAGAGGATCTTAATGTGTAAGCACAGGGATCAGTTAGGAGACTGTGGCATAGTCCAGGGGAGAGCAGGCAGAGACTTGTGTGAGAGTAATGGCCGTGTATTCAGAGAGGAGTGAGTGAGCTTAATGTGCGTTGTGCAGTAAAATGAACAAGTCTTCACAGATGAACATAAAGTGATAAAAGATATTAATCAAGAATTTGGCACTTATACAGCTGAGTAGATGGTGGTGCCTTTCACAAAACTGGGGAAGCAGCAGGTGTAGAGAGGAGGGGGTCAGGAAGAGCATCTAATTTCGAGCGTGTTCATGGAACACACACGCTGGACACCCGAGTGGAAATCTCACGTAGGCAATTGGAGAAGAGGGTCTCAATTGACACCGAAATATGCAACACACATTTCAAAGCTTATTGGTGGCGGTTGAAACCCTAGGATTGGGTGACATCACCTAGGGGTGGGTAAGGAAGAATCAGAAGACTAACCGGGGGCTGAAACCTTGAGGAACTCCAGCATTCCTTGGCCAATAAGCGCCAAGGGAAAGGAGAATCTTGGGGAGAAAGAGTTGGGCTGGGAACTTCAGCCGCCTCTTTTTCCCATGGAGACTGTCTGTGCCCTGCTTCTGTTATGGAGCCTGGTGGGTGTCTTTATGGTGTCTGCTGTATGCTAGACATCATGGCAGGCACTGTGGGCCCTGCGGAGTCCTATAATCTATGGCCATTGCTAGTATGCCCAGGTTGAGTGCACCCTAGGAGAGTTAGATAATCATACCAGCAGTTTTAATCAATACATGGAGAAAGTAAGACCAATCACACGATGAAGTGCCAGGCAAATCATCCGAGCAGCCAATTCTTGGAGTCAGAAGAAGGCAATACCATACTCGGCTGGAGTCAGGACACCGATGGCAAGCCAAGCTTTGCATCTGGAGAGATGAGAAAGTGGTACTTCAAGAAGGGGGCAAAACCTCTGCTTTTGCTTCATTTAAAAAAGAATTTTTTTAATATTTACTTTTGAGAGAGAGAGAGAGAGAGCATGAGTAGGGGAGGGACAGAGAGAGAGAGGAAGACACAGAATCTCAAGCAGGCTCCAGGCTCCAAGCTGTCAGCACAGAACCCGACACGGGGCTGGAAGCCACGAACTGTGAGCTCATGACGTGAGCTGAAGTCGGACGCTTAACTGACTGAGCCACCCAGGCGCCCCTGCTTTTGCTTCATTCTTAACATGATCTGGAAGACATCTGATGCAAAACAAAACAGTAAGTTAAAAACCCTTTATGCCTCAAGGGGGAGAGCACATGTGAAGGGCCAGTTTATTTACAGGCTGTCTTTTGTTGGCTCTCCCAGAAGAGTGTCTGTGTATGCACCTCCTTGTGTATAGGACAGAAGCCCTCCTCGGGCTGGACAGCCAGTATGGGTGGGCATTTCCACCTGTTCTCTGTCTTGGCCCCCTTCTCTTGACTCCACATAGATGCTGCCTGCCTGCAGTGTGACTGAGCCCCCATGCAGCCTCCTGGTGCCTGACCGCCTGTCATGGATCCCAGGGCTGGAGGAGCCCCTGTTAGGCTAGTTTGCCAGCTAGGTTTGGCATGGGCATGGGGGGAGGCCAGCCATGTTTTTATCCAGGCTTCACAGTTTGGGGACTGAACTGGCTGATCTGCTCATGTCTGGTGTACTCTTGTCCAAATCCCCACCACCAGTTCCGGAGATTTGCTTCGTTTGGTTAAGTCCTGTCCAAACACAAGGAATAAGTACACACACTACTCAGTTTCCTGTGTGAGGAAGAACAGCTCTCCTGAGATGTGGACTCATTTCCTTTATATTTCCATCACTATTAGTAAAAGGAAGTTTTAGCAAGTTAGTTAATACATCAGTGTGTGTGTGTGTGTGTGTGTGTGTGTGTGTGTGTGTGTAACTTCAAGTTTCATAAGTTACCTTATAGAAACATATATATTTTAAAATGTGATATAATGGAAATTTTAAAGTGCCCTGCCATGTATTAAGTGTCCTTTCTGTGCTAGTCACCTTAAATAAATTATCTATAATCCTTAGATGTGCATCTAGGATATTTTTGCTGCAACTGTCAACTAAATTCAGTATGTGAGTGAATTATTTGATTGGAATTTCATAGGTAGGGTGGACTTCAGAAGCAGTATGATCAAGGCTCTTGTTCTTTTCCCTATGATCTCTTGACTCTGCTCTTTGGTAATTGTAGTCTTTGTTATCAAACCTCTTTCTTTGGGACCTTAAGTTTGCTGTCAGCCACACCTCGGATGACTTCTTTGTTCATGGCCAAATTAGGTCATGTGTCCATATTTGGGCCAATAACAGCCATTTTGAAAATGCCATGTACTCACCGGCTTAATTCTGGATTCCCAGTCCAGTCACTGAAAAGGCAAATAGGAATACATTAGACCAATCTAGACTTACTCTAAGAATTGGAGATGGGGGAAGTTCCCTCCAAGGTCCATCAAGCTTTATGGCAAACATGATGTTTTAACAAATGTGAATTCTGTTAAGAACAAGGAAGAAGACAGTGGATGCTGAATAGACTTATTACCAGCAGGCCAATTATAAATCATAATAACTCATATTTTAGTTGGTGAAACTGAGGACCAGAGAAATTATATAACTGGACAAAAGGCACACAGCTAACATAAAATGAAGCTAGAATTGCAATCAAGCTTTGTTTGGGTCGAAACCCTGTTACACTACTTTCTGAGGTTGCAAATTGACCTGAAGTTGTATTTTCCTTTTTTTTTGACTCAGAATGTTTTTATTGTTTTCAAAACTTGAATAAATCCCAACATTTAAAAATCGAAAGGTGTCACAAAAAATTATATTTTCAGCAAATCTTAAAAAAATATGAAACACTGATGACGGTAATTCCACATGCCTATCTGGAAGTTTTAAAGGTTGGAACTCTACGTGTTGGGTCCAAACCCTTCACTCCTCAGGAGGAAGCTGGGAGTCGGGAGTCCCAGCTGTATGTTGCTGTGCAGGTGGTAGTGTTTATGGCAAGAGTATCTCGGCCTTTCCTACCCACTTTGATGTGGGTATTGTTCACTTGATATATAGGAGTCACTGATCTAGTTTCCGGATTTCTTTCAGAGGTAATTGCTGCATGTGTAATTCTAGATTTGGTGTGCATGAAAGGAGGTAAGTTCAGGAGCCTCCAAGGCCGCCATCTTGTATAGGAGCCTTCCTCCTACCTGGAGATGGTCAACTGGGTGTTATCAAGAAGGCCTGCCCAGTTTATTTTCATCCCCTCCTGGGCTACTTACTTGTATTACATCAGTGGCCTCTTTATGCATCTTGTATTTTGCTATTTTATCATAATCATCATCATTCATAATCATCACCCAAATAAGAACTTGATGAGCCTTAAGAGTGGTAGATAACAGAATGAGTGGTAACAGGAAGTTTTGGTACCTCACCTCCAGGGATCTTTCCACCTGGGTCCAAATAAGTAGGTCTGTGGACAACATAGGTCTCTGTCATTCTGTATGCCTTCAACATTATTGGACAGACATTCTAGAGAAGTCATGTAAAAAAATCTGCTAGTCTGTGATTCTCTGCGATGAGACACCCTGTAATATTGGAGAGGAGCCCCTAATCTTTCACTCACGTTTTCTCAAAAACAAACAAACACACACAGTGTTTTAAAAGTTTCAGCTGGGGGTGTCTAGGACATAGTCATCAGGGGCTAAGTGGTCATTCTCTGTGGCCCTGGGTCCTAAACCTACTTTTCTGTTCAACTTACCGGTGGGAATTTGACTTTGCCCAAAGACAAGTACTTCCTGAACTACCCACGGGGAGTTCCCACCCATCAGAGTGGATTAAGTCATAGATGTTCTTCTAAAGCTGGGAAGAGAGATTTGTTCTCAGTGTTGGTGGGGCAGGGATCTAGCCTTTTGCAATATCCTAGAACCTGTCCAGTAAACGGCAAACAAGGGAGTCTGATGGAGCCCATGCTGTGTGTTACCAGTCACTGCTGGGAAGGTCCCTTGATCACCTACACCTTGTCAAGTATGTGGTTCTGATCTGATTTTTCCTTGTTTATGGCCCAAATTCGCCAAGTATGTTATTAGTTGTTACAAATTATTTTCAGCTGGTTTTGTAACATCGAGATTGTCCATTGCTTCTCTTTCCTTTTTACAGGTGAGGAAATTGAGGCCTGGAAGACACAGGGTTCATTTTTCACTGATGAGAGACTCGTTAATGGCAGAAACATGGGAAACCCAGATTTTCTTTCTCCCAGAGCTAGATGGGTTGCTTCCACTGCACCTGTATGTATCCTCTTTCCTTCTAGGTCCTTTGTGATGAATAATAATAATGTGGTGGTGCTGGTGGAGATGAAGAAGAACATCTCCAGGGACCTAGTCATCGTTACTGTATACACCACTGCCTAGCATGATGTAGACACTTAAATGTGTGTCAGTGGGTGAGTGGTGATAGTTGCTAACACAGCAGTTGCTCTGGTCTTGATGCTGTGTTAAGGATGTTGACCTGTATTATCTTATTCTGTTCTCACAACAGCTCCATGAGACCCATAGTATCATCTTTCCTCTTTTTGCATGAGAAAGAAAAATCTCAGGGAGAAAAAGGACTTTCCCAGGGTCATTTAGTGGCACAACCGGGACCACGATGGCCTCTCTGACTTCAGCACCTGCTCCTCTGACCCTCTGGCAGCCCCAGGAAAGAGGACTCTCCAGGTGTGTTTTCATGAGGCCCTAGGAAGTTTCCCAGTGCCCCAAAGCGTGTACAGAGATCTCCCCATTTGGGGCAGGAGTCATTGGCGTGCTTTGCAAGTTGACTTGTCACAGAAATGCAATGCATGGGGTTTCATTTTATAAATCACAAAACCTCCCTGAAAACGTTAATAGTTTTACCGTCAACATCAATTATTATTATTGTCATTAACACAGAGATCAGCGTTGGCATGTTGCCAAGAATGAAGAGAGGAGAGAACAAAGGGTAGAGGTTGACCTTTCCTGGGAGAATTTTTATGAGAATAGTCGAAAGCTCAGTTGCAGAGTCATCAGCTCCCTTTAAATGAGTTCTAGAATGCGTCCCTTCAGACTTTGTGCATCTCTGAGGAGCGCCAGTAAATATTAGCTGGATGCAAAGAATTGAGCAAAAACATCAGCAAGGGAGTCTCAGTAATTCTGACCAGGCAGAAGGAAAGAAATAGAAGGTAAAAAGGAAGAGAGAAGCAATATTTAATCTTGATGCTGGTTGTAGGGCAGGTCCCAGTGGAGTTGTCTGCCTTGATTTTTAACATCTTTTTTAAAAGTTTATTTATTTATTTTTGAGAGAGAGAGAAAGCAGGGGAGGGACAGAGAGCCAGGGAGATGAGAGGGAATCCCAAGCAGGCTCCACACTGTCAGCGTAGAAACTGACACGGGGCTCGAACTCACAAACTGTGAGATAGTGACCTGAGCCAAGATCGAGAGTCAGATGCTTAACCGACTGAGCCCCCCAGGCGCCTTTGCCTTGGTTTTTAAAGTGTTCTCTTCACACATATGCAGGGAGGCCGAAGCCTTGGCAAACATCTTCCACTCTGTGTAGGAGATGGGGGAGGAAGTCATCATGCCTGCCTCTGAGCCCTTTACAGATCTTGAATTTAATAAACCTTAAGCTTTCAAAACAGAGCCTTTCTTAACTAGACGCTGAGCTCCAAACACAGAACTAGGAGAAAGTGTTTGTCTTCAGCCGACTAGGTGAAAACAAAACAAAACAAAACAAAACAAAACAAATAGAACAAAAGGAGTCCCCGGTATCTGTTACACGTTTCATCCCCTGACTGTCTGTGTTTCATGCTTCCCTTCCTTCCTCCTTCCCTTTTCCCTTTGGCCCTTCCTCCCTCCCTCCCTCTTTTCCTCCCTCCTTCCCTTCTGCCTCCCTCCCACCCTTCCTCCTTTAATTCCCACATGCATTTGTTCATGTATTCAACCCTGTGGTAGGTATGGGACACGGGCAGCCCACAAGCACAACAGACAAAGGTTCCCCTCCTGAAGTTCCCAGGCTGGTGGGAAGACTGAGAATATATGATCAAACGTATAATGTCAGGTTGGTATTGACATGGGACAGGAAGAGAAATAGGGCAGAATAAGAGGACAGAGAATGCAAGGGTGTTGTTTCAGATACAATGGTTGGGGAGGTGACATTTAGGCCCGTATCCAAATGAAGCGAATAAGAAAGTGATATGAAGATCTGGGGCCAGAATGTTCTGGATGGGGGGGCCAGTGCAGGCAAAGGACTGGAGCTGGGAAGTTGCTTGCATGGCTTGAGGCACAGTAGTCAGGTCGGAACAGCAGAAGCAGGATGGGTCCGTCAGTGGAACGTGCCTTTGGAGAGGTAGACGGGGGTCTTAGAGGCCACGGTGAAGGTGTTGAGCTTTGTTTCCAGTGCTATGGGAAGGTGTTGGAAAGTGTTAGGAGGGGAGTGGGGGTAGGCCTCTGCGGGGACCCCTGAGCTTGGTGTGGAGTGTAAGGCACTTGGCTTCTCCAGATTGCAATCCTCCCTTCTTCCGTTGTGCAGCGTGTGCTGGGCAGGCCCTTGGCCACAGCCAACAGCAACAACAACAAAAATCCATCCGTCCGTCTCACCATGCTGATTGCTTGATGAGTAGACCCGGGTCTGAGTTGGTCTGATGGGTCGTAGATCGTAGCCATTTGATGTATAGGAAATGTGCAGATTGTGAGGCCTGGAATTTCTGTTGCCAGTTTCTACCATGAAAGAAATCAGGCTGCAGTTAGAGGTGACTCATACCTGAGACAGAACTAAGAGAAGCATAGCATAGAGAACAGACCAGAGCCATGATCATACTGTACCTGAAGTCTGCCCGATCACTGATCTTTTCAGATATTAACCACCAGACTCCCTTAGTGGTTTAAGTTGTTTAAGTTTGTTTCCTGCTGCTTGCAACCAAAAGAATTTTGATGGCTATGCATGTTTGGCAGCTAATCTGTAGCATTATGCTAACTAATTCATGGATTATACCCTTTAAATTAACGTGGTTGCCTTTGGTGACGCTGAATTTAACCAACAGTGGGATAGTATAAATACTTTTAAAAGATTATCTTACGCAAGACAACTATGGCTCTGTAATTCCAGACAGAAGACTCCTTGATGGACATAATTTGTGCTCGGTATATATTTGTAGCCTTTGGAGGATTCCAGCCTATAAATCCACAGTCTCTGGAATCAGATTCTAGCTTTTTCTGCCACATGTTAGCTGTGAGAACTTGAGCAAGTAACTAACTACATCTGGACCTCATTTTGTCATCTATAAAAGGGAGAGATGATGCTGGTCCCCTCTCACAGTGGGGAGTTTGTAAGAATTCAGTAAGGCATGAACAGCACTTAGCTCCTTGCCCTGCCTGTGCTATGTGAGCCTCTGAATGTTAGTTCTTGGATACGAATATGATTCTCCGAAAGACTGAAGGAAATGGAATGAAAAATACCTCCTAGGTGGCAGGATTGTTCTGCATGGCTTAATTAAGTGTGTTTCATTATGTGGACTCCCTGGGGCTTTTGAAGGAAAAATGGATTTTTTTAAATTTTGGAAAGTAGTCTCATTAACTAAGAAAGTGGGGAGGAGGCAGTCCTCAGAGAGGAAATGAGGGGGAGGTGATGGGGAAATTGGGGAGTCGAGTGCATCAGCGTTTTTTGTTTACTTGCTCCGTAAATGACAAACACGTACGTGGAGCTACATCGCCGTGGCTTTCCAGAGGACTTCTTTTAAGTCTAAGGCCTTGGTCCCTGCCTGAGATATTCCTGTATTTTATAGAGTCTTAAGACCCAAGCCATTATAAAATGATCTTTATTTCAAAAAAGGTCAAAATGCAAAAGATGAGTATCTGCACAATTGCTGCTCTAGACTAACAGTATCCAGTGTTCTGTCTATAAGCTGATGATCCCCTCATGCTATACCCAAGAAAGCAGAGGTTCAGGAAAGGAAAGGGGCTTTTTCAAGGTCATATGATGAGCGAGCAAGAGCCATAATTGCATTCGTCCATGTGTTTGAAGAACTTATCTCGTGTTCATTGCCAAGCCTTGCAGGGGACACTGGAGGGAAAACCAGAGTAGGGTCCCTACCTTCATGAGATTACGGTCTCCTAGGGAATTTAGACAAAGGTGAGAAGGGGATCGAATAGATAAAATAATGGCACTTCGTTATGTCAGCTGAGAAGGAAGGATACAGGGCCCTGAGATGGAAAACTCCAAGGATGGGAGGAAGGCTTCACGTGAGCGGGTGAAGAAGACGCATCTCTCCGGAGGGGACATCACAACCGAAAGGTGAAAGAGGAACCAGACGTGAGAAAAGGCCGAAACAGCCCCTCCAGGCAAAGGGAACAGAGTGTGCAAAGTCTCTGAGATGGGAAAGCCTTTAGGGTATATAAGGAAATGAAAACCATAAATGTGATGAGGGTAGACTCAGTTTCGGGTCTTTCTGACCATGAGGCCACACTGCCTCTACCCAGGGGACTGTTAGGTGACGGTCACGAAAGCACAGAGCAGAGGCTGTCAGAGTGATTCCAGTTGTCTCCTCACATCAAGGACGTCATCCTCCAGATGCGAATTCCTTTCAGACATCCCCTGACCCGCCCCATCCCTGTGCTGTGACAGCAGGAGGAGGTATCTGGAGACCTTCCATAGAAGATGTGCTGGGGGCAGGCGGAAATCTTCCTTGAAGAGTTGGGAACACAGAAGATGGCAGAAGGAGAGCTGGGGTGAATGATGCTTGTTGACTTGAGCCAACCCCTAGTCAAAGCCACGTCTCGGGCCAGCTCCCAGCTTCCCCCTGGGGCATGAGGTGTCACTGTTAATCCACAGAGCAGGAGGCACATTGCCCCCGTGGCTCTTAAAGTTGGGCCTTTTAGACATCAGGTGGCTTCCTCCAGGACCTGCGTTGCCCACAGGAGGTGCTAAAACTAAGCAAAGAACAAGAAGACCCAGATTAATAAATGGCTGCACGTTCCTGGTGTTGGTAAAGCTCCCACCCTCCACCTCTTGGGCCCCTTGAAAGGTTGGGTGGTACCTTAAAGTCACTTTCCTTTTTGCTTTTCCCAAGGAGTCACGTCCTGAAGCTTGGCGCCGTGTGGGAGGATCCGTGATTAACGGGACCATCATTTTGCCCGGCCCCCCTTCTGCAGAGACATAGTCAAATAACTGTCACAATAGTATTACTCAGAGCTTGTTAGATTCAAATACAAAGACCCTTTTATCCTCAACAATTCTGTAAGTCACGTGGCGTATATTCCCACGTAACAGGTGGAGGTGATGAAGTTCACAGGGGCAATGTGATGTCATCTAGACCACACAAAGACAGTGACCGAACTCTCTGCCTCTGAATCCACAAGATACGGGTTGCAAAGCAGTGGAAGCCTGATGTGCTCCCTCCTCTCTCAACAATATGGGTGGGAGGAGGGGGGAGTAAAGATGTCAATTAATAACAAGAACTAACAGAATTCCCACTCGTACAACCATTGGCGTTTATGGAGAGCCTTGAGTGTGCCTGGCATACCGTGCTAGGTTCTTGCTACTAATTAACCAACTCCCTCCCCATCCCACCACCATGAAGTAGATGCTGCTCTGTCCGTTTAACAGATGAGGAAGTTGAGGCTCAGAGAGGTAAAGGGACAACTTATCCCAGGTGACATAACTGGAACGTTGCGGGGACAGTTCAGACTTCAGCAGTTTAATTACACCACAGTACTGTTATCACCACCTATGTTGCTTCTATTCATGCGCCGCTCTTTGCTTTATAGGAATCCCACCCGTTCATTGCATCGACCATATTCCTGGTGGTGAATTTCTTCTCTTACTCTTGGTGTAAAAAAAAATAAAAAGTGGGGTGCCTGGGTGGCTCAGTCAGTTGAGCGTCCGACTTCACCTCGGGTCATGATCTCACGTGTTGTGGATCCAAGCCCCGTGTCGGGCTCTGTGCTGACAGCTCAGAGCCTGAATCCTGCTTCAGATTCCGTGTCTCCCTCTCTCTCTGCCCCTCCCCTGCTTGCACTGTGTCTTCCTCTCTCTCAAAAATAAATCAGCATTAAAAAAAAAAAAAGAGGTCAAAGTCTTAGGAACAGGTTGCTGTTATGCTCTTTCCACACAGGCAAATAGAAACAAGTCATTGGAGAAATTGCCTCAATAAATAACCAGACTCTAAAGCTGCCATCATGGAGAAACTTATTCCTGCGTATTTTCTACTTGGATCAGCTCCCTGCCGTTCTTCCTGAGGAAGGGGCTGCTCTTATTAAGGATCGCGACTCGGTGCCAGCCTTCCCTGTTTTGGTGTGTTTCTTAACCAGCGGATTCCTATTTTCCTGACTTGTTTTTGCTGTCAGCTGCTGCTGCTTCCTCCTGCCTTATTAAGAATTCTGCATACTCAATAGGATGCAAATAAATGGAAACATATGCACCTCCCTGCATGTGGGAAATGTCGCTGTTGGCCGAGGTGCTGCTTAGCTGCCTTCGCGGGGCCAAGCGCTAGCTTCCAGTTGGGTATCTTTCATCTCCGGGGCCTGGTCTGAGCGCCACCCTCACATCCAGGTGAGGGAGCTAACGTGGCATTAACGGCAAGTTCGGTTCCTGACGGCTCCCTCCGCTTCGGGTCCGAAAGCCCCTCAGGCTCCAGCTCCTTTTACTCTGGGGCCATTTGCACATCTCTGATAAGCCTGAATTCTGTGCCACAGCCCATCATCGGCACTGAGCTTGCTCCTGAATGTGTACCCCGGGAAATTTTCTACTGTGTTTTAGCATGGTGAGAAGAGCCCGGAATAGACCGTGCTGTTCAGGAGCCGGATCTGACATTGAAAACAGGTGCGGACCTGTCAGCCACACAGCTGGTTGAGTTAACTCTATTAGACCGTGTTGGACAATGTTGTTGTCTGAAATAGAAAGCAGTATGGTGGCAGGGCGGTCCGTTTGCCAAATGGTGCCCCTGCTGGGCCGGTTGGGTCGGCCTTTCTTGCGACTGCAGCTGCCGGGTTCGGCCGCCAGCGTGGTGGAAACTGGCAGTTCTGAAAGTTTTGTTGTCTTTCTAGGTGTTCCTGTCAAGGAGAGAGATACTAAGATTTGCCGTTTTTTAATGATGGCTTGGGAGGTCCACTCCAACTAGAAGGAATCACTCTCTGATTTCATGTTAATATTGGAAGTGCATCATCTTTGGGACCAGGAGTGATTTTCTATTTCTCTTTAAGTCACAGCTTCTCAAGAGCCTCTCTGTTCCTAATGGTTTTCTCACGCTCGACTTTAATGCCCTCACCTAATGGCTTTTTGTATTTTTTCTTTCTTCCTTTCTTTCCCTTTTTCTTTTGAAAATTAGCAACAGGTAGAAAGCACCCTTGTGGATGAAATGCAGTATCCCTCCCAAAGAAGGGACGGAGGAAAAAAATGTTTTCCCCGACTTCAAGCCCTCATCAATGTGATCTGCCTTCTACATTTTAAGCAGGCTGAGAGCCTTTGAGGATTGAGTCAGAGAATGCAAAACGTGACCTCTTAGTTTAAAGCCAAAAGCTAAAAAAAAGGGACCTTGTACATCAAATAGCTCTTACCAAAGGGTGTTTTTATGAGTGAAGTGCAAATGAAGCACAGGATAGAGCTGCTTTGCTGGATACAAGCCCCAATTTCCAAAACACGTGAACATTCTCACTTCGTTATGTTAGCTGCTTAGCTACGGGGCTGTTAACATGGAGTAACTCACGTTAAGCATTCAGCACCGTGCCCGGCACAGTTTGGACCCTCAACTCTCCATCATTTATTAATTTATTAATTTCACCTCGGTAGAGGTGAAAATATAAAGCAGCTCATTTCAATTACTTCTTTGACCAGAAATGCAAGATGGTGTAATTTCTTGTAATGAATGCCTAATAAATCTTTACCAAAAGGTCCCTGGGATAAGATCTCATTCTGAAAATGTTCTGAAAATTTCGGAGCCTGTCTGGACAAAAGGGAGAAGAACCGACAAGTTTGTTTTTCGAACGGGAGGCAGCACTCCATGTCTAATATACATCTGTCCAAGGAAGGGTTGAAGGGCCCCACGGAAGAGCCTGTGAGGGGTGACATGAGAGTTGTCTTCGGAGGGTCAAGGGTTTGTCATCTGTAAACAGGAGTGGAGTACGTGTCCTTTGCTGATAACAGAGAACTGGAGCCAGTAGGGTGAGTTTCCAAGGAAATCATCCTGGCCCAGCGACAGGAGGTCTTTGCTAAACACTGTGAGCTGTCAGTGAGAGGGACTGTCGTCGCAAGTGGGGGGATATCCCTCGGACCCTGGGAACATCTCAACGGGTGGACCTCTGTCAGGAAGGGGCTCTGCAGCGTGTGGAGCGAGATTGCCCCTCGGTTTAGATAAATAACCTTAAGACCCCCTCTTTTCGTGTTTGTTTTTGAGAGAGAGACAGAGAGGAAGGGGGGGGAGAGCAGAGAGAGGAGGACGGACGATCCAGAACAGGCTCTGTGCTGACATCACAGAGCGCGATGTGGGCTCAAACTCATGAACCGGGGCTCAGGTAATGATCCGAAGTAGGATGCTTAACTGACCGAGCCACCCGGGCACCCCAAGACCCTTTTATGTGGAGACCGTGTGGGCCCGTTAATTTCTCTGCCTCAGAATCTCCCTCATCCACTTTTGCCGAATAGCATAGCTCCTGCCGCTCCTTAGATACTGACAGCTGCCCCCGGAGAGGAGTATTTATTTTTACTTGAGGGATAATTAACATATTCCATTATATTAGAATCAGGTGTGCAATGGAATGATTTGATATTTATCTATATATTGGGAAATGATCACCACAGTCAGTTTAGTTAATCTTGTTACATAGTTACAATTTTTTTTTTTCTCCTTGTGGTGAGAACTTTGGAGATTTGTTCTCTTAGCAACTTTCCAACATGGAATATGGTGTTGTTAACTCGTCACCATGCTACCGCGTAAGTAAGTCCCCAGGACTTACTGGCTTTATAACTGGAACTCTGTACCTTTGATTCCTTCACCCATTCTGCTACCTCTTACCCTCTACCCCCTGCCTCTGCTAACTACCGATCTGTTCTCTGTATTTATAGGGTTGGTTGGTTGGTTTGTTTTTCTAGATTCCATATGTAGGTGAGATCATATGGCATTTGAATTTGTCTGACTTACTTCACTTAGCATGATGCCCTCAAAGCGTATCTGTGTTGTCACAGACGGAAGGATTTTATTCTTTCTTGTGGCTCAATAATATTTGTGTGTGTGTGTGTGTGTGTGTGTGTGTGTGTGTGTGTGTGACATCTTCTTTATCCATTCATCTGTAGATGGGCACTGACGTTTCCACGTCTTGGCTGTTGTAAATAATGCTGCAGGGAACCTGGGGCTGTGGGATCTCTCTGAGAGTCTCTATTTCCTTCCGATCTGTCCCCAGAAGTGGGATAGTTGTACCAATTACATTTCCACCAGCCGTGCGCCAGGGTTCCCCTGTCCCCACATCCTTGACAACACTTACCTCTCGTCTTTTTGGTAGCAGCCATTCTGACAGGTGTGAGGGGACATCTCATCATGGTTTGGATTCATACTTCCCTGACGACAAGGGTTGTTGGGATCTTTCCATGAGCCTGTTAGCCATTTGTATGCCTTCTTGAGAAAAATGAACAAATTCCACTTCTTTTCCCATTTTTAAGTTGGATTATTAATATTTTTGCTCCTGAGTTGTGTGAGTTTCTCATGCTCTGGGTATTAATCCCTTACCTGCTATATGGCTTGCAAAGACTTTTCTCCCATTCTGTAGGCTGCCTCTTCATTTTGTTGGTTTTTTTTTCCTTTTTTTTTTTCAACGTTTGTTTTTTTCTTTATTTATTTTTGGGACAGAGAGAGACAGAGCATGAACAGGGGAGGGGCAGAGAGAGAGGGAGACACAGAATCGGAAACAGGCTCCAGGCTCTGAGCCATCAGCCCAGAGCCTGACGCGGGGCTCGAACCCACGGACCGCGAGATCGTGACCTGGCTGAAGTCAGACGCTTAACCGACTGTGCCACCCAGGCGCCCCTTTTTTTTCCTTTTTATGTGCAGAAGCATTTTAGTTTCATGTGGTCCCACTTATTTATTTTTGCTTCTGTTGCTTGTGCTTTTGGTGTCCAGGCTCACCTTTCTGTCAGAGATATTGTAGAAATGACTCTTGGGTAGAATGTTGACTCTAAAAAACTTGGATCTCTGATAAACCTCATATCCCAATTTAGACAACTATTCTATCAACTCAAATTGGCTCAGTCTCTTCAGCCATCTACATACTGCTTTCATTCCTTTAAAAAATTTTTTTTTCAGCGTGGGAAAATACATATAAAATGAAACTTTCCATTTTCACCGTTTCAAAGTGTACAATTCATTGGCGGTAAGTACATTCCTAATGTGGTTCAACCATCATGGCTATCTAGTTCCAGGTACTCATTTCAAGAGATACCTAGTTTTGCTATCTTTTTCATTACCCCAAAAGTTATATACCCCAAAGAATTAAAAACAGGCATTCAAACAAAAATTTGTACACAAATGTTTATAGCAGCACTATTCACAATAACCTAATGACGTAAACAACCCAAATGTCTGTCGATAGATGAATGGATAAGCTTAATGTATATCCACCCATGCAATGGAATATTATTTAGCCCTGAAGGAATGGAACACTCATACATGCTCCTACGTGGATGAACCTTGAGGACATGATGCTAAGTGAAAGAAGCCAGACACAAAAGACCACATATCTATGATTCCACTTATATGAAATATGTTCAGTACTTTTTATCATCTCTGTAAGTCCTCTGTAATATTTTTCACATAGTACTTTTTATTTACATTGATTCACTTTTTTGGAGATAGAAAATTTCACCACAGTTTCTTCGTAGATAATGAAGTCTATAAAATAATGGGTTTGATAATGCTAGTTCCATTTTTAAATATGCACTAAATAAAGCAAATTTAATTCTAAAACTAAAGGTAACCCATGCGCCATCTAAATGCACCTGTCTGTGTACCATCTCATATACACTGATGTCATTTGGGAAAACAACCTTTCGGTTCCACTTGGCAATTGGTTCCTTCCTGAATGTGATCTACATAGCTCCTTTTTCTAGATTTAAGCTGTCCAATATGGCGGCCACTAGCCCTATGTGGCTATTTAGATCTAAATTCATTAGAATGAAGTAAGATTTAAAAGTCATTTCCTCAGTCATACCGTTCACATGTCAAGTGTGCAAGACCCACAGGTGATGAGTGGCCACCATCCCAGACATCACAGATATATGACATTTCCATCCTTGGGGAGACATCAGTTGGACAGTATTGTCTAGAGTTGAATTTTCTTCTTCCTTTTTCACTAGGGAAGCACCTTATCCCCAGGTCCCGTGCCTAAGTCGGCCTCTCACTCAGCATTCTCGCTTCTTGTCACTTGTTCCTGGCTGACCATTCATCCCCCAGCCAGTTCTGAAACTGACCTACTTTTCCAATGTCACCAGGGAGGGCTTGGGGCCAAACCACAGCGTGGGACCTCCTCTTGCCGCTCCCCTTCCTGCTTGTCCTCAGCCAGCTCTGGCCTCACTCCATCCTGCCACTCTCTCACCCTCTCGTGCCACTGACGCGAGGATCTCCTCCCACATAGCACTTTCCAGCTTTCCTGAAGGGCCCCGCTCGGCTTCACACTCCATTTTGTTTTGTTATTTGAGTGTTAGAAGACATAGCTCCTCCTTTTTCCATGCTTCCCCCCTACACTGCCGTGTCTGTCTTTCTCTCCCTTTCCCTGGCTTTTCCTTCTCCGTAACTTCTCTTCCTTCTTGGGTCCTTTTACTCCTCTTTGTCCTTCTCCCCCCCTTCATTCTATTCTCCCCACAATTATTTCCCTGTAGTTCGAAAATTAACCCTTAACTATTTGGAAAACAAATAGAAGAGCTCTACGAGAAGGAGAAACAAGCTATATTCCTTCTATAATTTACACACACACAAAAAGCCGCCAAATCCTCCTTGATCTAACATTTCTTCTTTGCTCCTTGGCAGGAAAATACATCATTTTCTTCCCCACCAAAGGAAGTGGCTTAGCAATTTTGGGCGAAGATAGGATATCAGGGCACTGGCTGGGATTGCAAAGCGGAGTCTTCTGGGGGACACATTTCCACACCAGAAATCCATGGCGGGATGTGAGACATTGTTGTTGCTGAATTTACACAGAGCTGTCAAGTTTCATTACGAGACCGGGTGGCATTTAGACTGCTATTTAGGCCAAGACATATTTAACTCTGTCCTGATGGTTCTGAGGTGCCGTCCAGCACAACGGGACATTCTCCACGCTGCCGAGGACTCCAGCACTGGCCAGATGAAAATCTGCTCCTGTTCATTCAGCGAATGGTCACCGATCCCCTGCCATATGCTGGACGCTGTGCCCAGGGTGCGGGGCGTGTGGAGATAGTTCAGACGCGGTCTCTCTGTTCCCCAGGAGTTTAGCCTCCAGCAAAGGACATGGTGTGTGTGTGAAAAACTCGAATCACAGGGTAGAGAGGGGGGTGCAGAGGAAGCCATGGCAGTTCCGAGGCTGGAATGGAGGCTGGAAGCTCAGTGAGCCTCTGGGGAAGTGGTGAACTCACCTGTAGAGGGTCTGAACGTGGGACTACTGAGGGGATAAAAATCTTTGTGTATCAGTTGGGACTTTTGTGATTTTAAGTGATAGAAAACCAACTCTCATTGACTTTAGCAAACCCCCCCCCCAAAAAAAAAACAGAAAACAAAAATAACAACAGAAAGATTTCTCGGGCCATTCACCTACAGTGGGTGAGGTGTGTTTGTCATCCGGCGTATCTAGATTCAGATTCAAATGACGTCTTCGGATCCCTCTCTCTCTCTCTCTCTCTCTCTCTTTTATGTTTCTGCCTGAGATGGTTCATTTCCCACCATGAGATGCGGAAAAGCATTATCTGAAATAGGTGTGGGATTCACATACTTTTGTGACCATTTCTCCTTAAGAGACACAGTTTATCTCCTCTACCTGCAACTGGTCCCAGAGAAGGAATCTGATGGGATGAGCCTGAGTCACGTACCCACCCCTGAAACCCATCACCTTGGTCTGAGATCCTCCTGTTGGCCAGGTAGGGGAAGTTCCAAGGAGATGAGTAATAGCCAGAATCAACAGCTCTGACTGCTTTCCCAGTGTATAGGAGCAAAAGCCAGAGAGTGGGAAATCACAAGGACATGGTGAGTTGTTTGGGTTTGCTCCAATGCAGGATATGTGAGGAATAGTTTTAGGAAGCAAGGTTGGAAGTTAAATTTGGCCAAGGAGTGTGGATTTTATTTCTGGACAATAGGGACCCACTTTAAGCTTTTGAACAGAATTTTACATAATCGGAAGTGAGGTTTCGGAACATTTATGTGGCAGGTGGACTTGATGTGAGTGTGGGGGGATGATATACAGGGAATCTGGAGACCAGGTAAGAAGTTATACCCGTCAGCCAGGAGCAAAGTGAGTACTGTTGAAAGTATTCAGGTGGTAAGCAAGGGAAATAAACTCTGAACGACTTAATTTAAACAAAAGGAGGTAACAAAGAAGGAATAATGGGACTTTGAAGTAGAAGTTGAGCAGCCCAGGTTTGGAAAGGTCAGAAGGTGAGGCATAGTCATCGATGGAGGAAAGTTACTGTTACCTTGTGCCAGATGGGACCATTCCTGGGCTCTGTCTGCATAAAGCCTGACACAGGGCTCAAACCCATGAGCCGTGAGATCTCGACCTGAGCCAAAGTTGGGCGCTTAAGGGGCTGAGCCACCCAGGCACCCAGTCACATATCAGGTTTCAAATTCCTTAGGAGAATCTGGTGGCTCGAGTTTGGGAAGCCACACCTTGTCTCCCACCAGATCTGTTTTCTGTGTCCAAAGGAAGAATAAGTGTTCAGGTATATAGAAAGGAGGACTTTGTCAAAGGAGAGGACTCACTGCATGTCAGTAAGCCACCGTAGGAGGGAGGCAATCCTGTGAACCGTACCAGCATAGAAGGAAGCCTGGGTTTTGCTAGGGGAAGGAACGTGAATATACTTTTTTTTTTTAATGTTTATTTATTTTTGAGACAGAGACAGAGCATGAACAGGGGAGGGCCAGAGAGAGAGGGAGACACAGAATCCGAAACAGGCTCCAGGCTCTGAGCTGTCAACAGAGAGCCCGACGCAGGGCTCGAACTCACGGACCGTGAGATCATGACCTGAGCCGAAGTCGGACGCTTAACCGACTGAGCCACCCAGGCGCCCCAGGAACATAAATATTCTTAAGTTTGAAATTAGAACAAAGTTCAAATGAAGGGTCTGCAGATGTGGCTTATTTCATTTAAAGTATTATTTTTAAATGAACTCAAATGCCTCTCGCTAGGATTTTCCCTGCTGTCCATAGGTAATCTTGCACCTAACCCATTTCACTCATGGATTTTACCTGCCCTGTCCTAGAAAGCATGAGACTCTGTGCTTCCTCCTGAGAACTCAACTTGGTGTTTTCCCTGAAAGCAAAACAAACAAGTAGAAATGGGATAATGGGAGTCTAAGCAGTATTCTGAAAGGTTAGGACTTCCTGCTAATATTCCTACAGTATCAGGGGCTTCAGCTGAAAATATATTACCGTTATTTATATTGTTGTAATTACATCCTGATAATAAGTATTTCTCCCTAAACTCTAAGTGACTTTGAAGAAAGGATCCCAAGTTTTTTATGTACCATCTGATCGCCTGCATGTTGCTGGCATATACCCGGTACTCACCTAATATTTGTTTGAGTGTATGCGTTTGCTAAGAAATGGATTTGAAGCATTTCAGTTAGATGTGCTTTGGAGGGTTTAATACTGAGTGTTCCATGCCCCAGGAAAGCCCTTAGTGCTGGGAAAACTGGGAGAAAACTGGGAGAATTCTTCACATTTAGTTAAGGAAGTCAGTCGAAAAATGTATTAACGCTAAGCCTTCATCAAGCTCTGACGAGTACTGCCATGAAGTTCTCAGCTACGCTGGGTGGTTCCTGTCCACTGAATGTTTGTGTCCTCCAACAATTCATATGTTGAAACTCCAACCCCCAATGTGATGTTATTTGGAGGTGGGGTCTTTGGGAGCTGATTAGAGTCCCATGAGGTCATGAGGCTGGGGCTCTCATGATGGGATGGCTTCTAAGAAGAGGAAGAGAGACCAGAGCATGCTCTCTCGAGCTGCCACGTGAGGACACGGCAAGAAGATGGCCATCTGTAAACCAGGAAGCAGGCTCTTACCAGATGTGGGATCTGCCAGGGCTCCATCGTGGACTTCCAGCCTCCAGAACTGTGAGACACAATTTCTCATTATTTCAGCCACGGAGCCTGTGGTAGTTTGTTAGGGCAGCCCGAGCAGCCTCAGACAGCGGTGTTATCCATTTGACACGCGACTGAGCTGGACCCCCGAGGACTTGGGTGGCTTGCTCATGGGGACAGTGCCATAAATGGTGGATTTAAAACTCGACCTCAGCTCATTTACCCTACATCTGCTCTTGTGTCTACAGTGTTTCCCGAGTTCAGAGTCCTGGGTTATGACTTGTTGTCTTCAGGAAGGTTATAGTCCAGCAGAGCAGGTAAAGTCACGTAGGTCATGAATGACATCAGGCCAGGAATCTCCCTCCATGTTACCTTCATCAAAGACTCATCTTTTATTTTTCCAGCAGACGGTTGTATTAGCTGGGGTCCTCCAGAGAGGCAAAACCAAGAAGCTGGAAAGTCAGAGATTTATTACGAGGGACTGGCTCACAGGATTGTGGAGCCAAGTGGTCCCCCAATGTGCTGTAAATTGGAGGCCCCAGAAAGCCAGTGGCATGGTTCCAGGCAGAAGCATAGATGAACAAGGAAGGCGTGAGAAAATACTCTCCAGGCTCGAGGAGAGAGGGCAGATTCCCCTTCCTCTTCCTTTTTGTTCCAGTCAGACCCTCAGTGGATTGGTTGAGCCCACGCACGTTGGTGAGAACCATCGTCTTTACATACTCTACCGACAAAAATGCTAATCTCTTCCTGGAGACGTTCTCACTGAGGCAGCCAGAAATAGTGTTTTACCCACTATCTGGGCATCCTATAGCCCAGTCACATAAAGCTAACCATCCCAAGGGTTTTCCGAAAGAGGTGTCTTTAAAAAATTCCCTCCACGTGGTTGGGACTACACATAAATAATGGGGGTGGCTGGTGCTCTAAGGTTCACACCATGTGAACAATCGGTGTTTATCACTGAGAGAGGTGGTATCTGATTTGGAGGTGTCGGGGAAATCTTTGTGGGGGAGGCATTATTAGAGATGGCCTTGAAGGGTGGCCAAGAAACATGGCGGAGGGGACGAGAAGGAGCTATAGCCACCGAATATTGTGTGGACAAAGACATGTGGCCTGGCTTCTTGTCACCCCTGTCTTGGGTTTGGTGTTAAGGGGGAGAAACATGGTCCTGGCTTGAAGATTAATGTGCTGCTTTTTGAATCAAGTCAATAATTGTTGAGCACGCTGTGCCCGATAGCATGATGCTAGACAAACATGAACGACTGAAGCCAAGTCCTTATCTTTGCTTCTGTTGAGAGCAAATGTGTGAATGTGAAATTCTTAGGAAACAGTCAGGGACTATGGATTGCTAAGGGCTTATAATGTGAGGTGTGGATTAAAATGAGCTAAGAAAAGGAAAGATTATCAGGAAAGGCCACATGGGAGAAATGGAACTTGATACTCAGCTTTGTGCACACCCCCGCCCCGCCAAAGAAAAATATTGGGTTTGGGTTGAAGTTAGTGGGGAGGGAAGACACTTTGAGTGAGAGGAAGAGAGTGAGAGGGAGAGCGAGAGGGAGCAGAGAGAGAGAGAGAGAGAGAGAGACAGTAAGAGATGGGGGTAAGACCAAGTATGTTGTGTGCTGGGAGGGGGAGCCAGGAGCGAGGATCAAGTACTGCTGAGCTAGGAAGGAAACGGAGGAATTTGTAGGACCATGCCCACTTTTTTTCAGAGAAGGTTAACTGAGGTGCAGAGAGGCTAATCGGGAACTGGTACCATTTAATTCAAAGTCTGTGGACTCTACTTTGGTTCACATAGTCCCTATAGCACTGAAACCAGCCAGGATTAATTTTGTTTTCAAGCAACAGAAAGCCCCAAACCTAAAAGTCACTTAAACCTGAGAAGCATTGAATTTGTCCCTCCTGTAAACAAAATCCAAGCGTTGTCCAAGGCTTCATCATGATGTTCCATGATGTCAGGGACCCGGCCTCCTCTGCCTCTGGCTTTATCATCCTTAGCCGGTGGCTTCCACCTCACAGTCCAAACTGGCAGCGAGTGCTCCTGCCATCATGTCTGTATCCCAGCCATCAGGAAGGAGGAAGGAGTAAAGAAGGGTTCATCCCCTCCTTTATATGATACATGTTACCTGTTATAAATATTATGCCTTCTCCCCTGCTTTTGGCCAGAACATAGCCATGGGCATGCCTGGCTACAGGGAAGGCTGGAAAATGTATACTTTATTATAGAAGGCTATGTGCACAGCTAAAAATGGGGGTATTGATGACTAAGGCCGGAGAGGAGAGAGGATACTGAAGAACAACCAGAAGTGTCTGACACCCTGTGAGGCCTGTGGCACCATCGTAAAATTCTCCAAGCCTCTGTACTTTCTCCATGAAAGGAGAAAATCCACACTTAGTTGTTTGGGTAAAATTTCAGGCATATGGAAAGTATCTGGTACAACATTTAACACATATTAGTTGCTAAATATGTTTTTGTCCCTTTTTTTTAAAAAAAGCGGTTGTTATTACTCACATGTCCAAGGAGATGGGACAAGATCGTTGGCCTCCTGATTTGAAGATCGGGGTCTTTGTATGCAGTGGCACGGAGGGACAGGTTCTTAATTGTTTTCTGGTTTGTTAGTTTAATTGACTGATAGAAGCAGTAGGATTTTTTTTTCCAATAATTTCTCAGGAAGTGCAGTGTGTTTGTGATTCGAGCAGAGGTGGGTGTCCTAGAAACCCACTGGCTTCCCCCTCCCCCCGAACTTCCTCCTGTGCCTTTGGGTTACCTCATCGGATTCCTCGGGATCCACCGAGCACGCGTGGGCAGCCACTAGACAGATAGATAGAGGAGGGTCATTGTCAGAAGGCGAGAAAATATGAAGAGACCTATGTTTCCCTCAGTAAGTGGGTGATTAGCATCTCCTTTATGCCAGGAACCATTGCCCGTTCTAGAACGGGGTGCAGCAGAGAATGGGCAACAAATGGCCTGCCCCTGTGGGGCTCATGTTCCCGGATGGGGCTATCCAGACATTCTTGGATGAAATCGCACGTTGAATTGATTCACATCAAGTCATTTTGCATATCGTGTTGGTGGGAGTGGCGTCAGGGGTGCTGAGGAGGCACCTTCCATGCACATCTGCCTGTTCGAGATCCTGAAGACCTGTGCCGCATAGACACAGGTGATCGAGTGAGCTCCTGGAAACTGCTTGCCACCTTACCTGGTTTTGTGGGGTCTCTTGGAATAGAAGCTCATTAGGTGAAATGGCTCCATGAGCCCTGGTGCCAGCCAGTTCCAAATGGTTAGGTGATGCAGAGTCACTAGAGGTTAATGGTGATATGTTTGGTGCTCCGTGGGTGGTGTTATAAAATGCGATCCAGCATTTCTAAAACTTCCAGATCCCCCATCAGGTTCCTGAGAGAACCACTCATATAAGGAACAAGAACACATGTGAGATCCTGAGAACCACGTTATTCGTGGACACTCAAGCTTCTGACGACTCCTGACAAAGTACAATTAGGGCATGTCTCTTAGAGCCTACTGGACATGTCCTGCTCCCCACGTAAGCCTTGGCCAAGTGGTTCGGCTCTGCTGTCTGGCGATGGAGGCAGGGGGACGGTCATATTCACAGAGAAAGCTTCTCCCTGATTACGTACTACAAGTCTTAGACTTGGAGGTTGCGTTACAAAAGGCAGCATGTGGGGCATGTCCCCCCAAACCACCGTCAGCTCAGATGTGCTCACCAAATGGAGACAGGAAGTCCAAGAGGCATGAAGGGGAGGATGGCAGCCCTTTGTGCATGATAGCCTGGTCCAGGGGTCCCACGGGCTCCGAGCAATCAGACCAGCGCCTCTCTTTCCCTGGGGTGAGGGACTGAGGCAGCACATCACCTCCCTTGAGGGACTGGGATTAGTAGCCAAAACAGTCCTCCAGCATCTAAAAGATTAAAGCCCCTTAATCTCAAATGTTCGGAGGAGAAAAGATACTTCTGTGAAACCGAGATGCTGGCTGCCATTGCACACCCCTCACTGACCTCATTATGGTCCATCGAAGTTCATCCCTGCAGTTACACAGTGGCGTGGCTGTTACAACCTGATTTCTACGGAAGGGGAAACAGAAGCTCTGAGAATGTAGGATGCTTTTCTGGGTTTGGAAGCAACAGCAAGACCTCGTAGCCCCGGCCGAGTGGTTGCAAACTCAGCAGTTGCCTCACAGACTCGTCTCTGTGAGGCTGTCGCATGGAAAATAAGCACTGACCAAACAAGGTGCCGGAGGCCTATGTCTGTTCGTTTATTCCACAAATATTTTTAAGCTTCTACTGGAACACACACTGTTGTCGGTGTTTTAGAAGCACGGTGATGAAGCCAGACAAAGATTCCCTGCCTTGATGGAGCTTACCCTCTCCTGTGGCAATTTTTGAAACTATAGTATTGCTGGGCGCCTGGGTGGCTCCCATCGGTTAAGCGTCCAACTTGTGGTTTCGGCTCAGGTCATGATCTCATGGTTTGTGGGATCAAGCACCACGTGGGGCTCCAATACTGACTGTGGAGCCTGCTTGGGATTCTTTCCCTCTCCCTCTGCCCCTCTTCCCTGCCTATTCTCTCTCTGTAAATAAATGCACATTAAATATATATATATATTTTTTTTTCAACGTTTTTTTTTATTTATTTTTGGGACAGAGAGAGACAGAGCATGAACGGGGGAGGGGCAGAGAGAGAGGGAGACACAGAATCGGAAACAGGCTCCAGGCTCCGAGCCATCAGCCCAGAGCCTGACGCGGGGCTCGAACTCACGGACCGCGAGATCGTGACCTGGCTGAAGTCGGACGCTTAACCGACCGCGCCACCCAGGCGCCCCCACATTAAATATATAAATATATGTGTGCATATATGTATATGTATATATTATATATAATTGCTCAGCCAAGGCAACTGACATTATCATTTTGTAATCAGCCACAAGAGAATTTGAGTTTAAAGAGTAAATACTTCCTGTGCTCGCTTGGGCAGCACATATACTAAATACTTACCTCTTTTTTTTTTTTTTTTACCCCTATTTTTTTTTTTTTTTTTTTTTTTTCCTTCTTGGTCTTTATGTTGTCGTTTCTGAGCCCGTTTGGGATGCTGCCGGCCTAGAATATGGAAATCTGTGTGTTGGAGTGATTACATTTCTGTCCTGACATTTAAGTCGTAGCCCTGAGGTCGTGCCTTTTGGTAATTGTTGAGGGGAAATGGGAGGGCACCGATGAGCCTGTGAAATTGAGCACCAGGACAACTGGAGGCTGGCTGGAGAGAAGCAGGGCACGCTGCATGCTGGGAAGGGCTGGCGTGCGGGGTGAAAGCGCTATGCGTGGGGCGTAAAGAAGGAAGAGTTTGGTGGCCGTCAGGGAGTAGTTCATAGAAGATGAGGGGGCGCTCAGACACGCATCAGAGTTGAAGGGATTTCCGGCCGCCAGGAGAATGCTGCCAAGAGCAAAAAACGTTTTCAAGAATCGAGTGTCTTGAGGAGGTTGAAGAAAACAGAGACTCTGTTTTCAGAAACATGTAAATTACATGGCAGACGGAGAAGGGTGATACCCAAAGCAGTTCGAGGAGGCATTGAAGGCAGAGTGTGATGGGGGGGGGGGGGGCAACTAAAGCCCCAGGGGAATGTGGGAAATGGCAAAGCAGATGGAAAATTAACCAAAAATTGAGAAACACTAAATGGGTTATGGTGGCATTTGTGAGACAGTAAGAGAATTAGAGTCTGAAGGCAAATAGTGAATAATAAATATGTCTAGGGAACATTTCAAATAATCAGATTTGGGAAGTTAAAGGAGACTTAGGACTATACAGGCAAAAAAGAGAAAATAGAAATCAGAGGGAATGAGACATTTTAAGCGATAGTGCGAGGAGCTTCTGCAGCCTATGTATGGGTAGCTTTTGACGGGAGAACAGAGGGACCCTGGAAGTAAGTGCATTGAGTGGCCACCATAAGCATGGCCTTAAAAAGACCATTGCATTTGGAGTGGGGGTGTTAGAAAATGTGATGGGGTGGAAAACTAGTAAAAAAAATGCATAGGAAATGTCTGTAAATATTAGCTACTATTTATTAGGTGATAGCTATAAACCAGGCATAGTAAACCCGGAACAGTATTTTAAGGGCACTATCCCTAATGCTACCCCAAAACCCGGGAGTTAGGTAACTGTTAGCTCAAACCACATGCAGCTGTCTTGGCTAGTTCGTGCAGTGTAACCTGATCCATTTTTTACAAAGAAAGAAATGAAGGCTCAGAGAATTTTAAATACACTGCCGAAAGTGACACAGCCGGGAACACAAAGCCAGGCTTGGATTCCTGTTCTGTTTTCCACAACAGAGAAATAGCAATTCGTCCACATATTTATTCAGCATCGGCTTTGTTCCAGGCACTCTGTTTGGCCCTGGAAATGCCATACTAAAGGCCTTCATGATGCTCACCATCTATTGGTTAAAAAATACCCCAAGACCAAAGACAGTCTAGAGCAGCTGTCTGGTAGAATGTAAGCCTCATGGAATCTTATGTTTTCTAGCAGCACATTAAACAAGGAAAAAGAAGCAGATGAAATTAATTTTAATAATCTGTTTTATTTCACCCAAGCTGTCTAAAATATTTCGATATGAAATCAACGTAAGGTTATTCATGAGATATTTTACATGATTTTTTTTATACAGATTCTCCAAATCTTCTGTGTATTATGTCCTTAGGGCTCACCTCTATTCAGACTACTTCAGGTGCTCAATAGCCACCTGTACTTGGTGGCTGTTACAGTAAACAGTTCAGGTCTAGAGAGAACTTGAAATTCAGGCCTAGTTTCTTTGCAGTCATAATACAGGAAAAATGGCCCTCTCTGGTTTTCAGTGTTATTTCTGATCTCTTCATATCACCCATTCATAGGGCACACAATGCTAGCAGTAGACAAGTGATGATCTGGACTTGAGCCTCATACACCTAAGTAGATACTAAAGGAAACTTGTTCGTATGTATGTCATGTAATTTACATGTTTTCTAGTTTAATGTTGTGTATGTCACTGACGACGAAAACCCCAACTAGTTGGCTTTACCATCAGTCGTTGATAATAACACACAAGTGGACCCTCGGGAGACCCCTGGAGCCTCCACCCTGCTCAATTTTGCCAGCATGCTTTCCTGTATTTATTGCTCCCGATGGAAATGTTGAAGATGTAATTTGAAGCTTAGCTGCTGCCAGAATTTCTAATATTTTATCTGATCACCGAAAGTTTACAACCCATTTTAGAGAGATAAACAAAACAATGATAAGATTTTGCTATTTAATACAAGTACCCAGCAGGTGTTAATGGGGACCAAGCAATGGGGTGTGTAATGGCATTTCCCTAGGTAAAGGATTTTGCTCTGGAGCTGGTTTAAATGGGAAGAAAGCCTGAGAAAATATGGATTCTCCTTCCTAGAAATTGGATGCGGGAATTGAAGGTAATAGGTGTTTGCATCCTGCCAACTTCATAATGAAATTACCATTTAACAAAAAATTTTGGTAGAGGTTTCCCCCCCCCCCCCACCACACACACACAAGGGATTGAAGACTGTTAATAAAATTTAAAAAAAGGAAAAAGTAAAGAACCTGTATTAACATTGAGTATACAGACTCATTGGTCCAGAATATTAAATCTTAAAGGAACACAGAAAATGAGGGAGTGTGAGAACGTCCGTATAGTTGTTTCCATATAACCTGAAGAAGAGCCATCACATCGAAATAATCACCCTGCTCATTCCATCTTATCTCACTACAAGAGGGGGGAAGAGGAATGGGTGGAAGAAATAATGATGGGGAATCAAAGAGGAGGGAGGCTTAAGTAAATTCAGCTGGCATATCAAAAGAAGATATGGATGCTCCGTGGTACACGCCAGCTCCGTGGATAAAACAGCGACTGTGGTGTTCAGTCGTGATATGTAATGCTGTGAGCGGCCCTCCCCGGCTTCATGTCTATGTCAGAGCCAAAGCATTTGCTCTCTGGTCTGCCTTTTCCAAAAAGATAACAAACTGGATATTTCTAAACCTCTTGATAATTGACTGAAATTTTCAGTTCATCCACATTTGGGCCATTATTAGATAGATCCATCCTGAGCTCTTTCCATCCCAAAGGGATGGACAAATTGAAACCTGGCTTGGTAGCTAATTTGATTCAACAACAACAACAACAGTGATAATAAATAAAAGACCTTAGTGAATTGGCTGGCCTAACCCTAAGTTTTGGGTAGCAAATACAGAGTGACTTGGCAACTGATTTCATACTAGCTTCTACTCACTGGTGGTCTTTGTCTGCATTATTTATATTGAAATAACATGAATAGTGTTCCATCCTGTTCCATGGTTCTATGCCATTGGCTTTATGGCTTCCTCCATGCAGCGCATCACCACCCCTTTCCCCTGGCCATTCACCTAGCCAGCCCTTATTATCCCTTCCTGACACAATCCAAACGTTTCCACTTTGTTTCCTGATTCCACCTCTGCCATCAGAGCAGAGCCATTCTATTCCTTACGCTCTTCACCAGCCTACTTAATACAAATCTCTAATTTCATCCTTACTGTCTTTATTCCAATTATTTATTGCAGGAATGTATTTGTTTACTTTTGTATCATTTTTCCTATCACATCTCTTGGCACAGGTCATGACACATAGTAGGTACTCAAATATGTCTATAGGTTGGATGGGTGGGTGGGTGAATGGATCAATACATGGATGGATGGATGGATGGATGGATGGATGGATGGATGGATGGACAGATGGATGGGTGGACAGATGGATGAGTGGATGGGTGGGTGGGTGGATGGATGGATGGATAGATACACGGGTGGGTAGGTGGGTGGATGGATGGATGGATATATGCATGGGTAGGTGGATTGACAGAATGATGGGTGGATGGATGGGTACAAGGATGCATGGACTGACAGATGCATGGATGGAAGGATGGATAGATGCATGGATGGGTGGATTGACGGATGGATGGATGGATGGATGGATGGATGGATGGGCGGACAGATGATACAAGGATGGATGGACTGATGGACTGACGGATGGATGGATGGATAGATTCATGGATGGGTGGATTCACAGAATGATGGATGGATGGACAGATGGACGGTAAAAGGATGGATGGATGGAAGGATGAATGGATTGATGGATAGATGCATGGATGGGTGTATTGACAGATGGATGGATGGACAGACAGATGGATGAATGGATAAATGGATGGATGGATAGATGCATGGATGGGTAGATTTACAGAATGATGGATGGATGGATGGACGGATGGACAGATGATATAAGGATGGATGGACTGACAGATGGACAGATAGATGAATGGATTGATGGATGGATGGATAGATGCATGGATGGGCAGATTGACAGAATGATGGATGGATGGATGGATGGATAGATGGATGGATGGATGGATACAAGGATGGATGGACTGATGGACGGATGAATGGATGGATGGATGGATGGATGTATACACGGATGGATGACACTTGTGGTGATGATCTGTCAACATACTCAACCACCAAACATAAACTCCAATGCTACAATGGGCCACAACTAAAATTAATCATGGGGAACAAAAGCAAAAGTCAAACTGGAAAAATACAAACAGAGTAATTTAGGTCCCCCTAGTTAGTGAGAGGTTTTTAGACATAAACAAAAATGTTGGAGTTGTCCTTCAATGCAGAGAAGCATTTTTACTTCTTCTCTTGGCAGCAAATCCGACTGCATGACTGCTTTACTTAAAACCTTTCATGGATCTCCATGGTCTTCTGAACAACATCCAAACCCTTTAGGGCAGTATTCAAAGTCGTTTACGATCTGGCTTCAGGGATTCTCTTCAGACAAATCCCACTGCCCCTCAGCTTACTAAGCTATTCCCTGCTTTCCCTAGCATGTGTCACTGCCTTTGCTGACTCTTCTTTACTCAGGGTGATTCTTTGGCTCAGAACTCTTTTCTCCCACCTCTTCTTAACCCTTTTACTCTCCTAGATTCCCCAGGAAGTGCCACCTGTATCCCTTAGGTTGAGTGAGGGGCCTTCCTCGGCATTCTTACATCTCCCACTCACTGTGCATTTGTGCATGAGTGGTGTTCTGCGTGCTGTCATTGTTTATGTGCCTGTGTCACTGAGCGGTAAAGATACCTGTAGGAGGGCGGACAGCCACTGCGGTTTTTATTCCTGTATCTAGAAGACTCCCCATAGGGTCTGACATATAATAGACATTCAGTAAATAGTTGTTGAATCAACAAAATACCTATGAGGAAATGATCACAGATACCTTGCATGCACACCAAATAGAGTGATTACTCTTTGCTCCTTCTAGAATCGCAGTGCTTTATTTTTCTGTTTTTTAACAAACACTATTTGCAAGAAACTTGGAGAACAAAAAGACACACACACACACAAATAAAAGGTACCTGTAATCCCTCTGTGCATAGACAAACCCTATTTTTATTCTCTTCTGTTTAACATTAAATAGTGAGCATTTTCTCTTCACCCTTAACTTGTCATCAAAACACGATTTAGAAAAAAAAAAACCAAATAATTCATTGAATGGATACACAATATTTGCTTTTTTGCCTTTTCCCCAGTTTCTTCACCTTGTCCTTGGAGACCTGATTCTTCCTCCTCACAACACAGTATCCACTATGGCTGCCCAGGGGCAGACATGTGACCAGTTAGGACAGTCCCTGGTTTTAGAATTTTTTTCATAGTCTATTTCTCCTCTTTGATATTTTACTTCTTTAGCTGCTTTTGGTGTTAAGGGAATGTGAAGCAAGAAAATGCCATGGCCTTGAGATAGCCTGTCTGTCTGTCTGGGATCTCTGAATATTTCAACCCACCATACTACATTAACTGAGTATCTGCCAGGTGGTATGTTCCCATGCAAGTCTGACAGCTTCACCTTTTTCTTAAGCTGCAAGGAGAAGTGGAATCCCGGGGACCCTCCCACCTGAATCATGGGAGTTGACCTCTGCCTCCCTCCCTCCCTGTCTGCATCCACCTTGCCTACAGGCAAGGTGGCTTTGAGGGGTGCTAGAGATAAGAGTATCATAAGGAAGACAGATGTTGTGCAATGAAAACACCTAGGCTAAGGGTTGACCATACGGATGTTATATAAGGCGGATGGTGAGGCGAGGCGTTGTCCTTGATGCCTCTCTCTCCCCCAACCTCCACATCACTAAACACCTGCTAAATATTCTCCACTTGGTCCTATTTGTGGCAGCTGGTATTTCTCCTTCTCCTCCCTTTCTTTTGGGGCCACAACAGTTCCCAGGCCAACATCCTCTCTGACCTGGATAATAAGCACAATGTAACCAACCCCCTATGTCCCCTCCAACTCATTCTGTACACAACATTCAAGTCATATTATACAAGAAAAGTCCGATTTACCACCTCCTTGATTAAAACCTTCAGTATCTTCCTACTGTTTTAAAACAAAAACAAAAGTCTTTAACATGGCCTGAAAAGTCTTGCTGTATCTCACCGATTCATCTTCTCAGCCATACCACATACCACATTCTTCTGTCTCTCTGTCTGCTTTGGTCTCGCTGGTCTCTGGTTTGGTCTCGCTCCCAGTCAATCCCTCATGTGTACCAGTACTAGGCCTTTGCACTTGCTGCTGCCCTTTGCCTGGAATATGCTTATGTCCTTTTTTTTTTTTAACCTAGTTAATACTGACTCCTTATAGCCTTGCCTGACCCCTGTTTCACTTCCACATGGCACACTCACCTCTCTACTATATCACTTGTCATAGATCTGTAATTAATTAATGCCTGTCCTGTCCTTTACACTCTAAGCTTCATGGGGAGAGGGATCCTATCTGTTTCCTTACTTATCTTCATCCAAGTGGCTGCGTCCTGGCCTGTAGCAAATACCTAATAAGTATTAGTAGAATGAGTAATGAACAGATGGGATACTATTTCTTGGAAGCTGTATACCATGTGGTTTATGAGCAAGCAGCTTCCTTTAGGGAAGCTTATTAAAACATAATAGAACATGCTTTTAGACCCTCCTGTACTATCATTTGAACAGAAGTCTGTGGGCATGGCAGGATGGAAGGGTCCATCCCATGTGCTAATTACAATTACTAATGCCTAAACAGGATTGGGGATTCTGAGAGTGATTACAGGTTCATGGAAACGAGTGCCTGGCCAATTAGCAGTGCCCACGCGGGTACTAATACTTCCTTGGATAGAGGCCACCTGTCGTGCGTGATGATAGCCACATAAGTCTTCACTTTCTGAGTGTTATGTTGATGGTGGCATCCGCTCATCTGACCTCTTGAATTCTTCCCTAAAAACATGTCTTTCTCTCTTCCTCTCTCTAGATTTATGGTCAACGTGACATGGGATGGCAAAGACTTGTCCTTCACTGAGGAAGGCTATCAGGTGCACCCCAGGCTGGTGGTGATTGTGCTGAACAAGGACAGAGAATGGGAAAAGGTGAGCATCCTTCGGCATGCCGCGTATAGGGGAAGGATGAAAGCAGGGGCCACAGAGGGGCTCGGCTTACTCCTTTTCCTCACATGTTTTCTGCTGAGCGGCTCCAGATCCCATCCCATGACCAGGACCAGATGTTTCTTGGAACAAGGCAGACCAAATATCATAAGGTGCAGGCGGAATGCTTTTCCTGGGTAAACTGTGGTGATCGTGTGCTGTTCTGTGTGTCAGCTTCTCACATCTCATTAGGAAGGGTCCTTGAAGGACTTAGGATAAATAATGTAAAGACTACAGTTTGGTTCATGTTGGTACAATAGTACACGTTTGCTACAGAGCAGTGATCACACGAGTCTGCCTAAACCCCATATTATGTACCATAATTACACATTTTGCCATATGGAGGAACCCCTGTATTTCATCTCTGTAGTCTTTTACTTTAAATCAACCCATTTCCGAAACTTAAGCATGTCACTTCTACAAATCACAGGTTGATTATATTTCTTGTAAAGCACATTTTATAGAATATGTATATTAACTATTAAAAAATGAGGGGCGCCTGGGTGGCGCAGTCGGTTAAGCGTCCGACTTCAGCCAGGTCACGATCTCGCGGTCCGTGAGTTCGAGCCCCGCGTCGGGCTCTGGGCTGATGGCTCAGAGCCTGGAGCCTGCTTCCAATTCTGTGTCTCCCTCTCTCTCTGCCCCTCCCCCGTTCATGCTCTGTCTCTCTCTGTCCCAAAAATAAATAAAAAAACGTTGAAAAAAAAAATGAAAAACACCACTGCAGGGAAAAAAAATCATCACACGTCTTACCCAAGGCCGTGTCCTGAGTCAGAGAGGGGAGATGTCATAGGATTTACAGATGACGCCATGAGAACGATGACAGTATCTGTCCCACTTTCCCACTCTCCCACCAAGTTCCAAGTCAGTGGCCGTACTATCACATAAAGAGCAGAATAAAAGAGATCAAACGGAAGCCTGTGTCTTTATCTTGTCTTTTTTGACAAGCAAGGCATGGCTTCTAAATTGCTTCAGCAGCTTGAGATTTCTTTTCACTTTGCACATCAGATGGGCTTGAGAGATCCTAGGGGTAGGAAGATGCAGGATGTGGTGAGGAACCGTCCTATAATTAACTAGCATCAGAAAAAAGTTCTGTGCAAACAGATGCATTGACTCTGGACGATCAATGATGCATTCCTAGAAGGGAAGATGAAGAGAAAGCTTTGGAAGATTTTGCCTGCTACACCCCACAGCTACAAAAGAAACTTTTCTTCAAGTGCACTTAGGGAACTCACCAAAGTAGACTGTGTTCTCAAGCATAAAACAAGTCTCGATATATCTAAAAGGATTGAAGTAATGCAGAATGCTTTCTTTGACCACACAGTGTTAAAACAAAAGTTAATAATAAAAGTATATCTACAGGATCACCAGATGTTTGGAAATTAGGTCCGGCCTGTGAATAGCCCACGGGTCAAAGAAAAAAAAGACATAAGAAAATATTTTGAATGAAATGACCTTGGAAAACACAGCATGTCAAAATTTGAAGAATAAAATTGAAGATGTGCTAAGGGGGAAATTCATAGCTGTGACAGCTTATAAATAAAAAAATAAGGGAAGTGTAAAGGCAGTGATTGAAGCTTCTACATTAAGAAGCTAGGAAAAGAGCAAAGGGAACCCAAATGAAGTAGAAGGAAGAAAACAATAAATATAAGAGTAAAAATCAAAGTCAAATACAAATATAGAGAAAAATCAACAAAGCCAAAAGCTAGTTCTTTGAAAAGGTTAATGAAACTCGTAATTTCTAGCAAGAGTGATCACACAAAACATAGAAAACACAAATACTAATAATCAGTACTAAAAATGTAAGAGGGAATATTAACACAGACATTATAGATCCTGTAGACATTAAAACGATCAAAAAATTGGGAATAATGTATGCCAACAAATTCCACAATGTAGATAAAATGGGCAAAGTTTTTTTGGAAAAAAAAAAAAAAACAAACACCCACCAATTTCCAAAACTGACATAAAAAGAAATAGACTGTCTGAATTCCCTAAGTTTCTAAGCTCTAAACTTGCTAAGAAATTGAACTCATAACTAAAATCTTTCCCATTTCAAAAACAAGAAAAACTCCCGACCTAGATGGCTTCACTGTGAATTCCATGAGACATTTTAAAAAGAAATGACACCACTCTATGTAATGTTTCAATATAGTAGTAATCAGAACCCAGCAATATATTAAAAAAGAATAATATATCATGGATGTTTATCTTATGAACTGGTTAATGTTCAAAAAAATCAGTCTAACTTACCATGTTAATATAATAAATGAATAAATTGCATGGTCTTCTCAACAGATGCCAAAAAAGCATTTGATGAAATCTAATATACCCATTCATGGTAAAGAGGGAGATTTCTCAATCTGATAAAGGTTATCTATGAAAGCCCTATAAGTAACATTTTGCATAGTGATAAAGTGATGAAAATAGATCTATAAACATACATTCAAGTGATTTGTGATGAATAATTATGACAGTGAGGGAAAAGAAAGTCCTTTTAATAAATGTTGCTGGATCAACCAGATATCCATATAGAAAAAAAAATACCTTAACCTATAGTTCACACCATACATAAAAATTACTTAACATAAATTTCCAACTTAAATGTAAGTTAAAACTGTCAAGTTCCCAGAAGAAAATTTAGGAGGGTATTGCTGTGATCTGAGAAAGTAGAATGCAAAAGGCATTAAGCATATAGTAAAAATAATAAACTGGACTCCACCAAAATTTAAAAATTTTTAAATTTTGCTCATGTACCAACACGGTTAGAAAGTGAAAAGGCAAGCCACAGACTGGGAAAAGAATATTAACTATGGTTTTATTCATATACATACACATACACACACACACACACACACACACACACACACACATATACACACAAAGAACTCCTATGAATCAATAATAAAAAAGAAAAACAACACAGAAGTGTGAAATTAAGTTAGACACTTCACAAAAGATATTACTCAAATGGCCAGTAAGTAAATGAAAACATGCTTAACATTGTTGATCATCAGAGACATGCAAACTAAGACCAGAATGATATTTCACTTCACACCCACTGAATGGCTAAAATGAAAGACTGACAATACCAAGTGTTGACAAGGATATGGAGCAACTGAATCTCTTAAATATGGCTGATCACAATGCAAAATTGCAATCACTGTGGAAAAGTGTTTGCCAGTTTCTTACAAAACTAAACATATGCAAACCTTACAACCTAGTAATTCCACTCCTAGGTATTTACTGTAAATAAATATAAGCATATACCCTCAAAGTAATATTTGTATAAGAATGTTCATTGCAACTTGATTTCTTCATAATAGAACATCAGAAGGAATGCCAATGTGCAGCAACAAGAATGGATAAATAAATTATGGTATATTCACAAAATGGAATGCTACTCATTAATAAGGAATGAACTGGTAATACTTACAACATGCATGAATTGCCAAGCATTATGTTGAACAAAAGAAGGCAGACACAGAGAAATATACTATATAATTCCATCTATGTAAAGTTCAATAAGAGGCAAAACCAGTCTATGGGGTTAGAAACAGGAATGGTGGTTGCTTTTGTGGAGGAGGGGCATAGGGAGCTTTCTCAAGTTATGGCATTGTTCTCTATCTTGACATTTGTCAAAGTGCATCAGACTTTTACCCAGGATCTGTTTATTTCCTTGCATGTTGTTGTACCTTAATTAACAACAATTTTTGAAACCCTTCATATTGAGATTCCCAGCACAACTAACTACCAGTGTTGCCTAAGTTTTTGTATTTAACCCCCGGAAACAAATACTAATTATATCAACAATAGCCATTGTTTATTGAACACCTGCTCTATTTCTCCTGTAGGAGGTACACCCCAGCACCGAATCTCCCCCCTCCCTCCCTCCCTCCCTCCCTCCCTCCCTCCTTTCTTCCTTCCTTCCTTCCTTCCTTCCTTCCTTCCTTCCTTCCTTCCTTCCTTCCACAAATACTTATTTAGTGCCTACTACGTGCCAGGCACTATTCTTGATACTTGGAATTTATCAGTGAACAAGACAGACAAAAAAACAACTTCTGTACTCATGGAACTCAGATTCTAGTCTGCATGTGGAGGAGGGTGGGGTGGGAGTCTGTGTACTTTTGTGAGGTTTTAGGAAAGAATTGAATTCTAGTTAACTGGCACCTGGTATACCCTGTGGCCCACATCTCCATCATTGAGCTGGGCTCAATGCATCTGGGACACAGGACATGCCTTTTTATTTTTTTTTCAACCTGTAATGTTTTCCTGGACCCACTCCTTATATCTATCCTTCAAGTTCTGGGTTTTCTTTCCTCTTACAAATGCAAAGCCAACATGCAAATTGCCTTCTTCTTATTCTTAATAGGAGGTAGGGAACGTGGGCCTTTCTGCCTTATGGTGTTGTGTTTTGGGGTTCTTTTTCAACAGTTTGAAGTTACACAACCTGAGGATCCCTTGTGGAGCTGTGAAATCCATCTCCTTGCTTGGATCTCACCTGTCCTGGGTCCGACTTGGCTCACCCCTGTGAATTTTCAGTGCTGCCCGTGGATCCGGCTCATTTGCCAGAGAGCCTGTGTACAGGGAGGCCACTGCAGCCCAGGTGATAACATTGCATAAAAGAAAGCTGCCCTTGATGTGCTGTTTCCAGACGCAGAAAGTGCCCTTTTAATATTTTGTGTGTTCTCCTTCCAATTCCTGTTGAAATATAACAATTTCTCAAAAAGGCAGCTCGGGGAATTACTGCCGAATGGAGCTTAGACTGTACAACTGCTTCCTGTGGTTGGTCTGTTCTCTCGGCACTCAGGGGATCCAGTGCTTCAGAAAAAACTCCTTGTGCTTCTGTCTTGAAGAAAGAGGAAGCCAGTGGAGCAGCTAAATACCAGTCATGTCATCCTTAAACCTGCCCCTCAGCAGGAGACACAGTACAGCAGGTCGTCAGAGGGGACAGGCTGCCGAAGGAGGGAGCTGTTATTCTGGGGCTCGGAGGCGTCTTCTTTTTGTCTCTGAGGTCACCCAGTGGCATCATGGGAGCAGCCGCATGTGAGGAGGGTGTCTTGGAAATCGTGACAAGCCGTTGGAGGGGCATTTGCTCTCCGCGGGGCCTTTGTGTGTGGCTGGAGGGCATTATTCCAGTGCCGTGCACAGTGCCCACCTGTGTTCAGCAGATCTAGAACTCGGTGCTAAGCAGGCTTTCTTCTTGCCAGTCAGGACTTCCATGCTCCTTGCCTCTCCTTTTCTGCAGTGGTTTTGCTCTTCCTTGGAGCTTGGTGGGTCCAAGGCTTCCCAGAGATATTTGAAAACAGTGCCATAGATACAAGGCAATTGACACCCCAGTGCCCACTACGGGCCAACTCTGTGCCCACCATTCCATCAGGCACCGGGGCCATTCCAAGGATGAGTAAGAAACCATCCCCCTCCTCAGGTAGCTCATAACCAAGCCTTCACCGGGGTGAGAAGGGTGAACTTGACTTGGCCAGTTGGGGTAGTTTTCAAGAAGTTAGGGGCTTTGGAGCTGGGCTTGAGTATAGACTGCATTTCTCCAAGTGGAATCATCTTCTTAACTACTTGAAAGCAATGCTTTGGGAATAATTGTATTTACCATTTTGGGTTATACTAGCTTTAAAATGAACATATACATGGGAGTGCCTGGGTGGTTTAGTCAGTTAAGCAGCTGACTTCGGCTCACGTCACAATCTCATGGTTCATGGGTTCTAGCCCCGCATTGGGCTCTGTGCTGACAGCTCAGAGCCTGGAGCCTGCTTCAGGATTCTGTCTCCCTCTCTCTCTGCCCCTCCCTGCTCATTCTCTGTCTCTCTGTCTCTGTCTCTGTCTCTCTCAAGAATAAACATTTAAAATTTTTAATTTTAAATTAATGTATATATGTATATGTGCACACACAAATATACACATATGTACATACTAGCTTTACAATGGAGATAGATTTAGAAAGAGAGACAGAAAGGGAGAGAGAGAGATTCCAAGAAAGATTTTGAAGGCAGTTTGGAATTTTTGACCTCAAGCAGGAATAGGACAAAACCCATACCTGTTGAAGTAAAAGAACCCTCTTGTTTTCCAGAGAAGCACTAATTAAGGATGATAGTAATGCTCCAGAAGACATGAGAGGCACATATCATGTCTTCCCAAACCCAGAGTCCCACTCTGGTGCTCTGAAGCACCCTCCTCCCCTTCCTTCTCTCCGGTCTGCTTGCGTTCTCATTGGTGCCCTCGGCACCAGCTGCCTTCCGCATAGGATGACTCCCAGATTGCTCACTGCAGCTCAGACCTCCCGATCTCTAGACTTGCTTGCAGAATATCCCCAGGTGGAGAGCTCCCAGGCCTCCAGCTTCCATCATGTAGTACCTGGCAGAGGGTGTTGGGACCCGAAACAGGTCACTAACCTGAATTTCTGTTTGGGAGGCAGAGCTAAGAATGCCTCCTTGAGATGAGCTGTTGAAAAAACTAAATGGGATCATGCATGTAAGATTCTCACCCTAGTTCTTGGTACAGGGTAGTCTTTTCCTTTTAATTTCTTTTTTGTTTTTTATGTATTTTAGAGAGAGAGCATGCTTAGCACCAAGCCCAACATGGGGCTCGATCCCACCACCCTGAGATCATGACCTGAGCCAAAATCAAGAGTCAACGCTCAACTGACTGAGCCACCCAAGACATGATGTAGCATGTCATTGTGTCCTCAGACTTAGGGAGGCTTTCATCAACGGTGGTGATGGCCAAACAATTGCCTGTCACATGCACTTGTGACATGATGTCATTTCCAATTATGGAATGCTCCAGCCCTCTCCCTTCTAGATCACTGTATTTTATTACTCCTCCCCACTTTCCCACCTTGCTTAGCCCAGAATGACCCCGTGAGTCTCAGGAACTCTTGAGAATGTGCAGAAGATTTCTAGTGTGTGTTTTTGTCTGATATCAAGAATCTCTGAAAAAGCTCGTTCTGCTGAAAGATTGGAGTATTTATGCAAGCATTGTGTTTGGCCTCTGCAGACACATATTCCAATGATCACGTGACGGAAGTCATGGAGGAAAATTGTAATCGAGAGGCGACTAGTAAGTGACAATCAATAGAGCAATTGTGTGCGTTGCTGAAGCGCACCATTTGCACATTCTGCAAGCCGTCACAAGCACGTTTTGACTTCCACCATGTGCCCGCTTCACTTAGAAAACAATGGCAGCCCAATTGATGAAGCCATGCGCTCTGGCTGTGACTAGCACTGAGAGAATGAAGTTGGTTTTCAAGCTTTCACTTGCCCTTTGACCATTCTATGCCTGGTGCTCAATAGCCAAGACTCAGTCAATATTAGTAAAATGGAAGGGTTCCTGGGTGGCTCAGTTGGTCAAGCATCTGACTCTTGATTTCAGCTCAGGTCATGACCTCCTGGATTATGAGTTGGAGCGCCATATCAGGCTCTGTGCTGATTCTCTGTCTCCCTTTGCCCCTCCCCTGCTTGTTCTCTTTCTCTCTCTCTCTCTCTCTATCTCTGTCTCTCAAAATAAATAAAACATTAAAATCTTTTTAGGGGCGCCTGGGTGGCGCAGTCAGTTAAGCGTCCGACTTCAGCCAGGTCACGATCTCGCGGTCCGGGATTTCGAGCCCCGCGTCGGGCTCTGGGCTGATGGCTCAGAGCCTGGAGCCTGTTTCCGATTCTGTGTCTCCCTCTCTCTCTGCCCCTCCCCCGTTCATGCTCTGTCTCTCTCTGTCCCAAAAATAAATAAACGTTGAAAAAAAAATTAAAAAAAAATCTTTTTAAAACACCTGTAGAATGGTTTTGAGAATGGATGGAAAAATTGGTTTTCAAGAATTTCCCCCCATGTGGAACATCTTTTAGTGTTGGCCATTCAAGTGTAGTTCTCAGGGCAACTTGTATCACAGTCACCATGGGAACGAGGTAAAGGTCTTATCCCTACCTCAAACCTGTGGAATGATCATTTCTTGTTCTGCTTTTTTCATCAGCTCTTCTCATGATTCTCATGCCCATTAAGGATGTAGAGTGCTGCTTTAGGGCATAGATTTACTCTTTATGACAGTGAAGAAATGGTTTAGTCTATGTTGTCCTGGTTGTCGGGACTTTTTGCATCTTAGTCTCTGTGCCTCTTTCTTCCTCTGGAATATAAGGCAGAGTAGCAATGTTTAAGAGGAATGGTAATGAGGGAAAAGGAAGCAAGGAAATTGGTGTCTTGTTGCCCCTTGAGGCATCTCTGGTGAATGACACCGTACCGATCGATGCCCAGTGAAATGTTGTTTATGGGTGTAGATAACTTCCTGCCTCTGGTGTGTCCTCCATTTGTATTGTTACTGAATGATTTATTTTTCTGCTAAATCTGTCTCCCATAAGCAGACATGGTTGGATTGGGGGTCTATAACCCTTATTTATCCACACACGTATTCTATCAGACAACATTTCCTGAGCGCCTACCGTGTGCAAGTCATTGTTGAGGGTTGCAGTAACATGTAGACCAGCCTTCAATATACTAAAGAGTCTGACAGGGCGCTCAGAGAGGCTCATAAATGCAAGACGGTGTGATACGTGCCACAAAAGATGTTCTGATAAAACCCTGCAGTATTTAGAGAAGATACATGGTATGTTGTAGGCAGAAGGATCAAAGGCATCTCGGTCACAGGACTTCCCACTTGAACAAGGTGTCACAGAACAGGCATGATCCAGACTTGTGAGTATGTGCGGGAAAGCCATTCCAGGTGCAAGGAGCATCGTAAGGTGAAGCCCAGAATCAAGGAGTTGAGCGTGTTTGAAACATCACTCGTGTGTTGGCAGAATTCTAAAAATGGCCCCCAGTGCCCCTCACCGCCCCCTCCCCCTAATCCTCTCCCCTCGGAGGGTGTGTGGATATGATGAGATAGACCTTCCATGATGCTTAGGTGAGGGAGCCAAAGGGGCTGTCAGCTGACTTTGAGTAAATCAAGAGGAAGATTATCAGTGTGGACCTAAAGGTCATCTTGAGAACCCTTTAAAAGTAGCGATTTTTCTGCAACAGCTAGCAGAAGGGGAGGCCAGACAGATCCGAGCGTGGGGAGGATTTAACTGCTAGGCTTGAGGACTGAGGGGCCACATGACAGGGCATGTGGGGGGCCACCTGGAGCTGAGTTTCATCCCTGGCCAACAGCCAGCAGGGACTCAAGGCTATCAGCTACCAAGCTGAATGAGTTTGGAAGCGGGTTCTTCCCAGATCCCCCAGCCATGACCCCGGGCTGGCTGACACCTTGATTTTGGCCTCGTGTGACCCCAAGCAGAGAACCCAGCTGAGCCCTGCTGGACTTTGGGCCTACGGAGCTGTGAGGTGCCGTAAAAAGGGGTGCCGTTTCAGGCAGTTGAATTTGGGGCAGTTGCTTACACAATAGAAAATGAACACGGATTGTTGCAAGGGAAATTATGGGAAAGAGGGACTGTGCTGGATTGTGAATTCTGGGCTACGGCACTTTATTCAGTGAAGAAGAAGAGAAAACAGAATAATGATGATAATAATAATAGCTAACATTTGTTTAGTATTGTTGAAGCACCACGTAAGGTGCTAAGCGTTCAAATATATAAACTCATCTCATCCTGATACGAGGACTGTGATACAGAAGCCATGTTACCTTCTTTTATAAATTAGACAGTGAGGCCCAGACAAACGCGACAATTATCTCAGGCTCACAGAGCTGGAAAGGTGCAAAACCAGGGTACCAACCCCACAGCCAGCTCGCTTACACATGCACTCTGCTGCTGCTTTAAAAATGGTGATTGGCATGGATCTTTGGGGAAATTTCTCAGGGGCTGTTTAAGTCACTCGGGTTAGAGGGAGTATAGGCATGAACTGGGACAATGGTAGTGCCACCTGAGAGGCACCTCAGAAGGGGATTGGAAGCACATGGAATTCACTGGATGATTTGCTGAGAGATTCATGACAGAGCAGAAGCATCAGATTTTTTTTTTTTTTTTAATTTTTAGGCGTGGGTGTGTGCTTCGGCATTTCTGGATTGAGTACTTCCAGAGCAATCTGTCGTGCCCGTAAATGACATTGTTCGTCTTTCTTCTCTCCCTCCCCCACCCCCTTTCGCTTCCTCCCCCACCCCCTTTCGCTTCCTCCCCACTCTTGCCTTTTTCTCCGCAGTCTACATCTAAAGACGAAGGCCCCTTTGTAAAATGGGTTTGGTGGTATTGCTACCTTAGCAGAGTTGAAGTGTGAAATTTAGCTTGTTTTCCTTATGTAATGATCATTAAGTTTTTCAAATGATGTGAGCCCTCCAGAGGGAAAGGTAAGGCATCACAAAAGATTTAAAATGATCATCTGACTTCCCTAGAGTCGTGCAGCATGGCTATTTTAAATACCTACACAGTACAATATGTTAGGTCACAGTGGGGAAAATATAGTAGGTCTCTAGCAAATTAACACCTCAAACTGAAATAAGTGATACTGTCTCCGTGTGTGTGTGTGTGTGTGTGTGTGTGTGTGTGTGTGTGTGTGTCCTTCTGTCTTACCTTGTTTCTCTCTCTTTTTTCAAACCAACTCCAAAATGAACAGCATTTAAACCAGTACTCTCTCCTGCAAGGCAACATTCTGCTAAAAGTTTTCTTGGTTTCAGAAATTAAAAAAAAAACAAACAATTCCCAGACAAGATATCTCTGCGGGAGCATGCATTGATGGGAAAGTTAATAAGGATGATTGTTAATGATGGTAGAGGTTGTGCTGATGTTGGTTGATGTGAGGGTCATGATTGTGGCAGATGCCATTCGTTGAGCTCCTGTCGCGTGATGCAGTTATATGTTTTCAGTGCATTATCTCATTTAAATACCACAACATTCTCTGCATTTTACCATATCTGAAAGGGATCTGGTAATAGTACCTCCATCATAGGTTGTTGAGAAAATTTAAATATATGTTGATCCAGTACTTAGAACACCGACTGGCACACAGTAGATGGTCAATAAATACCAGCTTCGGTTATAATTGGGGTTCCATGTCACAGGAGATAAACTGGAAGCCACACGGGATAAATGACCTGCCCAAGGGGTCGGTGAGAAAGGCAGAGTCGGAACCCAAGCAGGAGCTCTCTCAAGAGAGCCAGAGTCGACCATGATGTCATGTAGAGTATCTGTGTCTACGGAACTCCTAAACCCAACTTGATAAGGAAGCTATCTGAGGGCGAGGGGGGCATGAGTAAGCTGACAGATGGTATAAATGTAAGACAAAAGCTGTACCCTTGATAGCGTGCCATTGCCATCAATTATGAAAATGAGTGAATAGATTATTTAAATGATCTCAAATGAGTGAATTATTCAGAGAGCTTCTCAGTCAGAAATATTTCTAGCAACTCCTGAAGAGACAGATGAAAACCATTTTTATTCTCTGACAGGGTCATCAACTCATCTATGCATAGACGAAGGCAAGGCCCTGGGCTCCTCTGACAGAAGGGGGTAGAGAGGGAGAGAGGGAGAGATGGAGAAGGAGAACAGCATGGTTCCAGCTCGACACTGCACAACGTAGGATGAGACTCCCATGCATCACACAGGACAGAGCTTTATTTTCTCTGTTCCCTGGGCTGCCAGATTCTTTCAGAGTACCACAGTGGTCTCTGAGTGGAGAGGAGCTAATGAGACAGGATGTGGCTTTAACTAGAGATGGTAATGCTTTATCTGTCTAGTATATTGGTGTTCCAAGTGAGCTCTCATTTGGGGAACAGATATGATATTTCTAAAGCATATTTCCAAATCTGAACATGAATAGACTAGGAGACTGACTCTAGCGACCCTCTGAATATAACGCACATAATCATAAGCGTTGCTGAGCACCTGTTCTATGCCAGACCTTACAATATCAGCTTTCGTATTCACAATTTAATTTTAGCTACATGATAACCCTGTGAAGTGGGTGGTATTCTCTGATTTTGGAGTAGGGAATACTTGAAGATATTCAGTGACATTTTTCATCAATAGTGCGAAAAGATTCAAATTTGGGTCTTCTGAGCCTCCACGTCTGGTGCTCATTCCACCATTTTGTACAGTTTCTAGGGTGAAATTTTAGCAAGGGCCAAAAGATTCTTGTGGCTAGTATCTGCCTTGGAAGTTGAGTGGAGGGGAGAAAGGACGATACCTAGCCTTTACATTGGGGTAAGTGACTACTCTTTGGGGTAAAGTGACTACTAACTACAAGTGTCTGATGCGATTGAACTGTTCATCCATCCATTTATCCACACGTCCATCTCTCCAGTCATCCAGTGTTCAGTCATGTAATAAACCCTCCGTGTGCCCATTGGCTGTCAACCCTTTGGCCAGCTGTCTTTCATCCATCCATGTGGGGCGTCATTCTTGAGCCCACCCACTCACCCTTACTGATCTGTTTGCCAGGTATTTACAGATTACCTAGCTGTGCCAAGTGTGTGGTAGGTATGGGTGAAGGAGAGATGAATCACACAATGTCCTTGCCCTCGCAAAGCTCACGGTCTAGAGGGAGAGACAGAGAAATGAACTTGCAGTTGCAACATACTCATAGTAAGTTGAATGCTAATAGTAGAGACAAGCCTTGGGCACTGCAAGACATCTACCAAGCCCGGCTATTAGGAAAATGATAGACAAAGGCTTCCTGAAAGAGCTAACATGTGTCCTGAGTCCTAAAGATGGGGGGCGAGTTATCCAAGGGATGTGGGTCATGTGACCCACTTTCTGAACTGAATCACAAACATTTGAGGCCCCTCCCATTTTTCTCATGTCACAGTTCATGTGGTGGGCAGCAGGTAGACTGTTTCCAAGTCCACCTACAACTACCAGACCTCAGCGGTATGTTGTCTGGACCTGCTCCTGTCTCTCTCCGCGCTGTCTCTGTCGGTCTCTCTTATTTCCCCATGCACACGCTGTTGGTGCAGACAGGGATGACATTTGTCTGTTAGCAAAGAGACAGAACAGTGAAGTGCTCTACCCCAGCAATCTGCTTCTGGCTACAAGTGGCTGTGATGGGCTGGGCTGCCTTCTGTAGGTGCGGAGTGTGGCTTTCTCATCTGTGCTGTTGGCAGCAGAAGCTTCGCTCCCCACTTAGGCTGTTTGTCTCGCTGTTGGAGCCTGGGTGGGCCAGAGGGAGAGGCAGAGATAGAGAGGGATAGGATATTCCCCGTGGCGAGCTCTAAGCTCTGGAAGACTTACGGTGCTTTCAGACTCTGGAGACAAAGAAATTGGCTATCTGCACCTGGAGATAATTCCCCACGTTGTATAAAATATTAATGATAAAAAAAAATACTTCTTGTGTCCTGGCTAGAGCCCAGAGGCTTTGTATTGGTCACTTTGATTCTTTTTTTTTTTTTTTTTTTTAGTTTTTTTTTAAATTTTTATTTATTTTTGAGAGAGAGAGAGAAAGAGAGACAGAGCGCAAGCTGGGGAGGGGCAGAGAGCGAGAGGGAGACACAGAATCCAAAGCAGGCTCTAGGCTCTGAGCTGTCAGCACAGAGCCGGACATGGGGCTTGAACCCACAAACCGTGAGATCATGACCCGAGCCGAAGTCGGACGCCCAACCGACTCAGCCACCCAGGTGCCCCTGATTGTTCTTTTAGCAGACATTCAACATGAGTACCATCAGCACCCCCTCTAGTTTATGTATAAAGAAACAGAGGCTCTGTGAGATATGGTGGCTTGCTCAAGGTTAGAGAGCAAGTAAGTGGCAACTTCTAGATTCCGGCTTGTGTCCGTCAGACGCTAAAGTCCATTTTACTCTGATGACACCATATGGTAGAGAAGGAGGTTCTTTGTGTATCGGTGGTGAAGGTTGGCCTTGGTTTAATTATGACAAGCTACCCTGGGAGACCCCCATCCCTGCTTGGTTGACATGCTCCCAGTGTTTGCAGGAAAAGCTATTACAGGTACAAGGTTCCCTGCTGGACCAGGCGTCTTCCTGAGCTTCGCTCAGAGCGTCCCACTGAGCCACATGCAAATCTGCCACATAATCAGTCTCTTGCATCTTTGTGCACAGGCAGTCAGCATCCCTCTGCAAACCTGAAGATGTAAATTGCCCCCGACTCCCGCAGTGTACTGCTTGTTCATTTCCCATTACTCCACCATACGGTTCGTTATCTACAGCCACTGTCTTCTGAAAATGTGTTTTAAAACTCACCGCAATCATATCTAGAGAGTTCTCGGAGTCTATTTTCCTTCCATGTGAATTATAATTCTGCAAATTAGACAGACTGAATGGACCTGTTTGAGAAGGAAAGAGGCTGGGGCTGAACCATCTTGGTTGCTCTCAGTGTGCAAATAAAGACTCCATTGGAAATGCGTATGAGGGGGAGAAATCTGAAACTGAAAAAAGACGAGATAATCAACTCTTATTCCCTTGAAGGGAGTTTTAGAGTGACGTGAAGAAACCGATGGCCTCTCTCTTATGTTGTGTTTCATTTTCACGTTGAAGCGGGCCGTCTGAGTTGGAAGAATTTGGATTCTTCACGTTATTTCCCGCAGTGCTGGCATCCATGTGCACCAGCAGATTATAGCTGATGGTATGGTTTTTTCTTTCTGTGATTAAACTGTGTTTGAAGAAAATAGGACAGGAAGGGAGGGCAAGAATCAGGTGTGGATATCAGATCCTGACAAGCACCATTTTTGTAAGGAGAGCGGGACCATTTGACTCCTTTTGACAGGTGAGGACACCAAGATTCAGGCAGAACCAGAGACTTGTGCAGGGTTTCTTGGCAAGGACTGAACACATCTGTCTCCCCAAGTAACATTTGAGTTGGTAACTTGAATCATCACCGTGAGATTGGAGCTTCATTACCAAAATGGCACCCGAGGCTTTGCCTTCAGAAATTGTCATGTCTTTGAAAATGGATGAGGCTTCAAAAATATGGAACACTCATCGAGTCATACTATAAATCAAACTGGACAGAAGTTGGAAACAAAGCCCCAAATCCCAAATCACTGTCAAAAGATAGGGGAGGGGTCCATGCAGACAAAGAAAGGTTAGCGCCATGGCCAGCAGAAATGGGCTGGGGCTATTTTTTTCCTTCTGCCAAAGCAGGAATTAGAGCATGGCATTGGTTAGCAGCTGAGACATTTAGGAAAGGGGGTTCAATCAACTTTATAGGATTGAGTTTGGCCGTGGGTAACAGTTCTGAGACCCAAACCAACCCTAAAAAGTTGTCATTCTTTGTATTTCTCATATAATCAGTGTCTACATTAGTCAAATGGAACTAACAGTAACATCCACCCCATGGACTTTCTGTGAGGATATTAATGCTACCATTTATTAAATGATTCCTGTGCATTCTGTGTTCCAGAAAGAGCTTTAAGATTCTCTTAATTCAAACAAAAATTCTAGGAGATTGGTACTATTATTAGCCCGATTTTGTTTGTTTATTTAGAGAGCACAAGCAGGGGAAGGGCAGAGAGGAGAGAGAAACCCAGACAGGCTCTGTGCTGTCAGCGCAGGGGAGGATGCAGGGCTTGAACTCACAAACCGCGAGATCATGACCAGAGCTGAATCAAGAGTCAGACGCGTAACCAACTGAGCCATCTGTGCGCCCCTGTCCCCATTTGATAAATGAGAAAACTAAAGAATATAGGGGACAAGTTAATTTCCAAGAATGTGAACTGGATTTGGACCCCCATTTGTCTAATTCTGATTCTGACCACTAAGTTCTATTATTTTTCTCGGCCACATTCTACAACGCAGGTGACATCACCTAGTGTTACAGGAGACGGAGGATTTGAGTGAGAAAAGCATGGCGTTTGTTTTTCCTATACAGTTCCAAACAGTGAGAACGAAATGCCTAACAGCCTCTGAGCATTGACAGAGACATCAGCTCTGAGCCAAACATATTAGCACGTTACCACATTTTATGTTCACCAGAACACTAAATGGTAAATACTATAATTTTATTTTATAGATGAGAAAATTGAGGACCAGAGAAATTAATCTATTGGAACATGATCACCCAGGCACTTTATAACTTGTGGGGATTATAAATAATGCATGTCAAACATCTGGTATGGGGCCTGGCATATAATAGAAAGAGTTGAGGACATGACAAGTGCAAAGTGCAATATGGATTTTTTTTTAATGCTTATTTACTTATTTTTGAGAGAGAGAGCGAGCGAGTGAGCACAAGCTGGGGAGAGGCAGAGAAAGAGGGAGACCAAGAATCCCAAGCAGGCTGTCCAGGCTCCGAGCTGTCAGCCCAGAGCTTGATGCAGGGCTCAAACCCATGAACCGTGAGATTACGACCTGAGCCGAAATCAAGAGTCAAACACTTAATGGAATGAGCCACCTGGGCACGCCTGCAATATGGATTTTTAAACGGCAATTATTAGGATTTATTATTATTATTATTATTATTATTTGCATTTTGAGTGGATTTCTAGAAGCCTGTTGCTGGCATTCTGTTTTCTCGAAGGAGCTGGGCTCAGACTTTGAAGATGAGCATATTCAAGCATCACCATCCCCTTGTTTTGTCTTTGCCTCCCACACGAGGAGATAACTCGGGAACACACACTCCCACGGGTCCTGGTCTGGCGGTCACAGAACCGCCTCCAGCCCTTTCACATATGTGTTGAACTTCCTGGTCCCCATTCCTTGAATGAACGTTAGTGCTACCCCTCTGAAAACATGGTAAAAAACATCTTCCTCACCTTTATGTGACCATCTACCATGAGCGTCAAATGAAATGAGATCATAAACAGCAACGGGTAGCCCATAAAGGCCTGTGTAAACTCAGGGTTTTATATTATTATCCCTGTAATGACATGGAGCATTTAGCCAGGACGCCCTTCCAAGTGTGTCTATTATCTGAAATTTCCCTTTTCTGTTTCTTTCCTCTTTTATCCCCCAATACAGCTTCTTAGCCAGTGGAGCTAACAAGTACATTCAGAAGGTTGCGCTTTTTGGCATAAGGCTCCATGGAAGCTGGGGTTGTATTTATAGTTATGAAATTAATGGTATGGATTAATTGCGCAGCTCCTCAAACTAGCAAATGGAATTAAAAGTAATTGTCAGGCCTTTGGATTTATGGATAGAGCTAAAATAACACCAAGCTGTTCTTGGCAGGACCTTCTTCTCTGTGCACAGAATTTTATTAATAGATAATATCAGTTCCATCTAAAAAAGAGAGCAGTGAGGGACGATCATATCTGTCTCCCCTCGCGGGGAAGAAAGCAAACGCATTTCCTAAGTGTCATCTTGGTACATAAGCCTTCAGCCTAGAGTTTTGATCAAATTAATGCCTTGCTCTTTTCTGTTCTGGAGTTACATTCAGGGGTTAACTTCAACCTCAGGAAGACGTGCCCGTCGTAGATGGGATGGCCCTAACCTTGACTGAATACCTGTGATGGGCCAGGCTGGGAGGTTCGTATGAATGAATTAAGAGCCCTGTATGTAATAAAACAGTTGACACTGGGTGAGCCGTGACCATGAGGCTAACAGGATAATAAGGGCTTTGCAGGCATTATTTTATTTAATTCTTACAATAATTAGAGGATATGATTACTTGTATTATGCCCACTTTACAGAGGGGGAAACTAAGGCCCAGGAAGTAAACTTCCTGGTATTCAGGGTCAGCCAACTCTAGAACCCACATTATTCTCAGTCCATTTTACCAGCGGAGCCCAAAAGAAGTTGATAATTGATTGCAGGGAGGTCAGGCTTATGGAGGTCACATTGGCACATTTATTTACTCAGTTGCTTATGTACTAACCATTTATGTGTCTATTCTGTAAGAGGCTCTGGGCTGGGTAAAAGGGACACTAAAGCACAGAACACAGTCCCCACCCTCAGTGGGTCTTCTGGGGCAGGTAGGTGATGTACTCAGAGGCTGTGGTTACTCCTGTGGGATTCTAGAGCCCCTCTGTAGGGGGTGGGGGCAGAACAGGGATTTGGTTGTCAGAAATGAGGTTGGCGTGGATGCAGACAGCTACAGAGACCTGGGAACAGGCTGGGTCGTTAAGACTGTGGTCAGGCATTTCCCCTTGATTCCCAGTGTAGTGAGAAGCCATCAAAAGGCTCTAAGGGGGAGGGGCACCTGGGTGACTCCATCAATTGAGCTGATATCAGACTCTTGATTTCAGCTCAGGTCATGATCTCATGGTTCATGAGTCTGAGCCCCACGTCAAGCTCTGTGCTGATAGCATGGAGCCTGCTTGGGATTCTCTCTCTCTCTCTCTCTCTCTCTCTCTCTCTCTCTCTCTCTGTCTCTCTCAGCCTCTCTCTCTCTCTTTCTCTCTCAAAATAAATAAATAAACTTTAAAAAATGGGCTCTAAGGGAGATATTTAGAGTGCTGGCTTGGGGGACAGGCTGAGAGGCACTGTCTGGAGCAGGGAGACCAGTGTGGAGGCTGTGGCAGAAACTTGTGAGCAGTGCAGGCCAGGGCTGAGTGGTGATCTTGAGTTAGGAAAGAAATGGACAAGGAAAAATATTCAAACATTAGAACTATCAAAGATGGGTGATTGATTTAATATGTATATGGGGGTGCAGGGAGACGGATGAATTGAGTATTTCCTGGGTTGGGGTTTCAAGAACTCATATTTGACCCATGGGAGAGAAGTTGTGCATTTTATTTTTTTACTCAAGGTACCATGGTGAATTTTACTCTAAGTCTATTGAGTTTGAGGTTTCCTAAGGCAGGTGAGAGTAGCTGGTCTAAGACAGATCTGAGGGTGGTCAACATAGAGGTAATACTTGAAGAGTGGGCAGTAGGAAACACATGAGTGTGGAGGTCTGAGGCCAGGAGAGGGGGCAGGGCATGTAAACTGTGCAGAGAAAGAGGAACTTGCATTTTGGCAGAGCTGGAAAAGTCCAAAAAGTGAGAAATAACCTGGAAACGGTAGGGTTGTGACAGCACAGAGCAGGGAGACTCGTGAAAGATGGGAGGGGCTCTCAGAGTCACATGTGATGCACCTGCTGGGTTTGGTGAATGAGAAAGCCACTGGTGGTCTTGGTTGCAGAAGAGGACTGTGTCCAGAGCACAGATGATGGTGTTAGGCTAGAGGAGAGAGGGAGGCCTCTTGCATTACTGGAGGAGAGAAGAAGGAAGACATGTGTGCAGGGGCAGGTAAGTCTGTGGGCTATGTGGATTGTCCCTAAGACTCTATGAAATAAGAGACAGATCCATCATCTGGGCGCCGGCATGGGGGTGGTGGAGCTTCGGTCTCATGGGCAGGTGTTAAGGTTTGAAATAGTTTCCAGGGAATTGGAGAGAGGAAAGGGGAGAAGGATTTCTGGCCAGAGAGGGAGTCCTTGCATTGGGATGGTATTGATCTGTGTGGTTGTATGTTGTCTCCGCCTGCACTCAGTGGCTTACTGGTAAGGTAGTGGTTGGATTGATGACCTGGGTTTGGTGCCAGGAGGGTGTGACCGGAGGACAAAGCGGGCTGGGATACTTGTGGGCATGTGGCACAACATCGAGTGATGTGACGGACAAAGAGGTCTAGGCTGGAACAGGGAGGGGGTGAGGGTGTGAGTGACGAGCAGACCAACTGGGGGAAGACAGCGTGTCCCAGGGACCCATGGCCGGGAGGATATTGGGGAAGAGATATGAGAGTAGCCGAAAGAGAGCGCTGTGGATTTTCTAAATTTAAAATCATCAAAGTCAAGCAATTCTAAGTGAATCTTCCCCCATGAGAAAGGGTGGCTAACGTGCCCTGGAGGAGGGCAATGGAGAGAAGTTTAAAAACCCACCTCTAACTGTGTCCATGTGTTCTGACGAGTATGAATGTGTTTATGAAGGAAATGACACAGTTATTGGAAAATAGGGCAATCCCAAAAGAGGTAGGAGATGACAAATACCAGCCAGACATGGATGAAATCACCAGAGTCTCCCCAGGTGTTGAGTAAATCATTCAGGGACCCCAAGGCGAATTGCCAGTTTGAACTCCTATGCAACCAAATTCTGATGTGTGCGTATTTCAGCCCAACACCCAAGGGCTTCTGTGATCCTGTCCCGATGTTTCCTTTAATCTATCCCTCTCGCTCTTCTCCTTTGTATATTGTGTGTGTTTTATCCAATACGGGCAACTTCCTTCATCCAGTTTGTTGAACTTCAACAAACATGTCCCTTGAGCTCAACTTTGGTGCATTTGTCTACACAATTCATTCAATCTAGAAGTCACATCTCCCCAGTCTGGTTTTCCAACCCCTGTGCCTCCTCAGCAGCTCCCCCCTGATTCTACCCCTGTAATTTCTCACCTCTCCCGGCAGATCTGCTCCCCAACCTGTGATGCCCACTCCAATTTATTCCACCTTTCTGCCTCTGGTACTTAATCATTCTCTATTTTATTTTACAACTAATTCTTTGGAGCTTTAATTTTTCTGGTTAGTCGGTGGGTCCCGTATAGACAGGATCTTAGATCAGGGGTTGGCAAACACATTACATAAAAGGCAGCTAGTAAATACTGTAAGCTTTGTGGGCCACTTGTCTATATGGCAAGTATTCAGTTCTACCGTTTTAGCGTGAACACAACCGTAAACAACAGACAAGGAAATGAGCATGGCTGTGTTCCAATCAAACTTTATTTATGGACACAAACTCAAATCTCATATAATTTTCCCATGTGACAGGATATGATTCTTTTGATGCTTTTCAACTATTTAAAAACGTAAAATCCAGGGGCACCTGGGTGGCTCAGTCAGTTGAGCGTCCGACTTTGGCTCAGGTCATGATCTCACAGTTCGTGGGTTCGAGCCCCACATAGGGCTCTGTGCTGACAGTTCAGAGCCTGGAGCCTGCTTCGGATTCTGTGTCTCCCTCTCTCTCTGCCCCTCCACCATACACACTCTGTCTCTCTCTGTTTCTCAAAAAAAAAAAAGTTAAAAATAAAATAAAAATGTAAAATCCATCGGGATGCTTGAGGGCTCAGTTCATCAAGCGCCTAACTCTTGATTTTGGCTCAGGTCATGATCTCGAGGTTTGTGAGTTTAAGCCCAGTGTCGGGCTCTATGCTGACATTGTGGACACTGCTTAGGATTCTCTCTCTCTCCCTAGCTCTCTGCCCCTCCACCACTCATTTTCATTCTCTCTCTCTCTCTCTCTCAAAATGAATAAATAAACTTAAAAAATATATAAATAAAAATGTAAAATCCATTCTTAGGTCATGGGCTGTACAAGTACGTTTGGTCTTTTGGCTGAAGTTTGCTGACTCCCAGTGTTGAGTCTACTTACTACTGTATCACCAGTGTTAGAACAGTTTATGGCACATAGTAGGCATGCAGTAAACATTTATTGAATGAATTTGTCTATGCATCCATGTAATCCAACCCTGAGTGGCTTAAAGCCTAGAGACTAGCTTTGCCGATCAGTTGTTAATGCTTAGAATCATTGGAAACCGGGGCGCCTGGGTAACTCAGTTGGTTGAGCATCTGCCTCTTGATTTCAGCTCAGGTCCTGATCCCAAGGTTGTGGGATTGAGCCCTGCATTGGGCTCCATATTGAGCGTGGAGCCTACTTAAGATTCTCTCTCCCCCGCCTTCTGTCCCTCTCCCCTGCTTGCACATGCTCTCTCTCTCTCTTTCTCTCTCCTAAATAAAATTAAAAAAAAAAAAAGAATCATTGGAAACAATTTGTGCAGATCTGGAAAGCTTTAAGTTAGGTGACACAGCTTGTAGGCCCTGTAGTTGAACTTGAACTTGGGTCTTCTGACTCCAAGAGTTTTTTAAAATACGAGTTTGCCAGTATAATTCAATGGAAAATGCCAAGTAGCTGTCTGGTTGGTCACCAAGATCCGAATTTCATCCGAGTAACTCCAGGGCTCTGGAATTGTTCATTAGCGTCCAAGATGAGAATAATCGGTTTGGGTGAAATTGGATTGACAGTGGAGGGTTGCTTAGGCTCAGTGTTCTGCAATAGCGAGTCTCATCTAGCCCATCCTAAGGGGATCCTCCTCTCCCCCACTGCCTCCTACTAATCATGAGTTTAATAGTGGGCAAAGCTGTGGATAAGCTTATTACGTTTCCTCCCCGTTAAATCTTCTGTTGGCTTTAGTATTTCAAAGGATCCTCTCACTGGAATACTTTAGGGCTCAGACAAGCCTGGAGCTATGTAGTTTGGGGCCAGAGCTGAGCAAAGAAAAATGATTGTCAAAATACCGTCTTACCTAAGGAGAATTGGAAGTGTGATCAGTGCATTTCATCAGAGCAATGGATTTCAGCCGTTCACAGGGGCTTTGGTTAGTGTCCTCATGATAACCAGCAGGGCCTCACACACCAACCCCTGGCTCGCCCTTTTTGTCTGGAAGAAGGAAACCGTGCAGCTCAAAGGTTTAAATTTATTATTTTGCCCCAGATACTGAAGAACAAATGCCCAGCAGAGACCTGACACCAAGCTCCAAACGCCCCACTTGGACGACCCAGGAGCCTCTCGGGCAAGGGGCTGAAATGCCTTGCAGTGAATCGATACCCTCAGGTCTTTTAACCGCATTTTAAAACTCTGCAGACGCCGTCAATGAGGTTAACTTCGTTCAGGGCAGAGGTCCAACTGGAATTGGCTTTTTTACATAATGCTGAGTGAGGAAAACCATCAGCTTCTGGCCTGTTCCATCCCTCCAGACAGGTTGATGCATTGAAGTCTCTTGCTTCCCTGGTCTGCAATTTAATTACCTGGAACTTATCTCCTTTTATAAACTGTTACATGCTCGGTCCCAAATTATTGCCACCTTTCAAGGTTTTCATTAAAAAGAAGAAGTTGCCCAAGAGTAAAAAGGAAGAGTCCCATCCATAGTCATGCCCAGTCCTGTCCAAATCTGCAGGCTGATAAGAATGAAGAATGACTTGATAATCCCAACCAACGAGGGGTCCCCCCAGGTATCAGCCCAGACTTCACCCTAACGTTTGCTGACAATGCTAAATACCATTCCGGTAAGCAATCAACAGAGAGCTCTTTACTCTGCCAGATCACAAGTGGCATTTCATTTCACTTACAAGCAGAAGCCACACTGATCTTTCAAAGTTGCCCGGAAAAAAGTACACTGGAAGGTCAAAAGGGAAACCTTGAGCGTATTTCAAAACTGCCTTGGCGAAGGGGTTAAAAATGACCGCGGTTACCGCTATTAGTGTTATAGAGGTCCGACCATGGGTCAGGTTCTCATTCTGTGTTATGTGCCTTCCCCCCCCCCCCACCCGATCCCCCCCACTCCATTCCAAACCCTGTGATTGTCTCATTTCCGTTCACATCTCTGCCTGGGCTCTTTCTGCAGACCTGCATCCACTCTGGTTTTCTTGTCCAAGGCAACAGCCTTTTGAAGAGCTCAGCCAAGTTCATGTTCGAGTTATGATAGCCACACATGCAGCAATGTAAACAGAGTCGCTCGGTCTTGACCGTCACCATCTCAAGCACACCGTGATACAAAGGGACAATGGAACCCTCCCTTCCACGGCCCCTTATGTAATGGTTGGAGATGACCACAGAGGCGAAGAAGTCTAATCAGCTGTTAGAGCCTTAATTACATTCCTCTTGGTTGAAATTCCCAAATTACCTAATTGTCACTCAGTTCACATTTGAGAGGTTGATTTTTTTCCCCCCTGATCTATTATTATTCTAATCGCCTTTTGGATGGGTGTTAGTAGCAGTAGGATTCAACGTCAAGGGCTGACTGCAGTCCTGTGGTAAGAGCCTTTCCCGTGGAGGAATCCAAAGCCCTCAGAAGCATCAGCTCACAGGTAAACTGAGGAAACAAAGCGTGAAAGAGACCTACGAGGCCACCACCTCTAGCTGTTCTTTCCCCTCCCCCCATGCCTCCGGAGTCCCATCTCCCCAGGACATGACTCTTTCTGCGGCAGGCTCTTTCAGACTGATCCATGGAATGTTCCCTCAGCACAGCGCCCTGTTCTGGGTTTCTCATCTCAGGCTGAGATGACAAAAGACATGCCAGGTGATGACAGCACCTCAAGACAGTGGTTATTATAGTTATTAATTATCTAATCGTCACCACTGCAGCGGGGAGCAGGACCGACCAGTACATCCCGAGAGCCTGTGCAAAAAGTTAATTACTAATTATGAGAGAGCTCTTTTTAATTTTTTGCTGATTTTTCAAGTTTCTAATGTTGTACCATTCCAATGTGGAGCCAAAGAAGAGAAAGAAAACGCTATTAACTGTTGAGCTAATTACCAGGACCCATCGCTTCTAAGAGCCCGCAAAAAAAATTAAAAGTAAACCAAAGGAATAGAACTTTTATCCATCCCTGGGGACCTGGGAACAGAGGGACTCTGGAGGCCTGAAGATTATAAATGCACTTCACAAGAACATGGCAGCTCATTGTTCCAGAGACTTTCACTTTTTTTTTTTTTCAACGTTTATTTATTTGTGGGACAGAGAGAGACAGAGCATGAACGGGGGAGGGGCAGAAAGAGAGGGAGACACAGAATCAGAAACAAGCTCCAGGCTCTGAGCCATCAGCCCAGAGCCCGACGCGGGGCTCGAACTCACGGAGCGCGAGATCATGACCTGGCTGAAGTCGGACGCTTAACCGACTGCGCCACCCAGGCGCCCCGAGACTTTCACTTTTAAATGTGAGACTGAACAAACATTGCGCTCTTCTCCTGAATCTCAAGAGAAAGGGAGCAGATACGCGGGTTGTTGTTGGAGGTAGCAGCCATCAAAGCGTGTCTCCGTGAATGACCAGATCAGTGCTGGATTTTCAGACAGGTGACGCTGTTATCCGTAAAGTTACTAGATGATCCCGAGAGCGGTTATTCTGGGAGAAAAAAAAAAAAAAAAATCAACTCCTCCAATGTGAGCTGTGTAACAATTAGGCAGTTCTGAAATTTCAACTGAGAGGAATTTAATTAAGGCTCTAATAGCTGATTAAACTCATTTTAGATCTGCTGGCAATTGCCACTGGTTACGTAAGTAACCTGAGAAGAAAGATCCCCGTCTTTTACTTACTTCTGTTTTTAATCCTGCTGGTAGCCGGAGGTCTGATCCTTTTAGGTGCTTCCCAACATACGGTCCTCACAGCAAGCACCCTGAGCCGAGTGACCTAGGATCCCGGCTGAAAAGGCAGATTCCCAGGCCTCCTCCCAGACCTGCTGATGCAAGCCTTCCAGAGATCTAGGAGGCCGCATTCTTAATCGGCCCCCAAGAAGGTCTTGTTCACACCCAAGGCTCATGGTCCCCCCCCCCTTGAATACTTGCATTTAAAAGAAGCAGACCCTGGGCCTCATTATGCAAAAAGCAGCTATTTCACTCTGCCAGCAGCAATCTGAGGCCCCATGGCCTGGAAGACAAAGTGACCCACACTGCTCTTGAGTGGTTTCTTTCTTTTTTTTAAACTTTATTTTATTTTTAATGTTTATTTATTTTTGAGAGAGAGAGAGAGCATGAGTAGGGGAAGGGCAGAGAGAGGGGGAGACAGAGGGTCTGAAGCAGGCTCCGGGCTCTGAGCTGTCAGCACAGAGCCCATCATGGGGCTCAAACTCACAAACCGGGAGATCATGACCTGAGCCGAAGTCGGACACTTAACCCGCTGGGCCACCCAGGCGCCCCTTGAGCAATTTCTGTGTAGAAGCTTGTTCGTGTACACGGGGCAGGAGAAAGCTGGGGTCAGTGTGACCTCTGGTTTCAGCAGACTGTAACCATCTGGGATGAGCTTTAGATTGGGTCTTGGTTGAAAACAGAAGCCACTGGGCTCAACTGCGATGCACTCCAGGTAGAACACATTTCAACTTCCTATCAGGCCAGGGTCGTGACTCAGACACCCTTATTGTGGCTTCCAGATCAACCGAATTCACATCCGCTTTTGCTTTCAAGCATCAGCCCAAGACACAAAATTACTCGTGTGTAAAGCTGCCATCAGCTTGTTTTTGTGTTAGATTTGCATGCCGAGGCAAGAAGTGATGCTAATCGATGATGCTGTTGATGCTAAGTATGGACATTAAATCATTTTAAATTCCCTTCACGGCCATTTATCTCATGTCCTTTGGAAGACTTTATATTTCAGGTAGAGAGAAATTGGCCTCCTGTTTGTTTTGTTTTTCTCCTTAAATTCATCTTCCTGAAGAGTTAATTACTCATATTTTCTCCAGCTTGGGAGTAAATCACTGCTTATTATCTGGAGTGAAATGTGTTGCGATGTTTCGCACACGCCAAGTGTTTGTTTTAAGGCCTGTTTGCCCTTTGGTTATGAAATGAGCTAAGCAGGGCCGGTCAACCTGGAGCAGAGGCAGTGTGAACTCTGCTTCCATTGTCGGTTTTAATAAATTTCCTCTCTGATTTTTAATTTAGCAATCCCTATTGTCTTGTCTCCAAGGAGAGGAGCTGGGTAAACAGGCTAGTCTCCTCTTTTAACTTTGAATTCTAAGTGAAAAAGGACAGTATGCTACAGTCTGAATCGAGTTCCATTCAGCAAATATTTATTGAACTGGCTGGTGGGTGAGCCCTGTGCTGCAGCCGAAGTGGGCTGTGTGGTTGTAGAAGCTGGGCCAGGACAGACTGTTCAACAGAATTACCAGTCAAGGCAACCTGGGTCTCAGCTCCCGCCCCCAGCCATTCAGTCAGTCTCTAAGTTGTGTTGGTTGTTCCCCCTGCAGATCTCAAGTTCATTCCGGCCTCACCAGGGGGTCCTGTGTCCCAGATCAATGCAGCTGCCTCCCAGCCCATCTGCATCCAGAAACTTTGAGCCCCAAACCGTTTCTCTGCACTGCGTTGGGAAGAAGTGTTCTAATATGTCAGACCAATTTTATCCCTCCCCTGATTAAAAGTATTCAAGAATCCCTGCCCCCACCCCTCCACACACTTCACTCGCCCTGAGGATAAAGACGGAACCCCTTAACAAGCCACCTACCGGCCCTGCTGGTCTGGCTCAGAGTTGGAAGTCACTTCCTGTTGGAAGCATCTTTTGGTTCCCTTCCAGAGCAGGAAGCTGTGTCTTCGGCAGCATCCTGTGCTCACTCCCAGCGTGACCATTATCTCCCTTTGTTGCCATGGAGCTTTGACTCCTCTTCTCCAGCCAGATTGGCAACTCTGGGGATGGGGGCCGGGCCTGCCCTGTTCACTGCTGTGGTCCCAGAGCCTCCTGCGGTGCCTGGAAGAGTATACAGCAGTAAAGCACCAGATGCACCTACCGAGCCACGCATGAAGAAGTGAGAGCATTCAAGGGCGGGAGGGGATGTTCCAAAGGCACAGGAAATGCAGAAAGGCATTCCAGCTGGAGGATTAGGCTCCATGCAAGAGCTGGAAAGCATGGGCACGATTTCAATCTGTGGAGGTGACAAGGGGAGGGATTTCAGGTAGAAGAAACGGTGCAGGCAAAGGCAGGAAAGTAGGTGTCGATCGGGGAGCTTTTACGAGAAGGGAAAAGTGTATGCGTTGTTGCGGGTGCGTAGAGGTGTGCGTGTGTGTGCAGGGTATGTGTATATGGGTCGTCGTGCATGTATGGGTGGATATGAGTGGATATATGCCTGCATTGGGAATCTGGGTAGGTGTGAGTGTGTGTATGTATAGGTGTGGGTTTGTCTTTGGGTTTATGTGTAGATGTTTAGGTAGACTGATATATATCTGAATATGTATACATATATGAGTACGTGTAGGTGCGAGTGTATCTGTGTTTGGAGGTGTACATGCAAATGTCCTAGCATGAGGGTATGTCTAGGGTGTCTGAGAGAGAGGAAAAGGACAGAAAGCAGAGAGCAGGGAAATGGGTGAGATTGACTGATTGTTGTAGGGTCCATTAATGTTAAGGGGAGTCTGCATTTGATTGTGTAAGCAGGATGAGTCATGGAAGGATTTGAGTAAAGGTAGATGTATGATTTTGGCATTTTGATATGTTCTTAGGGGGTGGCTTGGGAGCCCAGAAAACCAGTTATGAGGAGATTTTAATTGTCTCTTGTAAGCATTTCGTGAACAGATCAAATAAGATCAAACATATCACTTTGAAAGGAGAGCCACAAACATCTTTTCATCACCTAATTTCTTCCAGCCACTTGTGGCCTCTGTGACATCTCTCCAAATTTACCCAGACACGAAGGGGTGAATGCTAACTTATGACAGTTTCTGGAGATGAAATTGTCTCTGCCCTGAGAAAACAGCAGCTGAACATTTTGATAAGTAATCGGTGCCCTTTCACAAAACATTTTCCAAGAGCTGAAGAGAGATTAGCTTTCTAAAGGCACTGTATTTAAATTTTATTAATAAAAATGGATAAAAAAATCATTACAAAGTTAATTTCCCCTCTTTATGGTTCTTTTAACAGAATCACTTTTCTCCATCAGAGGTCAATTATTTTTCTTTGTCCTCAAAACCTTAGTATATTTGCAGAAAACACTCAAAGGTTTATCACCAAAATTCAGTTTATTTTGAAGGTAAAGATTCTTTTTCTCCTCCCACACAGTCTATTTGGGTGAGTTTGGGACTGTTTTTAATTATAAAAAAAAAAAATTCATGATAGAGATTAAAAAAATTGCCTGCCTGTGCCTATTTGTTGTATATAGAGTGTTTATAAGAATTAAAATAGTGCTAAGAATAGTGCCTAATACATACTAAGTGCCCAGTGAATGTCAACTTTTATTATTATAAGAGCTCAAGCAATGCCATCCAGACTTTATTGCCGTCTTCTTTATTTCTTAGTTCTGTAGTCTCTGATAGGTTCTTCTGTCACACCACCCTATGCTAATCATCCCAGTACAAGTCCCAGGGAAAACTCCCATTGGCTCAGCTTAGGTCACATGCACATTCATGAGCCAATCACTGTGGCTCAGGGGCCAAGTGTACTGATTTGCCAAGTAAGGGCCATGTGCCTATTCTTTTTTTTTAAGTTTATTTTTGAGAGAGAGAGAGAGAGAGAGAGCGAGCGTGTGCGCACTCATGAGCAGGGGAGGGGCAGAGAGAGAGGGACACAGAATCTGTAACAGGCTCCAGGCTCTGAGCTGTCAGCACAGAGCCTGACTCGGGGCTCAAACCCATGAACTGCAAGATCATGCCCTGAGCCAAAGGCACACACTTAATGAACTGAGCCACCCAGGTGCCCCTCCCTAGTTTTTATCTAATGTCTTTTTTCCTGTTCCATCCCCTCACCTCATCCGGGGCACCCCACGATATTTAATCACAAGGTCTCCCCAGGCTCCTCTTGGCTGTGGCGGTTTCTCCGCCTTTCCTTGTATTTTGATGACCTCCACAGTTTTGAGGAGTGTCGGTCAGCTATTTTTAAGGATGTCCTTACACTGGGATTTTTCTGATATTTTTCTTATCATCGGACTGAGTTACGTGTCTTGGGAAGAAGAGACCACAGAGGTGGGGCAGCACTGCCCTCATGTCGTATCGAGGGGACCTACTACCAAACTGGCCCACCCCTGTTGATACTTATCTTAATCATCTGGCTGAGGAGGTGTTTATTGAGTTTCTCCACTATCAAATTTTTCTTTTCTTTTCTCTCTCTCTCTCTCTCTCTCTCTCTTTCTTTCTTTCTTTTTCTCCAGCAAAAACTTCTAGTTGCATTTCTTCCCTGATTTAAAAGTGAGTCCCGGGTTCAGATCCTGATTATCCCACTCTCAGGCCGTAGATACTGAACAAGCTGCTTAAGCCCTGTGCCCGTGCCTCGGTCCCGTCATCGATGACCCAGAGATAACAGTAGTAGCATCTTGTTCATGTGTCTATTTTTAGAATTACGCGAATTAATATGTATAGCTCCCCAGACTGGTGGAAACGGGAAGTCTTATTTTTATCATCTTGTGTGATCCTCACAGCCAGTCTGTAAGGAGGGCACTATTAATTACCTTTAAAATATAAAGAAAGCTCAGGTGAGCTAGAGCCCCACTTCAGGTAAAACATGAGCCTCGCTTCAGGTGACCCCGCTTCTCTCTTTCTCTCTCTCTCTCTGTCTCTGTCTCTGTCTCTCTTTCTTCATCTCACTCGTGCCCTTTCTGTCTCAAAAAAATAAAAATAAAGAGAGAAACCAAATTTCATAGAGATTAAGCAGCACCCTGGGTTTTACCGACAGAGTTTCAGTTCTTGCTTTGCCATTTACGTTGTGACCTGCACAAAACAGGTCTCTTTGAGCTTCAGTTTACCTACCGAGCAATATGAGGACAATCATGCTTCCTCACCTCCTGGAGTTGTTCTGAGAACTGAGTCAGATAATGCGTGGAAGATTCTCAGCACTGTGCTTAGAAACACACAGTAAAACCCCCAATAAATGTTAATGATTGGCTTTATCAAACCCCCCAATAAATGTTAATGATTGGCTGTATCATCATCGTCCAAGTTCCCACAGTTGGGGCTTGGCCACGTCAGGGTTTGAACCCACGCCCCTCTGCGGAGAACCCGCAAGAGTCAGCTTTGAGCAAAGCTTCAGATTTGGGCACCACTGGCTTCTGTGCAGCAGACAACTCCCGACCAAGAAGGCTCTGGTGACCTCGTTCTTTCTTCTCCGTCTTCCAGCTTGGTTCTCCGAGCCATCGTGTCTTCTTCAGAATTGGGCATGTCACCTGGGCCTCTGTGGGGACACGGCCACTGTTCAGAATTCTCCATAGTTAAACATCAAGTTGCAAGCTGCACAGCCTTCATTCACCCCTTTCTAATTCTCTGTCACCCTGATCCCGATAAGGAGGGAGCCGGAGGGCAACTTCTCCCGTGCTTTGCATGGAGCTTTAGATCCAAAAGACCTTAGAGATCATCGGGCCCACCCTCACTCCCCATCTCTGTCACAGGGGAAGAGACTGAGACCCAATGAGATCAAAGGTCAAGGGCGTGTTGTCAAGGGAAGTCGGGTCTCTGCCTCCTCAGCCGGCGCTTCTGCTGCAGAGGCTCACCGTTTTCCCAAAGAGAGGCTTAAGAAAGGTTGGATTAACGATAACAGAGCCACATAGGGAGAACTTGCTGTGGATCCAGAGACGTTTGCCACCATCATCTCGCTGCTAATCCTCAAGGCACCATAATGAAATTGAAATATTTTCATTTGGTGGTTGAGGGAACTGAAGTTCGGAAAGATGCTGTGGCTTGCACAGGGTCACAGGGATTTGAGCCTGTCTCTCTGACCCCAAGGCTCATGGTGTTAATTATTCTGTCTCCTCTCCCTCTGTGCCATGTGAGGGAGAGAAAAGAACGGTCCCTGTGGGGATGAGGCTGATCCCTGGGAAGTTGATGGGTCGGTATGTGCGCGTCCACGTGGATGTATCCAACACAGACACACACAAGTGTGGCTTCCTGTCCCGAACGTGTGTAGATCTAACTGGAAGTTTGGCAAGGCCTCGTGGAACTTCGTTTTCCCTTTGGGCTCCAAAGACAGGACCATGGCTTCCACGGTGACTGTATCACTTCAGTTGCTCTGATGCCTTGAGAACTTACCCCAGGGGGACTGTCGTGGCCAGGAAATGTACGGACTCCTCCAGGTCAGGCAGGACTGCTGACCTAAAGTTATGGACTCTGCCACTTGAGAGCGGCCAGAGCCCCTTTTACATTGGCATTGGCATGATGGTCTTGGATGTGTCTGGAAAATGTAATACACAGAGGCTTTTCGGCAGCCTCTCTCAGCGGCTCTGCGTCTGGGGGACTGAAGTCGATGTGAAGCGTGAGTGAAGGGGAGAATATAGGTTTCGGCACCTCAGTGTTTTGCTGAGGGTGCAAGATTCCATAGCTGAGGCGAACGTGCACGCACTGATCAGTCTACTAGTAGTTTCCGACTCACGGACATTTTTAAGAATTCAGGTCAGGTGCTCATTGATTCGATCAGCAGCTGTCCATTCACTCCCTCCTTTCGCCAGGCCCTGAGTTTAGAAGCTGTGATCCTCAAAATCCATCAGTGTGTATTTGAAAATCCCTCCTAGCCTGGGAAATTGTCATCTCATCAGAGAAACACATAGCTTATTGAGGTATAATATTATTACGCAAACAGAAATTGGATATTTACATCGAATTAAGGATTTGTGAATGAAATGTTACCATGTCTGGGAGTTCCTTCAGTGTGATACAGGGGAAGTGGGTGGCAGTATAAATGAAACAAGATTGGCCACGAGTTAGTAATTATTGCCACCAGAGAATGGAAAGATGGTGATTCATTACCCTAGTCCACTTTTGCATAAGTTTAAAATTTCCCGTCAAGAAAAAGAAAACAAGGATGGGGGCACTTGGGTGGTTCAGTCGGTTAAGCTCCCGACTTCAGCTCAGCTCATGATCTCACGGTTTGTGGGTTCGAGCCCCGCATCGGGCTCTGGGCTGACAGTTTGGAACCTGCTTTGGATTCTGTGTCTCCCTCTCTCTCTCTCTCTCTCTGCCCCTCCCCTACTTGCACTCTGTCTTTCAAAAATGGATAAACATTCTAAAAAAAGAAAAGAAAACAAAACAAGGATGAATTGAGGGGTCATAGAACTCCCACCTTCATCCAGGTTACAGAGGGACATATATCCCCAGTGACTTCCATTCATCTTTTCCCTCCTGGAGAACAGACTGGATGAACTCTTGAGGTAAATCTCAGCTCCGCACGGGGACCTGCAGGGCTTTGCATCATCTGGCCCCTGCGTGTGTGGAGTGTTTTCCCTTCCTTCCTTCGCTCCCCCAAACCAGCCCCCCACCACTCATCTTGGACTTCCAATCTTGGTTTCAGTGCCACCTCCTCAGGGAACCCCTTTGGGATTTCTTCCCCCCCATTTGCTCTCTTAGACCCAATTTTTCTTTCTTCCTCCCAGTTCGTATGGTGTATGTTTTTGTGTGATTATTTGACTCATGTCTGTCTTCCCAATTAGCATAAAAATTCCATGCAAGTAGAAACTTCACTGCATGCCTGACATTCTCCTTGGTGTCTAGTGTAGTGCTTGATACCCGAAGGGCCACTCCATAAATACTTAATGGAGTGAAAAAAATCTCTGTTAATCCCGTCTACAAACACTGGACTGACTCCGTTCAAATCCCTTGTGAAAATGCACATAGGAGGGTAAAGTGAAGACACTCTTGTTTTCTCCTATGTGGTATATAGAATCCTGGAGCCAGGATTTGGGGATCTGGGGAGCCTACCAGAGCAGCCTGTCAGACTCAGAGGAGGAGGGGGCTCTCAAGATGTAGGGCAGCATGGAAGCAGCAGCTTCGGCCCTGATCAAGTTTTTCCAACCACCACCTGCTTCCACCTTCCTTGGCTGACCGGTGGGTGCTTACGTAGACATGGGAATGGAGAGACTAACTTAGGGAGATCTGGGGAGTTACTGCACTCCAGGAAACCTTCGCCACCTCTCTCCCCAGCAGTCAGCCTTGGGTGGGGACCTTTGTCTGACTCCACGGTGTAGGGGACAAGATGTGGTCAATGACATCACCAAAGATTCTGCTAGCTAAACAGTCTTTGCATTAATTTATGTTTCTTGGGACATCTGGGGCTGTCTCTGCTGGGAAGGAAGGGTCTTGGAGCTATACTACGGTTACCACGGATCACTTAATAGAAGCACGTTTGGATTCACACAGCCCTATGGTAGGGTTCTGGTTCCCTCGCTTCCCAGCTGCTTGAGTTTGGGCAGGTTACACAACGTCTCTGTGCTTCAGTTCTCTGAACTGTAAAGTTGGAATAATAATCCTTACCCTGTAGGATTTGTGGGGATCAGAGTAACTGGCAATATTGATACATTTCCTGCCTACACAGGAGTGCTCAAAAGTGACACCCTTATGAGACGGCATGAAAGAGCTGCCGTGGAGAGGTGCAAAGTTCTGTGTTAGTGGGGAGAGCAGGAATGCCCTTCCCGATTAGGTGATATTCGAGCCAAGTCTTGAACGCTAACTACAACAATAAAAAAGTGATGGCAGCCACCATGTACGTTACATGCTGAGTTCTGTGCTCAGTGCTTCGTGTTCATTTTGGCTCATCCAGAGCTCCCCACAGTCCTGAAAGGCATAACCTGGTGCCATCTGCATTTTGCAGATAAAGCTCAGAGAGGTTAAGTGACTTTCCTAAGGCGAGCCAGCTCATGGGTGAAGCCGGGATCAACACTTGGTTCTGTTTGACTGCAGTAAGCCATTCTCTTACCAACTAAACTACTCAGCTGCTCTTGAAGGTTTGCGTTTTCCAAGAGAAGTGGAAAGAAAAGGGATTGATGGAACTTGTCCCAAAAGAGAAAGCTTCAAGATCTCCTATTTGCTTATGTATTGGTATTAGTTCTGTCTTCGCCCTACAGCCAGTTGATAGGTTTATCCATCATTGTTTCCTGGCTGGTGCCAGGACATAGTCAGTGCTCAATAAATCTGTGTTGAGTGAATGAAGAACGTAATGGGCTCAACATTCTCCCCAGCCTGTGTTACACATAGCAGCACAGGCAGATGAACAAGTGTGTTTGCCCAGATTACCTTACTGCTTATGCTACTGCCATAAAACAGAAGGTATCACCGAAGCTGGACAGTTTTGCCATTGGCCGCATGGAACATTGTGCTCTAAGCAGCAAACATTTTCCAGTCCAAATGATGAGGCGATCTGAGGGCACTCCGTCTGCCTTATCTCCTTCCACGCCGTCACCCCTTTCGGCGTCCGACGTGTTTGAATTCTCTTTATGGGCCTGCAATTCGTTTCTGGCAACACTCAGGTTACAGGAGGGGAGGTGAGCAGGTCACATCAAGGCAGACAAGCCTGGACTTGGCACTTAGCATCTCAGACAAGGTGTTTCCTTGAGGTTGATATTACAAACGAAGCTGTGACCCGCGGTGTCAAGCAGTTGGCGTGTGGGAGCGAGAGGAAGAAGGAAAAAAGCGTGATACCGGGAGCAGCTTCTTCCCGGTGCATGTCTGAATAATGCCAATAAGCTGTCAAATAAAATTAAGGTTCAAAACATACAGGCTTCAGTTTGATTTCACCAACATGCTGGCTGCCGCTTAGAGAGGGAACAGGTCGGTGCTGTTTTGACGGGTCTTGGTGCTAAGCGCTGAAAGTCTCCTCTCCAGGCCGAATTAATAGCAGTTCACCTTAATTTGCAACTTAAGTAGAACGATATCTGAGGTTGAAATGAAGCCCTTCATTTCCTCTCCTGCTCACCCTCCTTGTGTTGACTTTCCTGTCCGTCCTCCTTCCTTCTGGCTCTCCCGCATCATCTCCCTGTCTCCTCACCCTTTCTCCTGGCACCTTCTAAAAGTTTCTCCCTGTTCTTGTCTGTCTCCTGTACTTCAGAGAAAAAGCGTGGAGTCCCTACTACGTGCCGGGCTCTGCGCTGCCTGCTCGTCACAGACGGTCTTGCTTAATTGCCACAACATCCTTGTACAGTAGGTGGAGTTGTGCTATTTATAGGTGACACACAGAGGTTCACAATGACTCAGAGCTTAACTAGGGTTGTGCAGCTGGTACATGGCAGAGGTGGGAATCCAAGCCTAGATTTCTCTGATGCTAAAGGTCCATGCTGTTCTACCACCGCCAGTGGTCCCGAAATCTGCCCGAACCTTGGAATCTCCTGGGGAGATCTAGCAATCTCAGTGCTTGGGTACCACCGCCATATTAATTAGCCTGGGAGAGGCGGGCCTGGGGGCCGTCCAGAATTCTTCTTCTCCTTTATGTCTGTTTTTCTTAGCATCTACACCAAAGTGTATGTTGAAGTATGTAGCAGAAAAGCCCTCAGGATGGGTAGGGTTCTTGTCCCAGACCTCTTATGGGGAAGGACTTGCCTTTCTAGAAGGGGCTGCAAGAAATCACAGGTGTGCCTTTGCCTTCCTGATGCAGGTGGGCAAGTGGGAGAACCAGAGCCTGAGCCTCAGGCACGCCGTGTGGCCGAGGTACAAGTCCTTCTCAGACTGCGAGCCGGACGACAATCATCTGAGCATCGTCACCCTGGAGGAGGCCCCCTTTGTCATCGTGGAAGACATTGACCCGCTGACCGAGACGTGCGTGAGGAACACTGTGCCGTGTCGGAAGTTCGTCAAAATCAAGTGAGTCCGGGGATGCTGTCGGTTGGATGTGCCCAGTCCTTTAACACAGCCTGTATCATCGACAACAGTGGTATCTGTAATATAGTAGTAAAATTTAATACACAATAGCTTATTATAATAGTACATCACAACTTGTGATACTAGATTTTTTAAAGACTTCAGTAAATAGCTGGACTTACGCCAGCTGGTCTGCATTCACTTACTTCTGGCAACGGCAATTGCAGGTAGGTGGTATTACCCGTCTTAGAGATTTAAACTGAGTTATGGGCAGATTAAGAAACATGTTCAGGGCCATCCAGCTAGTAAATGGAGGACCTAGGACCCAGACGCCGTCCACCTGCTTCACTGCCAGTCCTTAACCTCTCTGCCAAACTGATCCTCCCCTTTGGTCTTTCCTTAAAAAAAAAATTTTCATGTTTATTTATTTTTGAGAGAGAGACAGAGACAGAGTGCGAGCAGAGGAGGAGCGGAGAGAGGGAGACACAGAAGCCAAAGCAGGCTCCAGGCTCCGAGCTGTCAGCACAGAGCCCGAGGTGGGGCTTGAACCCGTGAGCCGCAAGATCATGACCTGAGCCGAAGTGGGAAGCTTAACCGACCCAGCCACCCAGGCGCCCCCCAAAAATTATGTTTTAATTTTTCTGGGTGCTCCCTCCTCCAGCCCTGCACTTCTGCTTCCTTCCATCTCTTGTATATATCCCAGACACAAACTTTTCAAAAACTTTGAAAACTTCTCTCTGTGTGGAGGTCATGATACAGCTGTACCCCTCACATATGACCTTATGATGTGATCAGCGTGGAACTGACCTTCTGGAAGTTTCCCAGCTCACCGACAGCAAGCCCACATCACCTCTGGGCCGTTTCCTCATTTATTAACAATCAAAGGAAGAACTGACCATTTTTATGAGAGCTTCTGGTTAAGTTTCTCCCTAATATGTAGGCCCTTTGGTGAAGCATAAAGCTTCATGACCAGGTCTAAGGCCCTGGTTATAGTTTTCTGGTGCAAACACAGACACGGCCCTTGTGGGGGATTTCACCAAAAGGAAAAGACCTACCATTGGAATATTTCTGTGAGTATTTTCTGAGTGTGTCCTTTCATCTGGATAATTCTCCTGTGTCTTTTAAGTCTCAACCACTCCCTCCCCAAGTTGGGTTTGTTCCCCCTCCTTCCAAAGAAACCTGGAGTGTCTCTGTACCTTGGTCTGTTCAGGGCACTGTGACAAGTCACCACAGACTGCATGGCTTAAACACAGACACTTCTCATAATTCTGGAGGCTGGAGTCCACCGTCAAGGTGTCCAACCAGGGGCCTCTGGTTTGAGACTGCCATCCTCTCACGGTAGCATCACATGGTGGAGAACGGACAGAAGAGAAGCAGGGTCTCCTGCGTCTGTTTCCAAGGACGCTAATCCCGTTCATGAGGCCCTCACCCTCTGACCTAATGACCTCCCAAAGGCCCCACCTCCTGACCCCATCACATTGGAGTTGAGAGTTTCAACACATGAATTTGAAGGAACTCAAACATGGAGTCCCTACCACTCGATCTCTTTATCACCCGATTTTATGGCTTATACCCTCCCTGGAGGGTAAGCTGCCTACATACAGGAAACATGGCTTCTGAGTCTTTGTACAGCCAGGGACCCACAAAACATAACACGGTAATGTTGATAATGATTGAACAGATGAGCACCTGGATACTTTTTGTCCCACTTTGCAGATTCTGACCGAAGCCTTCATTACACAAGGTGCAAATCCCCAGAGCTCAGCGCTTGGGACAAAGAGGTTTTTTTTTTGAATATGATTGTTAAATGTATTATGAAGGCAGATTCTGGTTTAGAGGGAAAAAAAATTATTTTTTATCAACGAGAAGCTTCTTTGGAGTTAAAATTCTGAATAGATTAGTCAATAAATAAATATACTTGAAGCACAGTTCGTGTGTGAGGCATAGAGCTGTGCTGAGCTGGGACGACAAAGGACGGGATCTTAGGGTATAGCATGTACACAGCTCAAAAACAACTCAGCCCGGAAAGGAAGGACAGATTCGTGTTACGATACGCCTGGTGAAGGATATAAATAAGGCGGTGTGATAAGAGACTAACTTGAGGTGAGATGCAAGATGACCCAGAAAAGGATGACGAACGTGTGAAAAGCTGGGGGGCTGGTGGGGAGGAGCCTTCCAGGTACAGGGAACAGCAGCTGCAAAGTCCCCAAGGGAGGAGAGAGATTAGCAAGTTTGGGCAACAGAAGGAAGCCCAGTGCAGGGCTAGAGAGTGATGAGCTGGCAGGGGGTCAGGGGGGAGATGGAAGGAGTAAATGTGGGAACGTTGTCCCAGGAGATTTTGATTTGGACGGGTGTTCCTGGAGTACAACGTGGTCCGATGGAGAAGGCCGAGTGTTGGGTGTGAGGCCAAGACTGTAACCTCAGTAGGGCACCCCCTTTATGACAGCAATGCCTGCTTTGTCTCAGTAGGGCCAATCCAGTAGGGCCTCTTGGGATCCACAGTCACTAACAGGAGCTTCAAATCTTTAAAATCAGAAGCCTTGGAGTTGACGACGGTAGGTCACCGAGTCCTGAGCCACATTCGTATGGAGAAAATGAACCCCCCAATAAATTACTCTCTTTAATAGAACTGACTTTTTTTTTTTTTACTGGACAATATAAACAGATTAACAGGTTCAAATTCACCTTTTTGGTTCCTGTGGGAGGTGGCAGCTTGCGGCTTCCCTTTTCCCGCTTGGCGTCAGGACAAGTTTACTGAACGTCGAGGTGAAATCGAAGTGTCTGAAAGCCATAGACAATTACTGGGACCCGTTCGTCCCAACATTAACACATAGCAGATCAATTGCCTTTCCTAAAGGTAATATCTCTGAGGCAGGCCGGTTGGTTCTAAGAAGGATTCTGTGAGGTAACATGATTATATTTTTTCTGGGTGATAATCTCCCAGGGTAAAGCGTTTGTCTCTCACTTCTGGCAAATGGTGGGGTCTTGAGGACACAAATCAATCTTCTAAAAACATAGGTGACAGGAAATGAGCTGAGAAACCAAGCGTTTCTTTTCATCTGTTAGTTGGGTGTTAGGGCATAAAGAGAGAATTGAGGAAAAATTAGCTGGCTTGATATTTCGGGGAAAAACGGCCATACTGCCAGTGAATCCCCCAAACTGCCAAATTGTTGGTAAGAAGAGAGGATATGTATTCTTAAGCACTTACCTGAGAGGCGCTTTGCATATTTGTTTTCATCTTCCCAACTATCCCACAAGGTAAGCCCTCACCTTTTCACTTTACAAGTAAACTGAGGCTTACGAGTGAGGAGACTTATCTGCATCTTCCTGGTTGTTAGGGGCAGACCTAGGACCTGAAAAATGGCTCCGTCTGACTTGCATGGCCGTGATCCTGTCCACTCGCCACACTGGGAAACTGCAGAACTGGAGAGCTGGCTCACTTATTGGATCCCTTTCCCCACATTGGCTTCTATGGGTCATCCTTTCTTTTGGATGAGGGTGGGGAGCGGGGAAAGATTGCATTGGGCACATTTTTTAGATGGCTGTGTAGTTAAGTCACGCCCCCCCACCCCACGCACGTATACAAGGGCTGTGATGGGAACCAATTGAAAATTTCTACTTACAAGCGGGTCTGTGTTTCCAGAATCCCCATGATAAATTCATCTGTTGCATTCGCTGCATGTGTCTTTTTCACCCTGTGTCCTTAGGGTTTAGTTTAATTCCATGTCTTATACACAGTAGGTACTCAGTGGGTGCTTGTTGGGTGAAAATGCATTAATGACCTTGGGTATCTATAAATATACCTAGTATTAGGAGACATAGGGGAGATAATTAACTCATTAACTGGCCGAGGTTTCCAGCAATGCCAAAGAATACCACCGTATGCCTGTGACCCTGAATCTTAAGCCTGGGGCATTCATAACTCCTGTCCAGACTCTCCCAGGAATCCTGACCAGGGGAAAGAAGACCCTATGATAGACGAAGAGAGGGGGAAGAGAGAGAAGGAGACGCAGGTGGGAAGAGGGAGAGAAGCATTGATGCATGGCCCATGGTGGCCAGGAAGAAAAAGAGAGAATTGGATCTGACCATGTTTTTCAAAGAGCCACAGATCAGTACCCAGCAGGAAATCGTTATTTGGACATGCCATTGATTTAATGTACCTGGGACACATTTCTATCATGTTTATGGCATTTTGCAACCTGCTTCCATTACTCAAAGTCACATTGTCAAAAGAACCCATGTTCATGGACAAAGATATACATCAATGGTGCTTGATGTATGTGTATATCTGATTATATATGTAGTATATACTCACTGCAGTTGTTCTGGGGGGGGAGGACTAAAAATATGAAAAAGAGAAAAAGTTATTTCTCGCCATTCAAAAATAGCTTTGCTTCATATTTCATTGTTTTTCCATCCAGATATGGTTTATAAGCTCATCTGTTTTGATATAGCCAGGACTGTTCTGTATACATCACTGTGTAACCTACTTTTTTTTCTATGATATGGAAATGGAAGTGATTTCCTCTTGTGATGTTGGATTTCCACAAACATCACTGTGGTGCTTAGGTAACAGTCTGTTGTGTAGATGAGCCAGCAACAGAATATTCAGACAGAGCACGTATCTCGTGACATGCATAAGTCAGAGAGCTGAGCCAATGGGATGCCCCATCACAAGGTAGCCCAAGTGTATTGCCCAGAGAGCTGTCCATTGTCCTACACGAGCTGTCTAACTGGGAAAACCCTGTTTCCTTCCTTTTTTAAGGCATTTCTGATTTGTATGGGTGTCCTTTGAATATGACTCGGCCAGGTTAATAAAGCAAGGTGGCTGGTGCAAAGCAACATATGTCACCTTGGTAGTTGATGATAGCTTTTAAGAAAGCAGTACCCTGTGTATTTTAACAGGGCTTTTTCCTGATCAAGGACACTGCTATTTAGTATGTCACCTTTTACACTCCTGCTATGTAGGGAGGGAGGGAAAATGAAATGAACGAGCCCTTATTTGACAGATGACTCTATCAAGACACATTAAGTCCGTGGACTCAGGCACAAGGTGGACCCCAAGTCTTCTGATTCTCAGCCAAGTTTTCCTCAGTAAGGAAAGTGCCCTTCCTACTACGTAAGGCAACCATTATTTCTTCTCTTTGGTTGCAAACCTCTATCTGCAGTGGTAGGATAAAGCAAAACTCTCCTCCCACTGAGAGTTTTATGTCTTCCTTCCTTCTTCTCTTTTCCTGTAAGCGTTTATAGTGTGGCTTAGATCATGTTACTGAACTCTGGTCAAAAGAGGTTGTATGTGTTATAAACTTAAGAATAAGTCAGTTAAGTGTCTGACTTCAGCTCAGGTCATGATCTCACAGGGTGTGAGTGTGAGCCCCGTGTCAGGCTCTGTGCTAAGAGCTCAGAGCCTGGAGCCTGCTTCGGATTCTGTGTCTCCCTCTATGCCTCTCTGTCCTTTCCCTGCTCACGCTATGTTTTTCTCTCTCTCTCTCTGTCTCTCTCTCTCTCTCTCCCTCCCTCCCCCTTTCTATCTCTCTCAAAATTAAGCATTAAAAATTTTAAAAAAAGAATAAGAGGCAGTAACTCTTATCAGTGTAATGGGGGAGACAAATACTACCTAAGAGAAATGTCATGAAGGGTAATCCAACAATTAGTAGAAAGCATGGTACATGGTACAAATAATAATCACTCAATAAAAGTTAGCCATTGTCATGGTTACGCTCATCCTTAAGAACACCTTCTACCTGTGCTGTTGTAAACTACTGCATGTCCTTGGAAAAGCCACGTTCTCATTTTTGAGCCTCTATTTCCCACATGGATCTAGTGGAAGCGTATAGGTAATGACTGCCAACAAATCTTCCGGCGCTAATATTCTACGGTCTCACGGTGTTTTCCTACAGCAATTCAACTAACGAGGGGATGAATGTTAAAAAGTGCTGCAAGGGGTTCTGCATCGATATCCTGAAGAAGCTCTCCCGTACCGTGAAGTTCACCTATGACCTCTACCTGGTGACCAACGGGAAGCACGGCAAGAAAGTTAACAACGTGTGGAATGGAATGATCGGTGAGGTAAGTGGTCTTCCTCCCCCTAGGGCTGTCATCCAGACTGGGGCCCGCAGTGCTCAGGGGCAGTGGGAAGGAGGAATAAAGGCGCTGTGCTCCTTTGCCTTGTGTGCAGGTGGTCTATCAACGGGCGGTCATGGCGGTCGGCTCGCTCACCATCAATGAGGAGCGTTCTGAGGTGGTGGACTTCTCTGTGCCCTTCGTGGAGACGGGGATCAGCGTCATGGTTTCAAGAAGCAACGGCACGGTCTCACCTTCTGCTTTTCTAGGTATGTGAACGCCATGGTCGCTGCCATTTACCTATGAGGAATTATAGGTATTTGTCTTGTTGGCTCAAAGGATGGAACCAAGGAGGACCTTGCTCACTTCCATTTAACAACATCAGTGCATTCCAGAGTGTGTCGTATTTGGTGTGTTTCTTTTTCTTAGGTTTATTTTTGAGAAGGAGAGACAGAGACAGAGCGTGAATGTAGGAGGGGCAGAGAGAGGGAGACAGAGAACCTGAAGCAGGGCTCCAGGCTCTGAGCTGTTAGCCCAGAGCCTGACGCGGGGCGTGAAGCCACGAACTGTGAGATCATGACCTGAGCTGAAGTCAGACTCTCAACCAGCTGAGCCACCCAGGCACCCCCAAAGTGTGTCATATTTGAATGATCCCAATTCACATCCCCCCTGTCACCCCATTAACATCTTTCATTTATCTCTAACTTGGAACTATTGGCTGAAAATACAAGCATGTATTCAGATACTGGTCTTGATTGTGTGCAATGTAGATTAGTAGATATATGTCTTAGAGCCTTGAAAACATTTAAAAAATAAATCTTCTGTCCGTAGTTCATTTAAATCAGCCCATACGCCTTTATATGGTATCCTCATTCCCATCTTCCACCCCTCGCTGATGTGACAGCCATTTATTTACTGGCTGTAAAGGTGAAACAATGATGAACGTGCCGTGATTTATACCAGCACTCTGATAAACCAAATAGAGGTAGCCGAAAGAGCATACACTGATTGAAAATTAATGGAATCGTATTTTAAATGTGACTGTCCTTCAAGCTGAATGGTTTGGAAGGGAGGAAATTCCTTACTCTTAACTATTCCATAAATGTATGTTTTGACATAAGTTTTGTTTTGTTTTGTTTTGCTTTTTTGTCATTTGTGTTTGTGTTTTTGTTTTGGTCTGTTTTAGAGCAAGGTAGATCTCTATTTTCTATCTTGTTTTCCTTAGCAGTGTCAGTATTTATGCATTAAGTAGCCTGACTACAGGTGTAGAAACTGCATGAGACATACCCAAGTGTTATTTTTTTTTTTCTTTAAAAGATGGTATTGTGTGGAGTGTTTGGTTACCATCAGTGGTTTTTGACAGTAGCTATCTTGAAGATGGTGGGATTTAAATTCCCTTTTCCTTGGCACCCCCATCAGTGGGTTTGTCCCAGATTTGGGAAGGTGAAATTGAACATTGACCCCAAAAGCATTTTTCCAGACACACACACACACACACACACACACACACACACACACACACACCCTTGTCTGGTAGAGAGCTAAAACTTGCAGACGAGAGCCAGTCTGTGGACATTAGCTCCAAGCCCATAGTCTTACTTGTCCACCATCTTCTTTTATATGTCATGGCGCATCCGGTGAAACCGTCTGTGTTTCATTCCCTTCAGTGGAACATTGGCTAACAGGATTTTGGGTGCCGCCTCACTCACAGAGACCTATGGATTTGCCATTTTCGTTTCTGATAATCCATTTAAGCTGTTGAAATCCTTACCACTCCCTGGATTTGACTCCTTGCTTCCATTCTCCTACCTTTGTTGGAGTAACATGGACCTTGACACACACACACCTCATTATGTTCCTTTTGTGCCTTTGTCTGATATGGATAATGGACCCATATCTTAACAACAGAGCTTCACTACACCAGGAGAAATGCAGCCGCCCAATAGAGACGACACGGGCAGAATCTTAACGATGATTGGGAGACCCTCATGCACAAGCCACTGCTTATCACCATCTCCCATTACCTGGCAGACTCTGTAACAGAGCTCTTTGGCCCTGGGGGTTAAGAAAAGGTTGGAGGAAGTGAGTTCATGGAAAGAATGGAAAGACATGTGTTTCGTTTCACAAGTTGTTGACATACCTCCATAGTGAGAGAACATTTTTTCCAATTCAATCAGAGAAGAAAAAAATGCCAACAACTGGCTTGTCTCATAAAAAAAAAAAAATGGGTTGCTGATATCAAATCTGGCCTCAACCCAGTTTCACCTAGATTTTTATCTTACCTGCATTAGTTGCACATTTCCATAAAAAGTCAAGCATTTTTGCTAAGTTTAGCCAAGCCTCCTTACCTGCCCCCCCCCTTATTCTTCCTCCTGTATCTTTAAAAATAAAGTAAAATAAATTGCAGCCAGAGGAAACTATTTTCAAAGCAGTTTTTACACAGTAGGCTTAATATGTTTTCTAGTCACTAAATTACATCCCTGTTCGATTCACTGTGCACCCCCTTATTTACGGCCATTATCTGCAGGTTTTGAAAGTCATAATGAGCCATGCTAAGCTACATTTTTCCATTCACTGGCTCAGTCTTCTGGAAGAGCCCAAACATTCAAAATCTGATTGCGCTGCTCTTCATTACTTCCTGTCCTCTCTCCGCTAACTCCATTAACTCACGTCGGAAACGCTTGCAGGTAAAGCCTCCCAGGCTTTGTGTGCAAACGTAACCAGCCACTCTTCAAGGACAGAGGTGGCGTCTGGTGCAGTATTTTCATTCATTTACTTCCAAAGACTTTCCAAGCAGGTTGGATTGTTTGAGCCAAAGAAATGCTGATCTGGAGCCTCCTAGATGGAAGCCCCTTCATGGACAAATGTTGAATCTGTTTTAAGCCAGTCGAGGATGTAATCCAGAGCTATCCCAAATGCTTCTGGGTCATTCCTTAGACACTATAGATGGTGCTTCACCATTATTCCAGTGCTTTTCTATGTTGTGGTGGTGGCGGTGGTGTGTTAACAGCAATCCTTAAGGGCACTTCATAGGCACCTAACTTATCAAAACCAGAACACTGGGGGCGCCTAGGTGGCTCAGTCGGTTAAGCAGCCTACTTCAGCTCAGGTCATGACCTCGCGGTTTGTGGGTTCAAGCCCCACATCGGGCTCTGTGCTGACAGCTCAGAGCCTGGAGCCTGCTTCTGCTTCTGTATCTCCCTCGCTATCTGTCCCTCCCCTGCTCATGCTCTGTCTCTCTCCATCTCAAAAATAAACAAACATTAAAAAAAATTTTTTTTTAATAAACATTAAAAAAAACTTTTTTAAAACCAGAACACTAGAGCAGGATCCTTTTATCTCTCTGCCATGCTCACGAGCCAAGGGGCAGGTGTCGCTTCCAAGTGGGGAAACGTCTGGGATCAGTTGCTTGATCAGGCCTCCACCTTACTTTTGGAACAGTTAGTGTCAGCATTAGGATGCATCAACTGCCAAATGAAGCCATGTGCGTGAAGTATTCAGTGAGGATGGCCCCTAATGTGTTGTATCATGTTACTGCCACCTGCACTGGCAGTGAAGTTATCCGATGAATAAATGTGCATGTTTGAAACCAGGACACCTTTTTCAGGACCACGAACAGCACACCGCTACCGCCATTGCCACTGCTGTTTCTGGCTTTACCCGCGGAATCAAATAGTGCTTCCACTGGATGTACTGTGTGTGTGTGCACAGCAAACTTCACACACCATCAACTGCTTTCCATGATTGTGCTCTTTTACTCATCATGGTGACCCTCCTCCCGTCAGATGCACCATGCCATTAACATACCCAGCTTGGAGAATTAGTTCACCATTTCTCTTCTTGAATATTGAGTGCGTTTAATCTCCTAATTATTTCTTTATTTCTTCTCCCTTTTGGGCGCACCTCAATACCCAACTGCAATGATTTCAGGGATATAATATTGTTATTACCCAAGCTAATTTCAACTAAGATATATCATGGTTGCAACCTCATTGATTTCTTCCAACTCACCATGTGTTATTTAACCTAAGTAGCCTGTGCTGGTACCTGATCTTTTTTAACATATCTGCACCATGGAAACTGCATTGCAAAGCATTCCTGCCAGTTTTTAAATTATCCAATGTAGTTAAAGCTTCGGACGTATTAGTTTCTTGTTATATAGTAAGCTCATTAAACTGGAATTTATGATGACCCCTAGCTGTGTTAGGTAGTCACAGGCTTTAGTGATAGGGTGGCTTGCTACCAGCCTAGTTCTTTATGATTACTACCAGCTTCATCAGAAAAACAATTTAAAAATAATAAAATGCCTACTATTCAGGGTGTTATTGGGCTTCTTATATTTTACCCTCAGAAAATGTTTGCTTGTGATGAAAAGGATTATAACTTTATTGGTACCCAAGGGCAGTTTCTTCCCAATGATGCATTCAGGTGGAGATATGTTCATTTTCCAAAATTTTTGTCTGTGTTGATTTTCTAGCAAATCTGTGACCTGTGTGAATACAATGGCTCCATTCAGCCCATTTTCATATCCTCAATCAGACTGAATATAAGCGTTAATTTATTTTACATAAAATCTCTTAACTTTCTAGAGCATTCTAAGATTTAGAACCTTGTGACTTGGCCTGGCCTTCTGAGACATCCATATGAAAATGAGCTGATGTAAACTACTTTTAGGGGAAATTACCATCTCTCCAAATACTCCTTCATTGTCTCTCTTCTTTGAGCAATGCTTTTTTCACCCAATTACCATGCGAATATGATATCCTCAGTTGACTTTTCAAATGCATTCAAGCCCATTTACAGCATCAACAAGATTTTAAAACTGTAGAGATCTCATCTGTCTGGAGCAGACGGCAGAGAGGAGAGTGTGGTAGTCCGAGCAGTGGTGGCAGACGTTGACCTTCCAATATTGATTGCTGTCAGCCCCCTGATTTTACACTCCTTTTCTACCAGGTTATAGTGTGCCCTTTCCTTCTTGCATTCCCCACACATCGTCCCTCCAGCATGTAAGAATCCGAGTGAAAATAAGAATAAAACCCATGCTGGTCAGCAGAAGGCTTAGAATTGACTCTTTGGGCCGGGTCTTGCTTCCCCATAGCATTGGTCCCCAGGATGATGCTATAATCATATCAGACCCGACGGACTCTCTATTTGCTTTCTTTTTCCCATTTGTTTTTACTTTCCTTGACCCGATTCGGACGGTGTCCTATGCTCTTCTCTATTTTTACCCTGTTATGTACAGTCTTGTAAAATGCCTCACATGTTCTGCAGCATGAAGAATGGTGGAGACGTATGAACCGACAGGGATTCATAGCTTCTTTTGAATGATCAGATGCTCATGAGGGAGGGGTGAGCCTGCCAACAGACCTCTGGGCTTCCCGCTGGCCCTGGTTGTGAGGATCCGCAAACTGACCGTGTTCCACTCCTCTGGCCTGTTCATCCGCAGAACCGTTCAGCGCCTCCGTGTGGGTGATGATGTTTGTGATGCTGCTTATCGTGTCCGCCATAGCTGTTTTCGTCTTTGAGTACTTCAGTCCCGTTGGATACAACAGGAGCTTAGCCAAAGGGAAAGGTGAGACCTCCCTCACACTGACCCTGTTTCATTGACTTTCGACAAAGATTTCAGGTGGAGAGCACATCCTCCTGTGTGGGCTTGCTCTTGGGTTCCATGAACGGTGCCAGGTCACCGATGCTACTGGTAACCCTGTACACTTTGCAGGTGATTCACTTCAACTAAAGAGGGGATCAAACAAAACGGAACACTTTTAATCGTGTTATCCTGTGGCAGTCTGTCACCGTTAGGTGGAAACCACTGGCGATTTGTTGAGAAAGCAGATTCGAAAAAGTTTTTCTGGCAATTAACATTTAAAATCTGTGTCAGAAGAAATGTTCAGGTTGTTTTGAGTCTCGACTTCAGTCCGGGCAGAGGAAATGGCTTTTATAGATACTAGTTTAAGAACATTCTCCAGACTACTGAATCACACTTGAATTCATTTGACGGTAAAAATAGTTATAAAGTGGTATTTTCCCCCAAAGAATTACATTTTCCTCTTGATAGTGCCTGACCTTAGTGCATTGTACTTGGTAAAGCTGCCATCAGTAGATAGAAAATCGCAATGGGAGACATTCATTGGCTATAACTTATTAAGAGGCCCCTGTGCAAACCAATATTCATGTTAGAGACATAAACACATTACATCACTCTGAGTGACTCTTCCTCAGTGCACAGCACGTTCTAAGTGGATGGCCTCAGGAAGGCTGCTTGGACCAAATCCCTTTCCTGAAAAATGACTTAGGTTGGTGGAAGACAGTAGGCATACAGCCATTCAACATCAGGGTGCTTCAACTTGCCACATATTCTTCTCCAGAAGATTCACTATTGGAAACGGTCAGCAGGTCATGGGAATCTGCTAGGAACTTAGTTTTCTTGAAATCCTCCCACTTCTTAACCACTGAAGAGTGATGGTAACTACATGAACCATCTCCAGTCAAGCTAACATAGTGAAAATGCCATAAGTAATCATAAATTGTGTTTTAAATGGGAGAATCACCAGCCTCCACTAAAAGGGCAATGGAAGTAACCAGTACAGAGGTTCCAACAGAGTGGGGTCTGGGAGGGTTTTCTGGGAGTGATCGCACCAGAGTGGAGCCTGTAGTTACATTCGTAGAATCAAAGTTTGTGCTGTTTTGTGAATTCATGCATTTCTCTGACGAGTGTTTATTGAGGAGGTACTATGTCCCAGGCCCTGTGCTAGCACAGAGGGACAACATGATAATCTGGGTGGAGACTTCCTGATTTCCCCCCTCCCCCTGCCGGGGAGCTGAGAACTTACTTGTGAAGATAACACACGAACACGTAACATTAATAATCACAGATGGTAATAAGTGTCAAGGGGAGTAAAAGACAAAGTGAGGTGACGGGTGGGGGCACTGCTTTAGGTAAGGTGGCCAAGCAGGGAAGAACTTCCGGAAGACAGGACATTGGAGCTGAGGACCCGAAGGAGTGAGAAGTCATGTGAAAAATGGAGGGACAAGCATTTTGTGCAGATGGAACAGCAAATACAAAGAAAGACCTTGACGGTGAATCAATCTGGATGAAACAGAAAAGACGTGAGTGAGAGCGGTGGACAGTGATACAAGATGGCGGGAAAGGCGGGACGAAACATGTACAGCGTAGGAGGATCACGGGGCTGCTCTCTTGGGATAATGAGAAGGGCAGGCAGGAGTGGAAGGAAGGTGCTAGTTTTCTGAGAGAAAGGATTACAGTGGTTTGGACTTGGCTGGAGATTAGTGGATAAATCAGGTATATATCTTTCAAGACAAAAAAAAAACAATCCAGAGGCCGTCACATGCAACAACTCCTTCTCTGGCCAAAGCTCACACTTGGAAGACTATTGTAAAGCAAGGAATTGAGCAAGCAAACTCCCCAGTCCTTCCGTCGCCTCGAGGCTTTTTGTTTCCTGCTCATCTGCTTGTGGAAACTCCAGACATGACAGCTACAGGTTTCTTTGTGCAAAATGGCTTTCTGTTACATTTCCCGGCACGTTATGGGGAAGGTTTTATGTCCGGCTCAGTAATAGTATTCATGAATCAGAAGTTCACAAAAGTCTTGGGCAGAACCCCTGCAGCTGCCTATTTCTGATTCCCAAATAGCCATCACTTCTGGTCAGCCTCATTCCCTAATAAAATTAAGTAGTTCATGAAGTTAACTGGATTGACTCTAATTATTATTTTTTTTCCTAAGAGTTCTTGGCATCTTGGGAATAAGTCCAGAAGATTATAAAACTAGGCAAAGAGAAACAGAAGCGCTTGAGATTGAGAATAACAAAATTAATTGCCTTCCCTTTGATGTGCTGTATAGGGTTATTATAAATATTGCTGCAGCCTGGGTTTGGCCTCCAGTGTGCGGAAAGCTTGCTTCTCCCAGGCTCCCTGCCCAGAACTTCATACCACCCGTCAATGATTCACTTCTGCTACTTTATTTATTGCCCACTCTGCTGCTGTTGCCAACCGAAGTCTGAGTAGATCATTTTTTCATATCTTCATTTACTTAAATGACATAAAAATTAACCTTCTGTTAAAGGAAGTCCTTTTTCCCATGAAATGAAGGCATAAATTGATTTTTTTCCCCCTTGTGCAAAACAGACACGAAAGCCGAAAGGCTTGCATTTTACAGCCCGCAGATCCCACCCCCACCCCAATATATTGTGCCATGTTGTTCTGCCTCTTTTGTGAAGATTGCTACAAAGAACATTTAAGAATCTTAAAAGGGACACGTAGCTGTTGCGGGGATACACCGAGGAAGAAAAAGTGCTGTGATATCAGAGTTCATTTTCCGTGACCTGCAACCAAATGTCTTTCATCTGTGAAGTGGTGGGAGAATTCAGCTGTTACTCGGGTTCCTTGATGTCTCCAATTGCAGACAACTGAAAAGTTGGGTTTAATTCCTATATTGTGCACACTTTACGTCTGAGTTTGAACAGGAGCAGTTGCGAGGGACAATTGGATTAGACTGCCACACGTCAGTCCCACTGGACCGCATGGTTCTTACCGGTAGCACGGCCTGTGAGAACTGAAGCGACCCCACACATGCATTTCTGCAAGCCTTGCTAGGCTGATTAAGGAGATTGGCTCCCCCAGATGGAAATCGAATCCAAATTTAAAACCACATTTTGCAGAGCCATTTTCTTTTCCTTTCTCCCTTGGTTTTTTTTTTATTATTTATTTCAATTTATTTCGCCTTCTTTTAAGAAATGTGGCAAAAAAAAAAAATCCAGCTAGATAGAAATGTGGGGGAAATGCTCATTTTTCAAGATGCAGGGAGTGTGGTGGCTGTGGTTCTGGGACAATGAAGTACCACTGTGAGACGGTCCCGTCTTCTGGCACCCGGCAGGATTGCTGGCAGCCGCCGCATTGCCCTTTCGAGAAAGTTCTGAGAATGTCCTTCCTGTTATTCGCAGCACCCCATGGGCCTTCTTTCACGATTGGAAAAGCTATATGGCTCCTCTGGGGCCTGGTGTTCAACAACTCCGTGCCCGTCCAGAACCCCAAAGGTACCACCAGCAAGATCATGGTGTCCGTGTGGGCCTTCTTCGCTGTCATCTTCCTGGCCAGCTACACGGCCAACCTGGCCGCTTTCATGATCCAGGAGGAGTTTGTGGACCAAGTGACCGGCCTCAGTGACAAAAAGGTAAGGTCACCTTACTTCCCTCACTGCCCGAGGGGCTGATCTTAAATGCTCTCTTCTCAGAAGGGCCCATCCAAACCCATCAACTCTAAAGCACAAAGCCAGAGGGTTGGGTTGTTTTTTTTTTTTTTTCTTTTAACTTAAATTGGCATCTTTCTAAAAATTTTAGAAACAGAACCTGAGGCTTAGCCCTCCCAGATCTAAAAGATTCCGGGTCTAATTTGGAAGCACCGTTTCCCCAAACGGTCATCTGTCATATTTAGAGATCCAGCTCAGGCTGGAGTTCTCCCCGTAAGAGAGCGCGTGGTGTTGGAGGAGACCCACGAGGCTGGACAAGGAGAAACTTGGGTGGGGTGGAAGTGGGGTGCTCTGAGCCTGTAGCGACGTCCCCGTTCTCTGGCACTGGTTGAGTCTCTAACGTGCCCCACGCCTGGATTTCTCATCTCTGACACGAAAGAAAGTCGTCTCTAAGGCCTGCCCAGAGACAAACTAACAGCGCCTTTGTACCCGTGGAGCCGGCCAGCCCCACAGTCTGCATTCCTGACTCCCCTGAAATTTCCTCAAGGGCACAAAAGGAGCAGAGAGGCTTTTCATTCGCCACCGGCTCCTTTTTACTCAGACGCCTCTCCAGCCCTCCCTCTCGGGGCGGGGCCGTGCTTCCAATGTCACACCTGCTGTCTCCAGTCTCTGCTAGAATGTCACAAGGGAGGCGGGGTGGGAGTGGCTGTTCAGAAAGGCACCCAGAGGAAGAAAAGAGGTAAACCGGGTGCAGCCTTCCGTTGAAATTTTAGGTTCGGGAAGCAAATCCTGACTTGCTAAGCTCAGCAGTGTGGGGACTGCTGCCTCACAAAGATTTTCTGTCTCGCGTACGTGGATAATTGTCTCTCTTCATAAAATCTCACCAGCATGTCTTGCTGACTTAAGTCTACATGTATTTTGGCATTCGTCAACAAACCGCTGAATAGAAAATCAACCATGAAAGGCCCTAACAGCTTATCTGTGACATATGCCGTGGTTGAAAGAGGTAGAGAGAAGGCCTGTCATCAGAAAGATGATGAGTGGCAGGGGTGAGTGGTTGGCCTCTCTCTGAACGCTTCCCACTGTGGCGGGAGTAAATGCCACTCTACCATGGCGACAGAGCCCTCTATTTATCTGGTGCACCCCTCAAGTGTTCCCTCCCTCTTGCTCGCACAGCCCCCCTCCCTGTGCCCTCAGTACCGCAAGCAGATTTCCACCACAGTGCCCTTGCACTTGCTCGGCCCTCTGCCTTGAATGTTCTTCCCCATCATCCATGGCTGGCTCCTCCTTGACTTTCAGGTCTTTTAGGGAAAATGTCACCTCTTGGGAGGGGTGTTCCCAGCCACTGTGGCGAACTTGGCAGCTTGCGCTCATACTCCCACGATACTTCAGTTCTAGTAGAGAAAAATAAACAACACACGCATGAATGTAAATGGGGAACAAAATTCCAGGCAGGAACAAGATTATCAAGGAGCTAAAACCTGTGAGATTAACGTTGACATGGCTGGAGGGGCTATCAGGGGAATGCTTAGGAGAGAGTTCTCTGGCACTTAGCAGGTGCTCGGGATATGTTTGTTGGGTGACAAATGCATGCTGTGTAGGACACTGTAGGCATCTCACCTGGGTCTCCTGGGATCCGTCTTCCAGCTCCGTGTACCCATCCCACTTTTGCTGACAAAGGCTCATAAGGGGGATCTTCACAGGAGGATCACCTTGGGGCACTAGAACGGTAAACTTCTGGAAAGGTTAAGTTCCCCCAATCCCTTCGGTTACCTCTAAACAACAGCTAACCGGTGTGGGAGCACAAAACTCCAGCCGTTCCTTTGCTTCTGGGCAGGGCAAACTCAGAGGTGCGATTTACTCCATGCTTTCATAGTCACGGAACCTGGCTGTGCCTCCTCATTCCTCCCTGACGTTTAGGAGAAGAGATTGTAGCGAAAGAGGCAGACAGCAGTCGTGAATGTGCCTTGTAGTCCATGGAATCCCCCACGGCCACCGGCACCGGTACGTGCCTCCCGTCACATCAGGGGAACGAAAATACGGTTCCCCGAAGAGGCAGGTTGAGGTACAGCAGAAGCATCGGGAACCAGGATTTTTCAGGAAAGTAGTTCGCAGCCTATTTTGCTTTTTGTTGCTCTTTTCAAAGGCAAGGGTGAGAAAAAAAAAAATCCCTTGCTACGTAGTTTTGGGTCTAAATAACATGGCCGCTTGTGGGAGAACTAATTAGAACCACTAATAATTTGACTGACCTTCTCTGGCTTTGAGACACCTCGTAACAGATACCACATCCTCATGGGACCCAGCTCAGCTCCCAAGCTCAGAGCATTAGTGGCACGCAGATAGTTCGTTTAATTAAATGTTTGCTACAATTAGATAAACAGCAAAATTCTTGGAGTAAATAAGCTAAATGCTCCCAGAAGAGTAATAGCAGATACACCGAGAAAGTTTACAAAATAAAAAAATCTATATGGAATCAATTTATTTTAATACTGTACACACTCAGGGTTTTTTTTCCTTTTTTTTTTTTTTTTTAAATCATGATTACCTGTGTAACAACTCAGGTTTATGATGCTTTTAAAGCATTTTGCAGTCTTAGTGCTTACTGGGAAAAGCACCGTTGAAGCCCGTGGCGCACTCAGATGAGCTCGGGCTTCGGTTCTAAATAGGCAGATTCATAGGTAGATGTTCCCCTAGGAAATACTAAAGAAAAGTTGCAATGTCGATGGGGAAGCTTCCCAAAAAGGGTGGGGGAGCTCCAAGGTGAATGTAGTGGCGAGAGCAATGCCAGGTTTGGGGTCAAATGAACCTGCGTTCCAACCCTCGACCTTGCCATAAAATGGTTGTATGGCCTTCGGTATGTCAGTATCCCCAAGGCTTAATTACCTAATAGGAGTGGGGGCGCCTATTAATACCTTTCTGGCAAGGTTAATATGAGTATTAGCAATAATCCTCACACCGTGCCCGGCACTTGGTAGGTTGTCCTGTTAGAACTGCTAATTCCTCCTTCCAGCATCCTCCTCCTCCTCCTCCTCCTCCTCCTCCTCCTCCTCCTCCTCCTCAGCCTCGCTGCCTCATGAGCTGTTCCGCACCTCTGGGGGCTGGGAGCGTCGCTGCACCAGCTGGCCTCTTGTGACAATGGGGGGAATTCAGGAGCCTGCCTCGGTAGCGGAGCCCACGAATGTGTCCCCGTGGAGTTGTGCTGTCCCCGAGTGCTGCGGTTCTGTTGCTGGGTGGGCACCGGCTGCACAGAGGCCTCTGAGCCTCTCCTCCCTTCTAAGGGCCGCAGTCGGTTGATGCTGACCTCCAGAAGCTCGTGGGGCGTCACCAGCAGTTGCAGACCATACTTGAAATACAGCTCCACGTGCCAGTGACCCTTATCTGTAGTCACAGAAGACAGATATATTTTTAATTTTTTTTTTAGTCTTTATTTATTTTTGAGAGAGAGCGAGAGCTCAGTGCAGGGTGGGGAAGTGGGAGGGGCAGAGATGGTGGGGGGGAGGGAGATGGAGAATCAGAAGCAGGCTCCAGGCTCCCAGCTGTCAGCACAGAACCTGACGTGGGGCTCGAACCCACAAACTGCAAGAACATGACCTGAGCAGAAGTCAGACGCTCAACCAACTGAGCCACCCAGGCGCCCCTAGTTATTTTTAATAAATGTGTAGTTTGGATGTGTAAGAGGAATAAAGAAATGTCCTGGTCCATTGCCACCTTTGCCCTAAGCATTTTATTCCCCAGATCTGCATCTGTACTTGCTCTGTCCTGAAGGGCTTGCCTTGTCTTGCCCCCTTGGATGACTTCCAGACTTGTTCACATACTGGATGGGAGAAAAGTTTAGAATATAACCCTCCTAATCCTTTGTTCTCCAGATTAGAAGGAAACTGGCTCCATTATTTGGCTAAAGTCACTTTGGGTGACAGCAGGTGATGAGGCAATGTGTATCAAGCCACGTATTCTTTGAAGGACCAAATGATTAATTGCAAAATCGGTCCCCAGTTTACACATAGAGAAACTGAGGCTTGGAGAACTTAGGCAGCTGCCCCAAATGACTCAATTCCTAAGGGGCAGATGAGGAGCTGAACTGTCTAAGCCTAAGACCAAGTGAAGGCAATGAACTTGACCAGGGAGTATAGTCTTCAGAGAGAGAAGCCCCAGGGAGTTCCACTGACTCCCTCCACCCCCGGCATCGTGATTACATTGCTCTGTGGTCTTGCTGACCATGGATATCTCTGTACCACCCTTTCCTCTGCTACAGCCCACATCTGTTTCGTTCTCTTTGGACACAGAACTCTCTGGGAGAAAGTTGCACAAGAAATCATTTCTGAAAACTACACGGACGATGTCCTCAGTGGGAGGCCCCAGGATTTAAGAGATGACCCACACTTGCCTCTTGTGCCTACGGTCTATTTTTCACACTGTAGGTCCTAGCTTTTTAGTGAGCCCTGAAATTAATGTAAGGGTTGTGGCCATTAAAGAAATAGAACATCTCAGTGACATCAGAATAGATCACATGTAGAAAGAGTGCAGGGAAGTGGCACGTGTGTGTGTGTGTGTGGACAGGGTATACATGAAGAATGTCCTAGTCCATAGAGTGTGTTTTGAGAGTCATGCTGTAAAAAGTTTGACAGCCTTGGGGCACCTGGGTGGCTCAGTCAGTTAAGCATCCAACTTCAGCGCAGGTCATGATCTCACTGTTCGTGGGTTTGAGCCCCACGTCAGGCTCTGTGCTGACAGCTCAGAGCCTGGAGCCTGCTTCAGATTCTGTGTCTTCCTCTCTCTGCCCCTCCCCTGCTTGTTCTCTCTTTCTCTCTTTCTCTCTCTCTCTCAAAAGTAAATAAGCATAATGAACATAAAAAAAAATTTTTTTTTTAAGTTTGACATCCTTTACTCTAGTGGGAAAGGTTTTTGGATCTCGGTGCTGGGCTGAATTTTGTGGGGGTGATGGTACAGTTAAGGCCTGAGAAGTGTGGAAGTTCACCACTGAGGCTGAACATCTGCCTCTGTCACTGTGCAAACCCAAGGTAGGGACCAAAGCAAACCTGTAAAGAGCTACGTGGCCCCTCTGCTGCAGACGGGGAGTGAAGGGGACGACATCTGGTCAAGTGGACCATCTCCCATGCCTCTGGAGATCGGAAGCAGCTGACACAGCACCTGGATTTATACAGAGTACTTACCTGTGTCCCCAGAGCAGGCGGCTGCCGTGCCCACGAGCGGGGCTGGCGCCTCTTCCTCTTTTGGTGATGAATTGAGGCACTGCCCGCCAGAGGGAGTGCAAAGAGCATTTTGTTGTTCATGTGCGCGCACGCACACGCACACACACTCTACCAATGCAAGGCACCCAGCAGGAAGATCTCATTTGGCCAATGTATGGCCACGTCCCCCCAAATGCAGTGGTGGCTGCTTATTACACAGCGGCTTGCCTAACTCAGGGGACACGATTTTCAAGTGGAAATTTTAATTAACGGTGAAATGAAGTGTGAGTCTGGAAGGAAGAATGATGGTTGTGGTTGGTCTGGCTCGGGTGAACTTGGATGCCTTCTCCAGCAGTTCTTAGCTGCGTGTAAGACATGCTGACCTAGAAGCCTCAGATGCCTCTGGATCCTAGCCCCGGTGCCGCCATGGGTTTGCTGGGCGTCCTTCCCTTCTGTGGGTCGCACGGTCCTCCCTCTAAAAGAGGAGTGGTTACTAGCGACGGACTTTGTGGAAGGACAGAGTTCAGACTTTAACCTGAGGTCAGGCATAGGTGCGATGGAATTCTGGGCTGCTGCTTGCAAGCAGTGTGATCCTAAATAGGTCATGTAACCTCCCTCAGCCTCAGTTTCCCCATCTGTAAAATGGAGCCTCTAAGATTTGTTACCTGGCAGGTTCGTTGTGCAGATTAAATGCTCCAGCATCTGTAAAGTCCTTGGCACAATGCTGGCCCTAAGCAAGTCCTCAAAAAGTGCCAGTCATTATCATTACTGTATAGTTCCAGAATTTCCTATTTCATGGAAAAATGAAGCCCAAGTTACTTTTTTTTTTGTCCATGCTGATAATAAAATTGAAAAGTAATAATAACTATTTTTGAGTGCTCATTCTGTTGCAGGCACTATTTTAATTACTTGACAAATTTTAACAATTTTAGAATGCCCCACTAACCCCTACAAGAGGAGTACTGATCTGGAAAATAAATGGAGGCAGTATAAAGTGACTTATCTAGGGTCTCATAGTTCATAAATGATAGAACCTGATTTTTTAACTTTTGAACCTGAGCTCACACTTGTACCTATTGCCCTCTGCTGACTCTAGATTTTAATTCTGTTTCTGGGACTCAGACCTAGTACTCTTGACTCCTACTCTCGCTGGGCTGTCCCAGGCACTGCACTTATGAACACAATATCAGTCAATCAGGGAAGACAAGTGGAGCATGGACAGCCAACCTTAATGGGGGCTTGAGAGCCATTCAAGATATGGGCATCCCCAAGAAGCTAATGGTTCCAGCTCAAGAAACGTTCGTGGAGGCTGCCATTATGCCTGGAATATATTAGGCCCCCAATAAGTGGGCCATGCATGAATGATCGAGTGGGGAATGAGTAAATGGCAAACACAGAGTTACTGTAGGGGAGGAAACATAATTTTCCCTCTACCCTTGTACGTTCTTGGCTGAGACACCTCTGTAACAAAAGACAGATGAACAGGAGAAAAACAAACAAAAGTTTAATAGCATGGATACATTCTGTAGACGTGGGACATGCCCAGGAAAGCCAAGTAACTCTTTGCAATAGCCCAAGCCACCAACTTGACCACTGTCACCAGCTAAGGACAAAAGAGAGACACGGGGGGCGGGGGTGAGGAGTCCTGTTAGGGGAGCTTGTCAGGAAAAGCACAGTAAACAAGGATGAGGGCTGTTCTATAGACTTAAGTTGGTGCCTTCAACAATAAGAGTTTCTAGAGATGAGCCATCTTCCTTCTCTAGGTGCTGAGAGGCAGACACCCCTACCAATATCAGTGTGTCTCTTACAAAAGGGCTTTTACTCTTCAGACCTTGTCCTGTGTCTGCTGTTTGTAAAAACAACCAGCCGAAGAGAATCCTTAGGCCAAGGAGGCGTATCCTGGCGTGATACATTGAGTTGTTCATCATTGCCCAGGGGCGGTCATGGTAATTGTGAATGAGGTTCAGACAAGGGAGTGATTGGTGGGGAAAACAGAGAAATTTCATGAGAAGGTAGATAAAATGAACCGAGTTAAAGTAACACCTTCATTTCGGCACAGTTAGTGTTTCCTGAGCACGGCCCGTGTGCCCACCGCAAGGCCAGTCTATAATGGGGCCGAAAAAAGTTAATCCAACAAATGCCTGTCGCACACGCAGCCAGGCCCTGTGCTCGCCGCTGGGGGGAGAGTTGGGAACGAGACAGACACTGTTTCTGACCTCTCAGAGCTCACGGGCCAGTGGCAGGTGGGATTAAATAAAAAAGGAAACAGAAATGAATGGTTTTTCAGCTGTCCTGTGCTAGGGCGTGCATATGTTTAACTCCCGACACAAGACACAATGGTGGCTGACTTCTCCTCCTTCTTTCTTTGTCTCTGTCCTGTCTGTCTGTCTGTCTGTCTGTCTCTCCAGTTTCAGAGACCTCACGACTATTCCCCACCTTTCCGATTTGGCACGGTGCCTAACGGCAGTACCGAGAGAAACATTCGTAATAACTACCCCTACATGCATCAGTACATGACCAAATTCAATCAGAAGGGAGTGGAAGATGCCTTGGTCAGCTTGAAAACTGGGTAAGGATGATGGGGATTTGTTTTCTTCTCTGCAGGCCTGCCAGCCCATAAACCTCACAGAAAATGACTCTGCGTGCCTTGGTGCTTACCTGCCTTCGCAGCGGTGTTTTCTGGAAAGTGGCTGTGGTTCAGATGAACCCCACGTGAGGGCTCTTTTGGTTAATCTCATGAGCACCACAGGTTTCCTTCTGAGTCGTGTTAAGGAAACACAAATCCAGGACCCTTGAAAATGCAGAGAACCAGAGGGGTTTCTTCAACTGATAAAGAAGTTGGTGCAACCCTGTGGGATATTTCAGCCAGAGAGAAAGATCTAAAGGGTCTGTTAGCCTCTCGACAGTGCTGAAAACAGAGTGCTGCAGACTTTTATCTGATTTGGGGTAGGAGTTTTTGGCGAGTGGCCGTATGTAAAAGCTGATAGTGTAGCACTGACGAAGCAGAAAGGAAAGCTGGAGAGAAGAGCAGCGTCTCTAAAGGTGCAGCCGATGTCCCCGTCCACCTGTTGGCACTGCAGAGTGTAGCCTACTCGGAGGGAGGACCTGCTGAGAAAAGACCGCAGAGGCTAGGATCTTGGGAGGTGAAGCTGGAGTGTGCCTCTCCTCCCCCTGTTGATACCGTGTGTGGCTTGGGACAGACGCTGAGTTGTTCCCAGCCTCATATGTAAGATGGAAATCCTAACGGGACCTAATTCATAGGGGTTTTGTGAGGATTGAGGGAAGATGTGCCGGAAAGCATTTTGCACAGACACGACCCGACTGCCAGTGCTCTTATTTGGTGTAAAGGTTAAATTCTCTTCTGTGGCCTCTTCAAAATGCTGAGGATGTGCAAGATGCGTCTTGGGGGGTGTGAGACATGACTGTTGTGCATCATCCCGTAGTTTCGTCCACAGCCTCTTCCTTAGGGGCCCTGTCTAAACCCTCAAGCCCAACCTCCGCACGATTTCCAGGAGCTTTGGCCGGTCGCATTTTGTCCCTTCAGTCTCTTTGGAATCTCTTTGGTATCTCAGCAGGGGCTGGGACAACACGTCTTGAGAAGTCGAGGCCATGGCTTACCCCAGACTCGTTCACGTGCTGCGCATTCTAGCTCAGAGTGATTTTTAAAACATCTCATCGAGGCCGGACACAAATGCAGAGAAGATACACACATTAAGGACAGTGCTTGACAACTTTGTCCAAACTGACCATCCGTAGCCAATCCCTAGAAACCCTGCCACGCCCTTCCCCCCCCCATCCCGCCACCAGCCTCGCCACCGTAGACTCATTTGGCCTGTTATTCTAGCATCTCAGTAAGATCACACCGGACATCTTCTTTTCCACTCGCCTTCTTTCAGCCCAGCAGTCTGTTTGCGAGATCGCCGCGTGTCACTGCAGGTCTGTCATTGCCGTGGCGGTGTGGAAGTCCACTGTGGGGACATGCCACAGAGTCATCCTCGTCTGCTAGTCGTGAACGTTGGGGTGGCATCCCATTCGGGGATGTTTGGGGTAATGCTTCTAGGGGCATTCTCACACATGCCCTCGCTGCACAAGGGAGTACACCGCCCTTGATACATACTTAAGACAGGAATCGCCGAGCTGTAAAATGCATGTGTGTTTGATCTCGGTAGATACCAGAAAATTCTGATGACTTTCCAGTTGAGCCCCAGATATGGGTTTTGTATGTTTGTTTCTGCCATGGTCTTTTCTTCAACATACACTGTCGGTTTGGACGGACCATGAACACAAATGTGGATGACAGTGGTTAGAAAGAGTGAGTGGAATCTCGCTGGCCCCGTCCCGATCTATCTGTCACCCAGTGCAGCAAATGGGTTGTTTTCTTGCTTTACCATTTTTTTAAAAAAAAAAACAATATGAACAAAAGGGAGTCGAGGAATGGAAACGGTTCCTAGCCATAAATCGTACACATTGTTTTCTGGAAGCCATAATAATTACGACGTCCATCCCAGCAAACCTGGGCAGCTGGCAGCTTTACTCTAGACTCAGTTTTCCATGTGAGAAATAATTTGTGCTATTACAGCAAACTCAGAAACCAGAGTTGGAGGAGTATGAGTCTTTTTTTAAAAATATTTATTTATTTATTTATTTATTTATTTATTTATGGAGAGCGAGAGAACACAAGCAGGGGAGGGGTACAGAGAGGGACACATAGAATCCAAAGCAGGCTCCAGGCTCTGAGCTGTCAGCACAGAGCCCA
>NW_024412453.1:11630268-11677531 GCF_014898765.1 Herpailurus yagouaroundi
CCTCTCTCTCTGCCCCTCCCCCGTTCATGCTGTGTCTCTCTCTTTCCAAAAAATAAAAAAACTTTTAAAAAAAAAAAAAAAAAAAGAACTGCTTGGTTAATTATTTAAATTAATTAAATTAAAATTTGAATAGAGAATACATTACATAATTCCAAATCAAAAAGTATTGTATAAAAAGATGAACAGTGAAGAACCTTCCCCCCACACTGTTTCTCCTCTGCCAAGTATCCCCAACAGCAACCACATCTCCTGACCATCCTGTGTCCCTCCAGATCAATCTATGCATAATTAAAAGCCTTCTGCAGCTCCTTTTTTGAAAACGTTCATTATTTTCTCGATTGGTCTCTTGGTCTTTTTCTTATTAATTTTTGTAGTGCAGAAATAAGCCCTTTATTTGTGGTGTAGTTACAAATGGTGTTCCCAGCTTTCTGGTCTTTGAAGCTTCCAGATGGTATTTTTTTTTTTCCATGCCTTTTTTTTTTTTTTTTTTTTTGTAGTAAAATTTATCAGTTTTTTTTTTATGTGTTCTGGGTTATGAGTTGTAATTCAGAAGTCCTTCTCTACTCCGAAAAGAGAGATTCCTTTCTTGAATTTTCTTCTATCCCAGTTGCATTTTTTTTTTTATTTTAGAAAGATAGAGCAGGGAAGGGGCATGACCTGATATGATGTGACTTCAACCCCTCAACATGATTATGAGAAGCAAAATGTGGGAACCTGCCACCACAGAATGGTACCAGGATCCCAGCAACTCCATGGGGGTCTCATCTGCTCCTGCTCCAAGACTTCATCAAAGTCAAGTGTCTGCCTCACCTTGCTTCTTATCTTTTCCTTACCTCTCACATCTCGTCTCCTTTTAAAACTTGCCACTAGGAAATAGGTTATTTTAAAACATGATGTGCCTTAGGCAATAATTTCACAAGAGTAAATATCATGAGGCTGTATTGTTGAAGGAATAACAGTAACAAAATGAACTCCTCACATACCCAGCACCCAGCCATTCCCCTCCTTCACTGCAGCATCTCCAGAAGATTCCAATCTTCTGGAAGGTAGAGAGAGGTGTCCTATGCATCCCTGAATTGTTAAACCTGAGAACATTTTAAAATTAAAATTTTTTAATATTTTATTTATTTTTGAGAGAGAGAAAGAACGCAGGCAGGGGAGGGGCAGAGAGAGAGAGGGAGATACCGAATCTGAGGCAGGCTCCAGGCTCCGAGCCGTGAGCACAGAGCCTGACATGGGGCTCAAACTCATGGACCTCCGAGATCATGACCTGAGCCGAGGTCAGATGCTCAACCAGCTGAGCCACCCAGGCGCCCCTGTGAGTCTGCATTTTAACAAGCATCCTTCTTCTCCAGGTGATTTTGATACATGCTGAACTTCGAGAACTGTTCTTTTTTTTTTTTTTTAATTTTTTTTTTCAACGTTTATTTATTTTTGGGACAGAGAGAGACAGAGCATGAACGGGCGAGGGGCAGAGAGAGAGGGAGACACAGAATCGGAAACAAGCTCCAGGCTCTGAGCCATCAGCCCAGAGCCTGACGCGGGGCTTGAACTCACGGACCGCGAGATCGTGACCTGGCTGAAGTCGGACGCTTAACCGACTGTGCCACCCAGGCGCCCCCTTCGAGAACTGTTCTAAAGGGATTCCATAAACATTCTATTGAGACAACATATAAAAAGTAGACCAGTCAATGTAACCACGTAGCTTATCTCTGGGATCCCTAATTGCCTTAAGACCAGAGGTAGAGAGAAACCTGAAACTAAGTTAAGTTTCATTGTTTACTGAAACTTTAAGTCGAGATAAACCATTCCAGAAATCAGCAGGCAAATCAACGAGGAAACAAGATTTGACGTGCAAACATGGACAGAGGTAGGGTTTTTCAGGATTGGGTCTGTTGTGACGGGTAGGGGCTCTCCTGAATCAGAGGTGGGTGAGCGGTTTGTGACCCCGGGTTTCTAGACCAGTATTTCTCCGAGGGTGGCCTGAGTCTGAGTCAGTAGAGGTGCTAATAAAAATGTGGGTTCCTCCATGGGGGAGGGGAAGGGAAAAAAAAAAAAAGAGGTTAGAGTGGGAGAGAGCCAAAGCATAAGAGACTGTTAAGAACTGAGAGCAAACTGAGGGTTGATGGGGGGTGGGAGGGAGGAGAGGGTGGGTGATGGGTATTGAGGAGGGCACCTTTTGGGATGAGCACTGGGTGTTGTATGGAAACCAATTTGACAATAAATTTCATATATATAAAAAAAAAATGTGGGTTCCTGAGCCCCACTGAGCCGACAGAGTGTCCGGGGGCAGCAGCCTGGGAATTGGCATTCCAGAGCAAACTCTTGGGTAACTCTGACCTGTGCTCATCCAGGTTTGAAGACGTCCGCTCTAGAAGAGGGAGCTGAAATGAGCGGAGGCAGATTTAGATTTACAAATGCTCCGTCATGAGAAGCTCATGTTCTCCAAGCGGTTCTAGCAAATGGGCAAACTTGCAAGCCCAGCATTTTACGGCAGATTTAAATTAAACCGTCAACATCCCCAGGACTCCTCAGAGCCTAATTTTCAAGACACGGTGGGATGGTTTCTATTTATCTTCACTGATGTTCGTGTACAGTTATTTGTATACACGTTTATGAAAGGTCCTAATTTCCTTTGGAAGCATCCTTCTTTAGCCCTTGGCCACGCCGTCCCCTATCTATCTGATTTCCTGTCCCGCCCAAGAGTGTTGGGAAACAGGCAGGCATCTTTCGGCTTCCCTTACGTTGAGTATTTGGAGAGAAGGATGGGGAGGGAGGGTTGCCTTTGGACCGATAAACATTTACTGCAGGCCTCACGTCGTGCTCAGGGATGTGTCTGTAAAAATAAAATCAGGCAGCTAACTTGCGTAGCTTCACGGCACTGCCTTCGCGGTAAAGGGGAGCACTGAGCCCCTGTTCTGGAGCACAGGGTCCCCAAGCCTCTGGGGCTCAGGAATCCATGCTTTTATTAGCACTTCTGGTGACTCAGGTAGAGGTAGTCCGTGGCTTCTGAGAGGCTCATTGAATGTTGGGAGATGGTGTCCCGTCTGAAGAGGAAGGGCATTTCGGAAGGCGTGCCCCGGAGGAGACGAGGCATGGAGGAGGTTTTGTGCAGGCTTAACTGGAAGTGTCTCTGGGACCCCATCATTGGGCACCCACCTCCCCTCTGCATCTGTTGAGACCCAGCAGTTGGTGAGACACAGCCCCAAACGTTTCACATGCATAATAATCCCGTTTAATCCTGACAGCATGCTGCCGAGCTGGGTGTCTCCTTTAAGGGATGAAGAACTGAGGTTAACTAAATTACTCAACAGGCTATTTAACCAAGTCACTACCTTGTAGAGTTACTAAGTGTGGTATCTGGGGTTGCCTCTCCCCAGCGGCATGCCAGTGAGGCAGCTGGGTGTAAGAGGTTAGAGCTCAAAAGACTTGGAGCCCACAGTTTTATTTCTGATACATATGTGTGTGTGTATCTAGGCATATTTAAAATACTGCATATAAGATACAGATATTTTATATTACATATCTATCAACTGACTACCTGAGAGTTGATAAGATCACAGCATCCTCCTTTCTATCCCCACAAGAAACTGGTTGGGAGATGTTGAAGTTGCCAAGGCAAAGGTAGCCTGGGAAGGCGTAAGGATTGTCATCGATGATTAGCGGTTGTGTGGGGCACGTTCTTTCCAGGATGCTATCTGAGTGGCATACGTGGCTAAAATGTTAGCTATATTTTATCAGTCAGGCAGAATAAAACTCAGAGGGTTCATTTCCAGCTCCTGAGTTTGAAAGCAGGCATAGACAACAGGGCTCCACGAGCCGTTCTCCTAAATGGGATAGCCTCATCTCCAGAGAAAAGTCAGATCGACAGTGACCTGGTTTCTGAGATCCACCCCCACACTGCAAATAAAGCTTAAAAATAATTGCTACCACATCACAGAGTTAGGATTTTTTTTTTCCAAAATAAAAACTCCGGGAGGCACAGGCACTTTTTTGTTTTGTTTTTTTTTTGGGGGGGGGGGGGTTAGTGGTTGCAATTATTTCTTGTTAAACTCAATGAAAACTATATGAATGGATTTTCAAGGCCACCCATAAAATGTTAAAAATAGGAAAGAATGGGGGGGATTTAGAGGTGGGATCCTAATTCTGTAAACTCAGCAATGGGGAGAGAGGGAGAGGGAGAGGTAAAAAGAAGGCAGGAATGAAAATACATCAAAATGCATCAGAGATACTGCTCATTGCCCGGGAGTCTGATCTTCTTTCCATCTTTGTGTGTGTCACAACTGTTCTGCAACAAAAGTATTCAGAGAAATAATAATCAGAGAAAAGTTTCTTCTGAACACAACGCTCCGTTTCCTCCCGGTGTCTGTCCTCGCGTTGTGCGGCTTACACGCCTCAAATCGCCGTGCGTGCACATCTGCGCTTTGCTTTTCTCCGACCTGTACCGTGGTGTTGGACTGTTTTCACATTTAACGACTGGACGGTATTTCGCCGAGTTAGAGGAATATAAATTAATGTAACTCACTGCTCTGCATTTCCATCACCCTGTGGCTGGCATGGGAGCCCCCTAAAGAAACAGCTATTTTAGGAAGCTTGCTGGTACCATCATCATAGATCAGTTTGTTCACATTGCTGCCCTCCACCGCCTCTCAGACGTCTCCGTCACGCACAGTGTCGTGTTCCTTCACCTTAAGGCACAGCACCGTCTCTGGGATTTTCTTTTGGCCCAGGCTACTACATAACTCAGAGCTCGACTTGTGATCCTCTGTCGGCAACTGTGGAGAGCTTAGGGCCTGAATATCTGCTTCCTGACTTTCCCTGAAGCTTTAGCCACTATCCCACCTCTGACTTCCCGTAACTCAATCGGATTTCTTTGTCCATTTTTTTTTTTTAATTTTTTTTTTTTAATTTTTTATTTTTGGGACAGAGAGAGACAGAGCATGAACGGGGGAGGGGCAGAGAGAGAGGGAGACACAGAATTGGAAACAGGCTCCAGACTCTGAGCCATCAGCCCAGAGCCCGACGCGGGGCTCGAACTCACGGACCGCGAGATTGTGACCTGGCTGAAGTCGGACGCTTAACCGACTGCACCACCCAGGCGCCCCTCTTTGTCCATATTTTTAAACTTACTCTATTGCATTAAGCTACCTGAATGGTTTGGGGGATCTAAGCGAGGTATTTCTGCCTAGCCCATAACATTTACTGGGCGCTCACCTATGTGCTGGGGACTGCTCTGAGTGTTGTGCCTGCATTATTTAAACCTCACAGCCACCCCGAGCCAACGACTCTCGTGTTTTTCCATATACAATGGAAGGAATAGGCGTAGAGAGAATAAACAGCTTGTCTGGGTCACACTTGCTCCAGAGCCCATGCTTCGAGCCATGACTTAGAATATCAATATGAACATTCCCATAACACTGTACAATTAGCCTGCTAAATTGCCCACTATTACACAAAACCCAGAACTAATTTTGTTCATACTTTAAAATGTCTTTTTTTTTTTCCTTTGAAAATCTTAACGCTGCTTTAAAAAGGGGGCACTATTTCTCCTTCCATTGAGATGGGGGGAATGGACTCACAGACAAAACAACCCCCCTGCAAAGGATATATTTCTTACATTAGGATACACGTGGTTAGAAGTTCCTCCTGGAGACTGTGAAGAGGCAGGGGGTTTCTGGAAGATTCCTTCTCCTGAGGGACCGCCTCTTCTTACTGCCTGCCCAACTCACACGGAGGCTTCGACTGTGTGATCTCATTTCATTCTGTTCCAACTCTGCCAAGTAGGCCTTCTGTCCATTTTACAGAAGAGCAAGCCAAGGCTGAGGGGGAGAGGCAGCTTGTCCAGAGGTTGAGTGAGGGTCACAGCCAGCCTTCACACTCAGCCCAGCATCTCTTCCTACCCGTACGTGCTAACTCTCGGCTTGTCCCGACAGGTGGACAGTTCTGGGAGAGATGGACGCCTTTGTTATGAGGTAGGGGCACTAGACCGGGGAGGTCAATGCTCCTGGCCAGGCGAGGGCTGGTAAGCTCCAGAGCTGGGATTCGGACTGGCTCTAGCACCTGTGCCCTTAACTGCTGTGCTGCATTGCTTCTCATTGAAATGTAAATTCTCACTGTAAAAACTCAAAACCACAGAAAAAGGAGCATCCCTTTGACCATGTCCCAACCCCAAGCCACCACCGCCACCACCATCACCACCCCACACACACCACCAGATAGGCACCGCTGTCTGTTTGATATTCCAGGCCATTTCTCCTCGACCTTTGGTAGATTCATTGGTATGTATTTATATGTCCACACATCATTATCAGTTCATTCTGTGGGATGCTATCAAGCCATGAAGTTATATCACAGTTTGGTGTCCAACTAATAATACGTTTTGGAGAACCTTCCATATCTGTAGGTGTCTTTTGCCTTCATTCTCTTTGACTACTGGACAGAATTGGGTGGTATCCACATCACGGTCTGTTTAACCCTTTCTCTTTGTGGGCTAGCAGTCATATTGCTCCATTAAAAATCCGGATGATTTTTTGAGGAACCTCCACAGTGTTTTCCAGAGCGGCTGCACCAGTTTGCATTCCCACCAACAGTGCAAGAGGGTTCCTATTTCTCCACATCCTCTCCAGCATCTATAGTCTCCCGATTTGTTCATTTTAGCCCCTCTGACTGGTGTGAGGTGGTATCTGAGTGTGGTTTTGATTGGTGTTTCCCTGATGAGGAGCGACATTGAGCATCTTTTCGTATGTCTGTTGGCCATCTGGATGTCTTTGGAAAAGTGTCTATTCATGTCTTCTGCCCATTTCTTCACTGGATTATTTGTTTTTCATGTATTGAGTTTAGTGAGTTCTTTATAGATTTTGGATACTAACCCTTTATCTTATATGCCATTTTCAAATATTGTTATCCATTCTGTCAGTTGCCTTTTAGTTTTGTTTAGATTGTATTTCCCTGATGAGGAGTGACGTTGAGCATTGTTTCATGGATCTGTTGGCCATCTGGATGTCTTCTTTGGAGAAGTGTCTATTCATGTCTTCTGCCCATTTCTTTACTGGATTATTTGTTTTTCGGGTGTGGAGTTTGATGAGTTCTTTATAGATTTTGGATACTAGCCCTTTATCCGATATGTCATTTGCAAATATCTTTTCCCATTCTGTCGGTTGCCTTTTAGTTTTATTGATTGTTTCCTTTGCAGTTCAGAAGCTTTTTATCTTGTTGAGGTCCCAGTAGTTCATTTTTGCTTTTAATTCTCTTGCCTTTGGAGATGAGTCGAGTAAGAAATTGCTGCAACTGAGGTCAAAGAGGTTTCTCCTGTTTTCTCCTCTAGGGTTTTGATGGTTTCCTGTCTCACATTCAGGTCCCTCATCCATTTTGAGTTTATTTTTGTGTATGGTGTAAGAAAGTGATCTAGTTTCATTCTTCTGCATGTTGCTGTCTAGTTCTCCCAGCACCATATCTTAAAGAGACTGTTTGATGAATAGGGGCACATGTACCCCAATGTTTATAGCACAGTTTCAACAATAGCCAAATTATGGAAAGAGCCTAAATGTCTGTCAACTGACAAATGGATAAAGAAGATGTGGTTTATATATACAATGGAATACTACTTGGCAATGAGAAAGAATGAAATCTGGCCATTTGCAGCAACATGGCTGGAAATGGAGAGTATTATACTAAGTGAAATAAGTCAGGCAGAGAAAGACAGGTTCCATATGTTTTCACTCTTATGTGGATCCTGAGAAACTTAACAGAAGACCATGGGGGTGGGGGGAGGGAAAAAAAAGTTACAGAGGGGGAAGGAGGCAAACCATAAGAGACTCTTAAATACAGAGAACAAACTGAGGGTTGATGGAGGGATGGGGGAGAGGGGAAAGTGGGTGATGGGCACTGAGGAGGGCACCTGTTGGGATGAGCACTAGGTGTTATATGGAAACCAATTTGACAATAAGTTCTATTTAATAAAAAAAAAAAAAAAAGAAAGAAAATTTTAAAATCTGAAAGAAAAATCCGGATGAGTCCTCTGTAGTTCTCTAGGGATAATCTCAAGAAGGAGAATATCTGAGTCAAAATATATATACCTTCTTGAAAAAGCTCAGTCTTATTTGGGTGACTGATTGGCTTATTTTCTGGGTGGACTCTTGGTGCAGAATATCTGCCTGGGAGTGAGAAATAACTAGATGCATACCCTGGCTGTGATAATGACCACCTCTGTGACTTCTGGCAAATAAATAACCTCTCTGAGCTTTCCCCACATCTGTACAGTCCCATCCCCTGAAATTAAGTGAATTGGCTCTAGGGAAAGTACCCGGCACTGTATCTGATGCATAACAGCATTTTATGAAATGTTGATTTTTTTTTTTCTATTCTTTCCTTCATTTTCATATGGCTTTCAGTCCTTGCGATTGCCCGTCTTTCAGTTTTGGTGTGACAGGCTCAGCAGTGTCATTGTGACTAGCAGCAGTATAATGTGATGCCTCCAAGCTGAGTGTCCTGGATTGGAATCCCCACTCTGCCAACATCCAGCCTGGGACAAGTCAATCAACCCCATACACCCCAGTCTTCCTATGCATAAAATGATGCTAATTTTGGCTCCTCGGCTTAGGAAAACAGGGTAGGTAGGGTTAAATGAGATATGTAGGCAAATAACATAGTGTCTGGCACACGGCAGACATTCGAGAAAAGTCTAACAAAGAAAAAATTTTTGAGCACTCTTTTTTTAAATGTTTACTTATTTTTGAGGGCGGGGAGAGGGGCAGAAAAAGGAGACACAGAATCCAAAGTAGGCTCCAGGCTCTGAGCTGTCAGCACAGAGCCCGACTCAGGGCTTGAACTCACAAACCGTGAGATCACGACCTGAGCTGAAGTCGGGTGCTCACTCAACTGAGCCACCCAGGTGCCCCTGAGCATTCTTTATAACAGGACATGCGCCACGGAATTCGTAGTGAAATGGTTAGCATGATCCCAGCCCTTGAAGAGAGTAATCGAAGGGACTCTGTATAAAAGCTTTATATTCCAGAAGGAATCTGTATTTTTCCAATGTCAGAACGTGAGTTGTGAGGTGAAGAAGCATAGCATTTGCCTAGCGCCTTAGAACTCACCAGAACATGTTTATAGTTGTTACTTCAACCAACCAGTATACAGCCATGTGAGGGAGATTGTTTTCCTTCTGGTCAGGTGGGGAAATAAATCAAGGCTTAGAGAAACACACAGACTCACTCTACGTGCCACGGTCTTGTTCCTCTGACCCCACATCCCATGTGAGGAAACCCCACAGTGGTGTTCTGAAGGCGCATTGCTTGGGCAAGTCATGGACTGGTCTGGAATCCTGGACTGTGGGAGGCCTTAGGCAGAGATCTTAGGGCCTCGGTTGCCTTGTTGGAAGATGGTAAAAGAAAAAGACAGCGTTACATGACCTGTCAACTCCTTGGACATGGCTAGTTGGGTCCATTGTTGAATTGAACAGAAACAAAGCAAGGATTTGCTGTATTTTTTTTTCCAACTGTTTCTTACTTTTGAGGTTATTCATCAGTAGGCAAAGGGTACACCCCCTCTTCTGTGTCTCTTATTCTCTCTCTCCCATCTCCCCGTTTCTTATTCTCTCCTTGTCTGTGACTTACTGTCTCCCGTTCACCATCTCTTTTTCTGATACCCTCTTTCTCATTCTTTCTCTTTCTCTTCCCGTTTTCCTTGGTGCCCGCTCCCATCCATATCTCTGCCTCCTTCTCTCTCCCTCCTCCTCTGCCTTTCTCTGTCTCTGTCTCACAAAATCGCTAAGAATTTTCTCAGCTAAAAAATAAATATTAACTATCGGTCTTTTTTAAACCCAGTTCCCGGCCACTATCATCACCAATAGACATAATCCATACAAATTAAACTGACAACAGTTAAAAGCACACAGGGTGAAATTTGTTATTGACTAAAAATCCATGGATGACTCAAACTTTCCCCAGCAAGTTTGGGTCTCTGCACAATTTTGACTCAGGAGAATTGAACTTTAGTGGAAATAATAACCATACAAGGAACTCAAAATGGCAGCAGCTATAAATTAGTCAAGTTTGTTGTGGTCCAAACACTGATCAGTGAGTCAAATCCTTATAAAATTTAAACACAAAAGAATTGATCCCAGTGAAAACAGTTTCCAGAAAAGTTGGAAACAATAACTAGGCTGTAGGAGACATCGATCTAGGAATTAGATTAGCTTAATGGAGTTTGCTCTGAAAAAAAAAAAAAAAAATGCTTCCCTAGTGAAAATGCATCCGTGTCCATATAACTCTAATTTTACAGCTTATATTCACAAACTGGGAGTCCAGATGTGATTCTAAGCCACTTTCGTGAAGCCAGTTTTAGACCATCCCGTGCCGACGGCAGGTACAGCCTGTGCGTGCTGAGGGTCTCTTCCCCAAGCAGGTAGTTCCAAGGGTTGTCATGCCTCAGTGGTACCACTTCTTGGGCCCATGAACACCCTCAACCCCCCAACAGCCTTGTGTCTGGGTGCTTGCTGAGGATCCATACCGCCTTCGCCTGCGCGCACACTGACGTCATCACGCCCACGCCAGCCCCTGAACTTGCGCCTGAATTTACAGAACATGTTCACATCTGTCTTCGTCCATCCAACAGCCACCCCGAGAAAGAGGTGTCATTTCCCCTTCTTCCACGTGGGAAAACTCAAGCTCACAGAGGTCCCCTGAGGGGGCCTCACTGGCGGGGCCTGCCGAGTCACCCGAGCCCCACCCCCAGGCGTCCCAGCGCCCTGATTGGCCTGAATTTCTGGCCCCTGCATTTCCCTTCTCTGCTAGGCTCGCACGTGACCTCCAAAGTACATCCAGTTATCATCCAAGAGGTGTTTAATTTTCATAACACTTTAGACTAGACTCCAAAACACACGTGCGCAGGCACACACACACACCCGTCCACACTCCAGATTCATTAATTCATCAGAACAAGTCAGTGTCTCGTTAAAGGCTTCTTGAATGTTAATGGATGAATAATTAACTCTAACGATATAATTAGCCTTTAAATGTACTGAGACCCCCAGAGAGCATCTGAAAACATGCAGAAGGAGATGATGAGCTAAAACCGGAAACTTTTGATTAGGAAATGTCAAGCTGCCTCGCCATATAAGTCCCTTTCCCCAAAGGGCCAGGCCTTGCCTCCGGCCGTGGCCTTCCCTCGTGTTGGGGGCATCAGATTGGCCGACAGGCAGTCTTGGGGCAAGGAGTGAACTCTGAGGCCACCACGCTGGCAGAAGGGACACCGACCCCGGTGACAGCGTCAGATCGACACACTCGAGAAAGCTGTAGCAGCCTCTTCAGAGCCGCCGAAAACTCTGGCAGGAAAGTGCTCGGTGAAAGTAGCACGGGGCACGTGTGACATCCTCCTTACTTTGCTTGTTGGCACATTGGCAGACGGAAGTGTTACTGCTCCCCCCACCCCCATCCCGAATGGCTGTCCGTTTTAATCCTTTGCTTTCCTTGAGGACTGCCAGTGACAGGGAGCGAGCGAGGGCACCCACACCGCCTCTACAATGCATGGCGGGGGGTGGGCCAGCACAGCAAACATGCGCACAGCACACACAGCACAGCACTGCATTCATTTTGGGCTCCAGTTCCGTTCCGCGCCTCAGGTTGGGGAGCCAAGGTGGCCGTTCACTTGTCACAAATGTTTGGAGAAGAGATGGCCCTTCTGTGGGGAGGGCAGGCAGAGAGGTGGATGAGGTAGGGGCTTTGCCCCCATGGCTATTCTCAGGTCCCCTCCTTTAGGCCTCCCCCGGCCCATGGGAGAAGCTTCCAGCCTGTGACAGCCATGGGACGTGGGCAGGAGCTGGGAAGGCGGGACGAAGACGGTTTCCTCTTGAAAAGCAGGAGCGGAAAGCACGGAGCACCGAAGCATGACTGGCTTCCTTACCTGTGAGCCCCCCAGCGTCCCGGGGACCCCTGCGAGCTCTGGGGCCTCTTTCCTGCCGGGTCGGCTTTATTTCGTGCCGCTTCACACCCAGGGGCTGTCAGCTACCACGCTGCGGCCTGATAGCTGGCTGTCTCCCGAAATCTCAGCTCCGGGCCCCCCAGATGCTTCCGTTTCAGGTGGCTTTTCTCTTCCGGACCCTGCACCAACGGGAGCTGTGGCCTCTATGCCTGCACGTGTCCTGAAGGCAGGGGTGGGGTGTGCTGGGGGCGAGAGAAGGTTTCTGCGGGGGAGACACTGGACCCTCCGTGGCTGTGCATCTGTTGGGAAAGAGACACGTGAAGCTGACCCATCGAGGCTGTTGCAGCCAGGCTCCGATCCCGGCTTCTTCTCTCGTAGCGCCGGGCTTGACTCACAGCTGTGCCCGCCGGTCTGAATTTCATGAGCAAAATACAGACTTGCCTTGGTCTACCCTGCAAGTGTCACAGAACGTCGTGGCCACAGTGGTTGTGTCTGTGGCCTCTGGCGTCAGACTGTGTGGAAGGCCAGACACTGTGGTGACACCAGACGGTGTGAGTCACGTGGCCCTCCGCTGCCTCCGTTTCCTCACCTGGCGATGGGGATGGCAGCCACACATCCACCCGTGCCCTGATAGCAGGACTCAGTGGGATGAGACGATGCGTGTCAAGTACCCGGGACTGGATTGGTCACAGGCAGTGCCCAGAACGTCGTGGAAAATGCCATAAAATCTGAATTCGATTGAACGCATCGGTGTGTTTTGAGCATTTGTTTTGTGCCAGACACGGTGCACACATTTTACTCACGTAACCTCACCTTGTTCCCAAAGCCCCCCAAGGGCAGAGATTGTCCGTCCTGCTTTGCAGAGAGAAGACTGGGGCTCGGAAACACAGGCCCCTGGCTCCGAGTCTTTGAGCACAGAGCCCACTCTTGAGGATGTCAGCACGTCTCAATTTCTTCTTTTAAAAAATAGGAACATTTTTCTCTCAATTGAAAAGAGAGCAGGTAATACCTCGTTGGGTCAGAGCAAGGAGTGAACCTGCTCCCCACAGCCTTCCCCTGCCCACCTGGAGCTATGCCGTCCACTTAAGGAGCAACCAGCCGTGAGTGACCACTTAACGACAGAATCTAAATTAATGCGAGGAAACAAAACTAAAAACTCAGTTCCCCGCTTGCACGAACCGCACTTCAAATGCGTGATAGCCACATCAGACAGAGTAGACGTGGAGCGTTTGTTTCAGAAGCTCAACTGGGCAGCACTGTCACAGAGACAGTGATATAGACGGGCTTCTGTTTGCCTTAGCCCCATGGGACCCGCTCCGCTCATAGACCACATAGGAAAAGAACAATACCAATCGTATATCTCCCTTCTCTTTTGCAAAGCACTGTGAGGACCAGCTATCTATGGGGGGTGTGGGGGGGATTGCTGTGCAAGCCCCAGGATGTTTGTAAACATGCAGGTGTCTGTGACCATTGCATTTAGACCTCAGCTCTCTAGAATCACTGATGAGGGAGAGAAAACCAACATCACAGGGCCCTGCAGTTTCCTTCCTGCACTGTCCTCCTTTTGGTTCTGATGCGGGCCTGAGACCCGCGCCAGGCCTCTCTGTGGCCCTTCCTGGCCACCAGCCCACACCAGACACACCAGTGTGTGGAACTGCTTCATTCACTCGGGTCTTTTGCGATTGTCCTCCCTCTGCCTTAACAGCATCTTACTTTTGCAAACTTTGTTTCCTGAGAAAACTTCCTTTTTTCTTTCTGCTCTGCTCATCTGGTCGTTTTGTGCTCAGCTGAAGAATATTTTGTCATGAGATAATGGTAATGATTTGCAAAAATCTGTGCCTGTCCATAAAATGGTGATTTAAGCTGCTGTTGGATAGCTCTCGATGGTTGCCAGGTGCAGTTAAAACCACACTGGGATTTCCAGTAAAAACCGGTTAAAACCGCACTGGGATTACTATCCCAGAAACGCTTCAATGTGTGGTGGCTTACCAGGATAGAGAGAGATTTCACCTCACACATACAGATGGTCTTAACATTTGAATGCCCCTGTATGCATGTATGTGTGTATTTTTGTTTTTTGTTTTATGTCTTTTTGAGAATTGAGAGAGTGGGATGAGGCTTAGGAAGTCTCAGCAAAACCCACGTTCCCAGCATCTCCATGGCAACCTTAATATGTTAAGGTATTGACGTTGCAAGCACGTAAGTTTCATGAAGAAGACAGATACCATCCGTGGCCCCAAGTCCTCAGGATACACATGTCATCAAGAGCCTCAGTTTCCCTACTGATAGTCACAGAAGATGACTCTTGGCTTGTGGAATCAGAATGCCACAGCTAGAGGAGTATCTCAGCAGCACCCCAGTGACCACCTCACAGATGAGGAACTGGCAATCCGAAAGAAGGAAGTGAGTTTCCCAAGGTCCCACCGTCTCTGAGTCTACTAGAGAATCCCAAGCCCCTCCACCTGCCCATCCACTGCTCCTGTCACACGCTCCCCCGCCTTCATGTACAAATTGTTTTTGACTCTCCATCTCCTATTTCCACAGCTCTCTGCATTGCTGGCTGTCCAGAAGGCTGTTTCCTCTTGGTTCATCAGCTCTGGTTTACCATCACCATTAACAATGCTTAGTTTCCTTCCCCTTCCACTTGGATGATCTCATCCCCTTTTAATACTCTCTGACTATAATCCCAAACCCTCAGTTCTGCAGCCTTGGGAGAAAGACTTTAGAGTCTTTGTGTTGGTGAGATGAGCCTTGCAGTCTTGCCCCACCTCTAACCATTACAGAAACAAAAAATGAAAATGAAGCATGCCGCTGTAAACCTTCCAAATAGTTTTATTCCCATCGGGAGGCCTTCAGCAGCTGTCTCTGAAAGAATGCAACATTTTACCTCCTTTCCCTGCCACTTTTATTTTTCTTTGCTTCACTGTTTTATGTGTTCTTGTTAAATAAATAAAGGCAGTAGAGTTGAGAAAGTACCAGGATGTCGAGTAATCTCCAATTTAGCTTTTCTATCTACTTGAGGACATCCCATCCCATCCCTACCTAGTTTTGAGCCATCCATCCCCATGTACAAGGGCGACCACTTCAGCCTTGTTAAATGTTTTTAAAAATTGCGAACAGTACTCATACCCACTGACAGTGACCTGGTTAATGAAAGAGGTACAGCCACGGTATCGAGGGACGATTTGATGCTTACCTTTTGGGGGCGTGGGCTGGGAAGGGTCATGCAGGACTTCTGAGATGATAACGTTTGATGCCTTAATCTGTGTGGTGATTTCCAGGATGTAGAATGGGTACAAATTTATGTGGCACTTCATTCGACCTTAATAAAAATAAATACATCCACAAAGGGAAAAAAATGTGCTATGTTATTGACATGGCAACAAGCAAAGAAGGCAACTTGGGAAGTGGTTTGTATGGAATAATGATAATTTGCAGGTTGAAACAAGGACATACTATGGCCCACGGGCCAATCTGTGTTTATAAATAACCTCTTGGGGCGCCTGGGTGGCGCAGTCGGTTAAGCGTCCGACTTCAGCCAGGTCACGATCTCGCGGTCCGTGAGTTCGAGCCCCGCGTCGGGCTCTGGGCTGATGGCTCAGAGCCTGGAGCCTGTTTCCGATTCTGTGTCTCCCTCTCTCTCTGCCCCTCCCCCGTTCATGCTCTGTCTCTCTCTGTCCCAAAAATAAATAAAACGTTGAAAAAAAATTTTTTAAATAACCTCTTATTGGAACAGAGCTGAGTTCATTCACTTCTGCATTATTTAGGGCCGCTTTTGTGTTGTGTACTCACTTCCTAAGTCTGCAAGAACAAAGTACTAGAAACTGAGAGGCTTACACAATAGCAATTTTTCGGTCTCACTGTTGTGGGGCTGGAATCTGAGACCAAGGGGTCCGCAGGGTTGTGCTGGCTCTGAGGGCACAAGGGTAGTATCTGTTCCGGGGCCTCTCTCTCAGCTTCTGGTAGCTTCTTGGCTTGTGGCAGTGTGAACTCCAGCCTCCCCATGGTGGTGGTCTCCTTGCCTGTGTGTCTGTGGTCAAATTTCCCCTTTTTTTTATAGTGGTTTGGGGGCCCACACTTCCCCCATGTGACCTTAGGCTAACGAATCACATCTGCAATGACCTTATGTCCAAACGAGGTCAGATTCTGACATGCCAGGGGTTAGGGCTTCAACATAGGAATTTGTTGGGGGTGGGGGGGGGGACCAGCCCGAAACATGCTACAGCAACAGAGTTGAGAGGTTGTGATAGAGATTGTGTGGCCCACAAAGCTTAATCGATTATCTTGTCTTTACAGAAGAAGTTTGCCAACCCCTGTTTTAAAACACGTGGGTATGGGGGCGCCTGCGTGGCTTAGTTCGTTAAGCCTCTGACTTTGGCTCAGGTCATGATCTCGCAGTTCGTGAGTTCAGGTGCCATGTCAGGCCCTGGTGCTGACAGCTCAGAGCCTGGAGCCTGTTTAGGAATCTGTGTCTCCCTCTCTCTCTGCCCCTCCCCGACTCACGCTTGCTCTCTCTCTCTCTCTCTCTCTCTCTCTCTCAAAAATAAATAATAAAACATTTTTAAAAATTAAAAAGAATTTTTTTAAAGGTGTGGGTGTGTGTGCAAGCATACATGTGTATACCTGCCTGAGAAATTTGTCAGGCTGTTCACCACTGTGTTAACCTCTGCTTCTGAATTACGGAATTATGGGCGATTTAAATTTTAATTGTATTTTTGATACTTTCTATATTATTGAGGTTTCTAAAAATTATCATGTAATAATTTCTGTAATATACATAGACAGTAAACATGTTTCCTCTGGGAGGAAAAGACATCATTCCTATGTACTCGCTCTCCCTTCCTGCACCCTCCACCAAATTCTCCTGTACCTTAATGGTTTATTTTGGTCTGATGCAAACCTTTCTAAATAGGCCACTGTTCTCCACTGTTGGGAGTGCTAAGTGCTTAACAAACCAGCAAACTCAACTGTTTACTCACTTAGGCATAAGGATTCTTTATGTCTTTATTTAGCTGCCTCTTGTAACTTGGAGAGAAAAGCTTCTGGCTTTTATCTCCTCATTAAAAATAGAGTCTTTTATGACGAGGGGACCAAGTGGCCATGAGTCACCCCGTGTGGTGTGAAAGACAGTGTGAGGTGCTGCCTCGGGCCCCAGGAGCTGGGCCCCGAAATGGGACCCCGCCATCCCCATGAGCCCCTGGTTTTTTATCATTGCAGGAAACTGGACGCTTTCATCTACGATGCTGCGGTCTTGAATTACAAGGCGGGGAGGGACGAAGGCTGCAAGCTGGTGACCATCGGGAGCGGGTACATCTTCGCCACCACTGGCTACGGAATTGCTCTCCAGAAGGGCTCCCCTTGGAAGAGGCAGATTGACCTGGCCCTGCTCCAGTTTGTGGGCGACGGTAAGACCTTGGGTGACCCCCTAACTTTCGGCGGACGTGACACCCTTGCGCTCTGCTTTCTGATCGGCTTGCCAGTAGACCTTGGTAGGGTGAGCTCACCCACTCTTGGTCAGGGGCCTCTCACACGACACCACGTTTTCTAGGTTGCTTGTAACAGAAACCAGTTTTAGACACTGAAATTGTCAAAGGGGATTTATTTTAAGGATGCAGAAGTGTCTATCTCAGTGAATTGAGGGAAGGGTTGAGCGAATAGGTTTAGAGAAAAGAAAACAGGAACCAGAGCGATCCTGGAGTCTTAATAGCACGATTTCGTAGATCTGTCCCAGAGCACCAGGTCTCACTGGGGACAGTTTGGGCCCCCAGTGGGTATTGGGCTATGTCTGGAGACATCTTTGTCATGATTGGGAGGCTGTTTGCTCCTGGGTTCTAGTGGGTAGAGGCCAGGGCACTGGCATACATCTTACGGCATCCAGGACAGCCCTCCACATCTCAAAACACAGAATCACCTGACCCCAAATGTTAGTAGTGCTGGGCCAGAGAAACCATGACTCTGCATGAACTCGGCTCCAGTCCTAAGCTCTGTTCTCTAAATTCTAAATTTCACATTGCAGAGGAAGGATTCCTGATGCATTTTGAATCAACCTCTTTTTCCTGGGCCCATCAGGAGTGCCTGAGGGGTGGGGTTATGTTGTTCTAACACAAACAGCTCCTGTTATTATCCCGTGGAGGGGTGAAGGAGAAGCAGTCTGTAGAAAGGAATAAAGTCTGCCTCTTGCTCAACAGACCAAAAGATAGATCCCACCCCCGTGGGTCTCACAGTCTAATGGGACTTTGGCATGTACGGATCGGTGTAGGTAATTGGGCCGACTGTGTCTCCAGCCAACATTTCCTTCAGTCTGGCCTTCTGTACTCCCTGGTCGGTGACCTCAGCACACGAGAGTTCCACGCCATGGGTTTTAGGATCCCGTCCTGGCTCCAATGGCATGTGGGTGTCCCTTTGAATTGCCAACACTGAGAAGGGAAAAGCAAAGTGAGCCTCATGGCCAGTGACGCCTGAAGACTTGAGTGGGTGTGAGCGGGGTACAGAAGTTCGGGCCCCGGGCAGAAGCTGTACTCAAGGACGGCTGGAGGCCCTATTCAGAGATGGTTACACAGGACGCTGTGCCTCTGCAGCTGGGAGAGGCAGATCTGTCAACACTGCCGTCAGACAGAATATTGAAATGGGCAGAGGTTAGTACACAGCGTGGTGTGGATCTGAACAAGGTGCATCATTCAATGCACCCTCTTCTCTGCTCCCGGAATTAAGCCCTTGACTCTCAAAGTACCATCAAACATCTAAATGTGTTTATATTTAACTCCCAAATAAGAACGTCTGATCCTGTGAATTCCCTGTGGGGCATTTGCACCTTCTTCTGATCACGATCTGTGTTCTCTGTTGTGTAATCGTGATTTGTGGCTGTGTCGGTCAGCTCTGGCTGTGAAATCTTAGAGGCATATTCCGGTAAGCATTTGTTTTGCCTGTGGGAGTACAGGTTCAGTGGAGGGGCTCTGTGTCAGGCTGTGGTGGCCTTGGTGGCTCTGGCCCCTGCTGTGCATCCGTGGACCAAATGTGTGGTCTCTGCTCTGCGTGTGTTTATTCTGGGTCTCAGGCCAAAAGGGCAGCAGGCTGCCTGGCAGCAGCTCTTTTCTCGGCTATGTCACAGGCACAGAGAAGGACATCTAACTGGACACGTGCTGTTCACGTCTCTGGTTGGCCGTGTTCACATCTGCTAACACCCTTCTGTCTAAAGCAAGTCAGATTGCCAAGCCCAAAGTAAAGGGATCAGAGGTACACTCTGCCTTTTATGGGAGGAGTTTGGAGTTACATGACCAGGGGTGTGGACACAGAGAGGGGTGGAGAGTTGGGAGCCAGCTGCCAGACTGCATACATTACCTGTGTTCTTTAATATTCATGATAACTTTATGACGTTCAGTGTTGCTTATGCCCATTTCACAGAGGGGGAAATGGAAAGTGGTAGAGCTTCTATGTCAGGGGACTTAATCTGGAAGGGGATCAATGATGTCACACTCCTGTTTCATTTAATTCCCAACGATGTCTGTCAAAGTTGGATAATTGTATCCGTGAGATTTATAGACCCTTCAGGAAGAAGTAATCTAGTATACCTCTGAACTGAAATCTTTTGCCCCACTGACAAATACTTCTATGAAGGGGGTGATCTTCCTTAGCCTCAGTTTACTCATCTGTGAATGAATGCTTGCAGAAATATTTCCTTGATAAGGCTGGCATGTGGATGAAATGAAAGGAGACCTGTAAAGAGCTTAGCTAGGCCCAGCACCTGGAAATAGAAGTGGTTCAATAAATGCTAGCTATTACCATCATCATCTCCATCATCATTATCAGGACCATCGCCATTATCGTCATCACCATCATTATCATTATATCATCATCACCAACACCATCATCACTGTCCTTATCACCACCACCATCATCATCACCACCATCCCCATCACCATCATCACTGTACTTATCACCACCATTCCCATCACCATCATCACCACCATCCCCATCACCATCATCACTGTACTTATCACGACCATTCCCATCACCATCATCACCACCATTCCCATCACCATCATCACTGTCCTTATCACCACCATCATCACCACCATCATCATCACCACCATCTCCGCCATCCCCATCACCATCATCACTGTCCTTATCACGACCATCCCCATCACCATCATCACCACCATCCCCATCACGACCATCCCCATCACCATCATCACCACCATCCCCATCACCATCATCACTGTCCTTATCACGACCATCCCCATCACCATCATCACCACCATCCCCATCATCACCACCATCCCCATCACGACCATCCCCATCACCATCATCACTGTCCTTATCACCATCACCACCATCATCATCATCATCATCACCATTTTATCACCAGCATGATCATCGTCACCACCATCCTCATCATTACCAGTCTCCACCTCCTCCTCATTGTTGTCCATCCACAACTCCAATATTCAGTATAGCCTATTTAGTATTGTATTGGTGGTTAATAGTATCATGGAAACAACTTTTATGGTGCTGAACATAAAATGCGCTCTTTGTGGCAAATAAAAAATACAAAATACAGGCATCCAGATAGGTCAAAAGTGTGTTGCTGGTAGTAGCAGAGCATCTAGATTCTTACACATATTTTCTGTCCTCAATCATTGCTTTCCTGGTCAGACTGTCAGGATTGGGACACGTGTCTTCTCGGCTTCATCTCTAGCGGCCATCTGGAAGCAAAGACATTAGAGAGAAAATGACGTTGCTCCAGGGGGTGTCTTAAGATAATCTTCTCGCAAAGGCACGTCCAATTCTGAATGTCTCTCTAGGAGTAAATACATGAATTAACACAACTGCATAAATATTTCACTTATCTTATGCAGCTTCAGCAGGATTAATTATGTTCTAAAATTAGACCTGTAAAGAGCACAGTGCTAAGCAGTACCTAATTATTATTCATCCTCTAGAATGGAGTGTTTATCTCTTGTTATAGAGTAGCTTTGGTGGACGATTACGAGTCTAATATGTGTCAAAAGTATAAAAAATTCTCCTAATGAGCTGTGTAAATGCAACCTTTGAGTGGAGCATTTAGTTATTGGGGGAGCCTCTTACGTGAAGCCTGCCAGGCATTTCCCTAGGAGATGGACTGCTGATTTCCCTTAAGAGGTACACAGAATCCCAATAAGAGCTCACCTTCCTTTTCCTGTCTAATTGCTGTATCCTTTCTGAAATAGTGGAGTGCCCCACGGGGATCTTTGCTTCTCAGTACTTTAGTAACAACACTCATGAGTACTTTTCAGCATTGATCATCAGTATCCAACATTTACTGGGAAACACACTTTCCTAGAGGGGAATGTCATGGTCTTTTTCTTCTCTCCTTCAGGGAACTTACCGTCCAGTTGGTTGGCAATGTACAAACTTCAAATATCTAATCTCAAGATGCAAGCTTATTATAATAATTCATAAATATGAAGTAACATATACATATACGTGGCTATATATTCTTAGGTATCTTGGATAGGTGAGAGGGGAGTCCAGAGGAAATGTGGGATACACTTGAGTTTTTTAATGGAAGAATGAAAAGGCAGAGTAAGTCATAAAGAATAGGTATAGTAAGATTTAGACAAAAAATAGAACGGCCTGAGTTCATAGAGCCTCATTCATTAATTCATCCAGCAAGTGGCAAATATCTGTTGAGTATCTGGTATCTCCCTGGCACCTAAAAGGTGACACTTGAGTGAGAAATAAAGAGTAAGTCTGGGACCTAAAAAACGGCATTTCTGGCTTCACAGGAGAGGTTGAATGAGAGAAGTTAGATCCCATCAATCTTCCGGATTTTGTACTTTTTAAAAATGCGATCCTGGGATTTGAAGAGATGGATGGAAGATCATAGAGGTTAAAGCCCTGTGGGCGTATAGAGGCCAGCAAGTAGATATTGAGGAGAACAAGACTGTATGATAATACTGTTCAGCAGCCAGTGATGTTGGGAAGAGGAAGGAAAACAGTGGTTGTTGGAGCCTGTTGTCAGTGGCCCAGCACAGGGCCGGGTACCTCACAAATATTCTTAGCAGCCCTTCCCACATTACTCTGGGGCAGATCTTATCCCCATTTTGCAGAGCAGGAAAATGAGGCTCTGTTGGGTTAAGAGAGCCGAGGCAGAGCTTTCAGACTTTGACGTAAACAGGATCTTGTTAAAGTGCAGATTCTGGTTCGGTGGGTCAGTCGGGGGATGGGGGTAGCAAGCGCACGGGTCAGATTCTGCATTTCTAACAAGCTGCTGCTGGTCTATGGACAACACCCTGTATGGATTTTTTTATGGTTCGTGTAACTCCGGTTCTGATCGTCTTGCTCAGGGGCCATGCTCCAGGGGCAAATCCTCAGTTGCTAGTGGCCAGATCACCTTAGCTATAAATACTATGCTCTAGCACAGAGACACATTTAATCTTCCTCTTTGTACTTTGCTCAGTTTTCATGGTTGTTGGTTTATTTTTAAACCCAGAAATACATTACTTGTCCCTGGTATCTCGTCCGAGTTCACCGAACAAATAAAACCAAATATATGTATGTATATCGTACATCTTTATAAGCTATATGCTATATTCCACTGCACTTATGTCATATCTACATCTATATGATGGATATCATATCAAATATTTGAGCGGTATGACACATACAGCCCCTGTGTTAATATTGCATTAATAGGGTGATTAACTCAACCCATTTTGTTGGGACTCTCCCAGTTTAAAACTAGTGACCCCAGTTATATCCTATCTGAGCACATATGACAGATATCATATGTGACATATTTGAAAGATACCATATATATCGTTTCACTTGGACAGGTACGTTGGGGGCCCTTTGCCCCTTTGTAACTGCAACTTTGCAAGCAGTCGTTTTAAATTGTTTTTTAATGTTCATTTATCTTTGAGAGAGAGAGAGGGAGGCCAAGCATGAGTGAGGAGGGGCAGAGAGAGAGGGAGACAGAATCTGAAGGAGGCTCCAGGCTCTCAGCACAGAGCCCAGTGCAGGGCTCTAACTCACGAACCGTGAGATCATGACCTGAGCTGAAGTCAGACGCTTCACTGACTGAGCCACTCAGGTGCCCCCACCAGCAATCGTTTTAAAGACTCATCCAGATTGATGTGAGATTTGAAGGGTCCGCACACTCTGCTCTTGTGTCAGTAAGACGTCTTGCTACAATAGACTCTCTAAAGCTTTGGAAAGCACCACTCCAGGAGAACAGTGCTCACAGACCTTGGACTGGGGAGTGCTGGAGGGAGTTGGTGGGGAAGCCCACTCCCTACTTCTGAGTGGGTCCACCAGTGCTCCGCTCCCAATTCTTTTATCTGTTGGCCTCTCTTTCAGTGAAGCAGGCAGGGTGGGTTTGGGTGGGAAGGGCCCCCATGCCGCCAGCCAGAGTAGAGAGTGGTTTTGTGATTGCAGAAGCTCTTTGTGTATCTAATTAGGATTCTCATAAATTGCTCTGAGCCACTGGATGGGTCGTTAATATCCTCCTCCCCGCCCTAGTCCAACTTCCCAGCTTAGTATCTTTGCGCTCACGTCCGAGTCTTGGGGAGAGCTGGACACCCCCACAGCTTGGGTGGCCTGGCCTGTCTTCTTAGGCTGACTTAGGAATGTGTGGGCAGCGCTGGTTGAGGAGATCACTGAGGGACCCCTAAACATTTTCCTCATTCAACTTTCTGCAGTGTCTCAAATTCTACAGAAGTTTTTTCAGATAAGCACGGACTCTTGCATGAAACCCCCTTTAAAAATGGAGTTCCTTCTTCCAATCTGCTCCTGAACCCGTTTGCTGATTGGGTGTCTGACCCTTCAGCCCATGTGTCCTCCTTTAAGGTCTCCTTAAAGACCACAGCTCTCCACTAGATAGCGTTCATAAACCGTGACCCCCTTTAGCGCCGCGCTCACGGCGTTCTTGGGGCCTTTGGCAGAGCATCACGCGTGAAGGGGAAAGGTGGAAGGTTCCCCAACTCCCTCGCTGTGTGATCTTGGGCAAATTAATTTCTCGGCGTTCCAGTTTCCTTACCTCTCTATTGGAGCTGTTCGGGGCTTACGTGAAAGCAAACACAAACTAATCTAGTGCTTGGCACGTATTACATGCCTGCTCACCGCGGACCTCCCACTTCCTTGTGCCACTAAGGGGCACTGCGTTCTCAGTCCCTGGAGGGCAGACGCTATCGTGTCCATTCTTGCTGCCCCTTTGTCTCCCTTAGGACCCACGACTGAGCTTGGTGCTGACACAGAACTCACTGGTGCATGGACAAACGAACGCATAGATTTGCCGGCACTACAGGTGGGGGCACCTGGGTGGTTCAGTCTGTTGACTGTCCGAGCCTTGGTTTCGGCTCAGGTCATGATCTCACAGTTTGTGAGATCAAGCCCCGTGTTGGGCTCTGCGCTGATAATGCAGAGCCTGCTTAGGATTGTCTCTCCCTCTCTCTCTCTGTCCCTCCCCCACTGACACTCTCTCAAAATAAACATTGTTTTAAAGAAAACACTACAGGCACATCAAATATCTCTTCTGATGAAGGGGATGCCATTTTCTTTAGGAAGGACATTAGGTGCCTCTCTAGGGAGGGAGTCGCAAAAAGTAATCACTCAATCACTGTCCCGTCTGAAAATCTCCCCAAGCCTCTGACCCCCTCATTCACTATAAGATGGAGGCAAGTTCTTGCCTTGTTGAATCTGTGTGCTCTTGTAGTCAGATATCTGTCGTGCACTCATCTTTTTAACTCGAATTTCTGGGATGGACATAACTGGCAAAATTAAATATTTCCTAGCTTTTAGCACCTAAATGGATCATCAGTTGTTAACGAGTTTGTGGTCTCGGCATCAAGGAAGTAAACGGGAGAAATAGCATCTTCCCCCGGGTTTGGCCAACTGTGGCCATGGCGTGTAATCCAGCCGCTGCCTGTTTTTAAACATAAAGTTTTATTGGAACACAGCCATCTCCACTCACTCAGATACTGCCCGTGGCTGCTCTCACCCTGCAGCGGCAGAGTCGAGATGCCACAAGAGCAACCGCACAGACTGCCAAGCTCCAAACATTTACTGTCTGGCCCTTCATAGAAACAGTGTGATGGCTCCGGGTCTTAGGCTGTCTGGAGCAAGACGAGAGGGCAGAGAAGACTTAAGACTGGAGGTTTTCCAGTTCTCCTAAGGGAAGGGGGAGGTGAGAGTGGGAAAAGAGGGAGGAAGGGAAGCCAGAAATCAGGGCAGGGAGGAATTATAAAGAGAAGAGTCAAACAGGAAGGGGACAGGAAGGAAGGGGAGGGAGGAGGAGACAGAGGAGCCACGGAGAGCAGGCCAGAGGGAGGCAGGACTCAGCCCGGGCATCTCCAGAGCGAGCTGCATTTGTTCCGCTGAGCAATTAGCCTCGGTGCGGTGGAAACTGGAAAAGTCTGAGAGCCCACGGCCGCCCCATCTCGACCAGCTCCACGCAGGAGCGAGGCGCGGACCACGGGCTGACTCACTCCTGCCTCGGAGCCCTCTAATCTGTCTCCCGCTGGCCTCCCTGCCCGCAGTTCTTCGTGACCTAGGTCCCCGTGTCCTCAGATGACTCAGCAACACCCTAGTGCAACCAGCAGCTTCAACCGGTTTAAAGAGATAAATGCCAGAATAAGGCTGGGGTGGGTGAGCAGGGAGGATTTGGAGGAGAGGAGGTGCCAGGGATCCGAGAGCCCCGTTTCAGGGGAAGAGACAGTTTCCACGTCTCTAAATGCTTCCGTGGGTCAACAGCCACCATGATCACCGGTGTTATAGATGTTTATAGTAAGAGATGACACTTAGGGAGGGAGCCCTATGGGTCACAGAATAATCTCACTCTGTCTAGGTATTAATTTTACCCAGTGCTCACAATGGCTAAATGGCATGAATTATGATCATTAACGCCTGTTTGCAGATGAGGAAACTGAGTCACAGGCAGGTCAAGGACTATGTGCAAGCTCCTAAGTGGCAGATCTGGGATCGGAATGTAGGCAAACGGGCCACAGGGCCTTGGCTTTAACCATGTTGCAGTACTGCCTCTCCTTTTGTCTACTCCCAACTGTCGTCGACATCTCTACAGCAGGTTTCCCATCTGGAAAGGGTCACATCTGTGATTTAAATGCAGATTGGCCAGAATCCATATTCAGCGTTCATTCCTCTTTCACTGAAGGCACAGCATCGGTTCCCTGCGGATGACTCTGGGCAGAATAACTTGGCAACAGAGGTTGAGGGTAGGCGAGCAAGCGACCTAGGCTTTTTTCCCATTTTTCCACGGAGAAGGAGACTTGTCCATGCCCCAGGCCCCGGCACCACGGGGACAGGCTCAGCCTAATTTTTGAGATCATTCAACCCTGGCAGTTTGGGGAAAACTCAGGACCCAGAAGCCAGAGACGAGAAGGAATGGGGCAAGGACAGAGTGTAATTAAGAGGAGTCAGATGTTTGGCCCCGATACAGGCTTGCAGAGAGGCCTCTCCAGGTTCACAAAGACCCGTCCTGGTTGCCAGAATTGCTTGTTCCCCACAGAGCTCCTCGGAGCTGCATAATCCCCGGCATTTCAGAAGGTTATTGTTCCTTGCTAAACGTGTTTTAATCACATTGAGACTTCAAAGGCAGAAATCACAGTTTGGGCTGAGCTAGGCTACTCTATAAATCATGAACTTTATAATCAAGTTAGGGAGACCGGGTGCCATTGACAAAGCCCCCTGATTTATTAACCCAGTTGTTCATTCATTCATTCAGGCTGCCTCTAGACACTCATTCACAAACAATAACTGAGCAGCTTCTGAACTCCAGGTGGTGGAATATAAAAATGATGAGAGGCTCCTGCTCTATTGCTCTTAATAGTTACTTTCCTTACAAAGTGCTTTCGTGGCACACTGTGTCCGTCAGACTCTCTTGGAGAACGTGTGGAAAATATAGATACCTGATTCTTACCCCATGGGGCATTTTTTTACATCCTCTCTGGGATATCTAAAACGCAGTAAGATGTAAGAACCACTCCTTGGAATAACAGTATTTAGCCCTTAGTAGCACGCGTCTCTGATTGGTCAGTACTGGATACAGAGGCCAGGGGCCAACAGATCACTCGTGTGGGGTCCATGAAATTGGGTCTTCACCGTGAGTTCTCTCCAACCTCGTCTCTCAAGGCTCTTAGCTGGGTTTCCATATCCAGAGACCTTGGAGATGGTGAAAACGCAAGAAGTAAGTGCTGTAGAACGTGTAAGCGTCAGCCCGCACAGTGACCGCAGTATGGAACACAGGGACATCCTGTGCGTGGATGACTGTGACAGGCACACAGACGTCACTAATACACAGAATGGCAGCTTTGATGCCATCCACCCATAGGGCGTGGTGATCGATGGCCATTTGGACGCCCCAGCAACCAAGTCACTCTGACCCTCCTAGGATGTAAAACGTAACCGCACGGCAAACCATGCATTCAGAAAGGAAATGTTCTGAAAGGAAGAAATGTGTCAGTCCTAAGCCTACATTAGCCATAAAGGGTTTAAGTGCTTCTTCACTGGCCTGTGACCAGATGGTACCATAAAAATTAGACTTGTTTATCTCGCTCCTAATTTTAACTAGAGACATATTTGGAATAATAATGGAGCAGCACTTACTTAAGAAACAGATAAAATCCATAAATATCCTGAAGGGCCATTGACTTTCCCTCTGTGCTGGAGGGGTTTCATATGCCTAAGTTAGCAGTGAATTTCCCAATAGGTCCCTTGAGATTCAGAGCTGCAGTGTTTATTATCAATCTGATGCCAGGATTAGAACGAGGTCAGCAGTGCCAGATTCGTGCCTGACAAGCAGTGAATCGCTCAAACCAGGGAAAGTCAAATGTCAAGAGAACCGTCAGAGTTGAAATAAGACATAATGAATAGCTTGCTGGTAAGTCAAACCCTGATGTCACAGAACCCAATGTGGGAATTACAGGATGCATAAACAGTGGCCCCGAATCCCTTTCCGTCTACGTTTTGTAAAACCCGTATTTGGAAAGGCAATCTAATGTCCATACAAAATTTCCCAGCCTACTACCTCAACAGAATTATTTTCAGTTTAGCTATACCTCCTGGTCCTTTTTCATGCAGAAACACTGCTGTAAATATATAAGCATTGGTTATATACGCTTTTATATTCCACTGTGTTCATTTATATTGCATTTTAAACTTTTTTTTTTCAGGTCATTACGTCGTCTAGTCCTCACGGTTCTTTCCAATTGTGTATAAAATGTCATAAACATTATGAAGCCATAATTTATTACATTATTTTCCCTTTTTAAAAAATGTTTATTTTGAGAGACAGAGCACACGTGTGAGCAGGGGAAGGGCAGAGAGAATCCCAAGCAGGCTTTTCACTGTCAGCACAGAGCCCAACACAGGGCTCAGACTCACAAACCAGGAGATCAGGACCTGAGCCAAAACCAAAAGTTGAATGCTTAATTGACTGAGTCACCCAGGGGCCCCCATGCCTATTTTTTTTTTTTTAATTGTCTATTTGTAACAGACCCTTGGAGGTAGAATTCAAAGGGTTAATGGCTATAAACATGTCTAGGAGTCTTGATCTATAGTATCCTATTAATACCCCAAAAGGTTGTTTCCATCTAAAAGTACTATTAATAATGCACCAATGTACCAGTTTTAAAACAGTCAAGCAGCTTCGAGCATTATGGCTCTTTGTGCTGTTTTAGAAGGAGCATGTGCTATCTTAGAGTTGCCTTAATTTGAGTTCCTTTGAATAGTAGTGAAAATGGAAAAAAAAAAAGTGAGTTGTCTTTTCCTCTTTTTGGAACATTTAACTATTTTTACATAAAGATTTTTATGGACAGTTTGTATATCTAAGTAATTTATTAAGACTCTAGTTGTAATATTTCACACACAAAAAAAGTCATAAATGTGGCAACACGGGGTCTAGTGAAGACCAAAGGCTTTGGGTTCAAATATAACAACTGATGTCTTCTAGCTCCACGGTCTAGGGAGAGTTATTTATCCTTTGTAAGGGCCACCTTCCTCTTTATATTAGGGATTATAATGGCACCGACCTCACCAAGTTGAATCGTATAATGTATAAGAACTTCTAGGTATGGTACCCATCAAATGGTAAGTAGTCAGCAAGTTATCAAAGATCATAACAGTGATAAGCGTCTCCTTAGATTGGGATTTATTCTTGTTCATATATATACTTTAAAAAAATTTTTTTTTCCCATTTTTTAAAATTGCTTAGATCAGGATTCTGCTAATTATGGCCCACATTGGCCTTTTGCCTATTTTTGTCAATAAAGTTTTATTGGAACACAGACACATCCTTTTGATTCACCATGTGTGTCTGAGGATGTTCTTGTCCTGCAGGGGCAGAGCTGAGTAGTTACAACGGACACCAGATGGCCCACAAAGCTGAGAATATTTACTAATTAGACCTTTATGGAAAGATTGGTGGCTTCTGGCTCCAATCATTAAAGTCCAAAATGTTCTTTAAAAATAATTCCAACAATATGGAAGAATTTAACTCATTCCTCTTTATCCTTTGAGAACTTATTCTTTGTAAAAAAAAAAAATTTAATGTTTCTAAAAAAAAAAATGAGGGTTTTTTTCTTTCTGGTTTAGAAAGTCTTTTTTCTTCTGCTTACTATTTTCTCTCTTGACCCCCAAAATGGAAGAATGCTTTACACCTCTACTTTGCCACGGCTGCCCATTTTTTCCCTCTGTAAATCAGAACATATGTTCATTATATGGCACAAATCTCCATGTCCAATTAATTTTTATACAGCTGTGTAACTGCCACTCAGATGAGGATCTAGAACATGACCAGCACCCTAGAAAATCCCTTGCAGCCACTATTTCCCCCACAGTGACCACCACTCTGCCCCTCATGAACACGGACAGGTTTTGCCTCCTTTTGACCTTTCTTTTAGGACGTTAATCTATAGTAATGCATATAACTAAAGCGTATCGTTTATTTAGGACTGCATGGCGTTCTATGAACATACTGGAATTTATTTATACATCTGCTGTCGATGGGCATTTGTGTTATTTTGCAATTTCGTCTGCTTTGAACATTCGTGTACATTTTTGGTGCAGGTAGGCACTTAATTGGGAATATACCTACAGATGAAATTGCTGGGTCACAGAGTGTGCATATACTCTGTTCCAGTAGACACTTCCAAACAATTTGCAGGGAAAGTACAACCCGTTTACGTTCCCATCAGCAGAGCGTGTGGTTCTGGAAACTTCTGAGTGCCCTGTTTCTCCCTTCTAGGAGAGAGGCAGAGTGGGCTTGTATAACTGATTGCTAGGTGTGTGCATTATGGCACTGGTTGGATGTTCTTGTACGATCACCGCTCATAGTTTAGAGACCCCCAATTCCTTCTCCATCTTCCTTCCTTCTTGTGTAGAATGGAGCAAGAGGACTGTGGTGTGTGCCCCACACACTTTCCTGAGTTGACATCTAATCTAACCATCTCTGTCCACTCTCCCACTCTTCTCTGGCAACGGTCTCACCCCTATCTGGTACTTCAGACTTGGGAGAAGAAAGAGGAGGCCAGAGGAACACCGCTGCTCCTAATGGAGGAAGAGGGCTGTCGTCAAAGCCTTCTCAGAGCTCTCTTAAGTTGTAGCCCACCCTGTCCACCAACAGACTGGTCTTCCTTCCACTCTGGTTATGGACAGCAGTGACAGCAGATACAGGGGACTTCCTAGAAAGGTCTATACCCCTTTCTGTTCTTCTCCATTCTCCTTCTTCCTTCTCTTCTTCTCTCCTTCCCCTCCCTTCTGCTTTCCTTCCTACCTCTCCTCCTTTTTCTCCTCCATGCCACAACCAAGTCTTGAGTGCCCTTTAAGTCCTTGCCCTGTCCTTGAGGATGAGGAATGTGGGTACAATGGACAATGGATGGGATCCCCTTTGCTTAAGGACTCCACAGTCTCGGGTAGCCTTTTGACCACCCTTCAATAAAAAGGAAACCAGAAAGTTGCAATACCATTTTACTTGCTCAAAGATCTTCCTCAACCTGGCATGTGGGACTATTGCTGTCCTTTTCTATACCTGCCCCCCAGCGCCGGCCCCTTATGTCTATGGCCTTTTAAGACACAAGGACCCCCTTGTGGTATTAAAAAGCCCCCTACTCATACAAGATGAGTCATAGGATTTTCAGGACTATTGATGGGGGAAATGAGCAGTTGTCAAAAAGTTACTGTGAATTCATTTATGCTCACAAGTGCATATGCCTGCTAAGCCATGGCACCTTGGCCATCCGTACATGTGTGAGGCACATGCATTAAGCAGACTCCACAGGTGCTTGGCCCGCACAGGATTTCCTGGACATGTTGCCATTTTTCTGCAGTTTTACTCTAGAGAATTATTTCTCCCCACCCCCACCATCTGGTGGAGAATTGCGACCATGTATGTTGTCTGATGTTTGATGGGGCTGCACCATCTCTACACTCTTCTTCCTTCCCCTTCTTCAGGAACACACAGGCTGGGGACCTGTGTGCATGCAAGTCCCCAAGTCCACAGTGCACCATTGATCGTGTGGCCTGTGAAATCTCAGCCAGATGGCGACCAGCAGCACTGCCTCATGCAGTGCTCCGGGCTCTGTCCACAGAGCAGAGACCTCAGCTGGAAGGTGGTAGTAAAACACTGATGCCAAAGACAGCCTGTCTCTGCATCTGACTGGATACTTTTAAGCTTGGCCCTATTTTTATTTTGCTTTTGTGACTTCTCAGCATTATACAGAAATGGAATATTCTGACACTTAAATAAGGGAGATGCATCTTCCAGATTTAGTCTATTTGTGTCCAGATTCTTGTACTATCACCACCACCGAAGGTTTTTTTTATTTTTTCTCTCCAGCAAATTGTTCATTGACCCTCATAGGTCATGGATACAGAGGTCCTAGGCTCTGGAATGCTATTTCCAGATCCAAGGTTACCTGGCTTTGAGTCAAGAGTGTAAAATTAACAAAGGTAAGGCACCAAGGTCAGCAATCGAACGATCTAGCTGACCTCACTGAGGCCCACAGACTCCATCCCAGACCTGACAGCAGTTTCCTTCCAGGGCAACTGGACAAAGAGAACACGTGGTGTCAACCCTGCAGACCCCAAACTGTCCTCACTCTGGGGACCACAGTTCAGAGCTCACAGTGACCGAATCTGTTATCGTCCAGAGCATGAGCCTGTCATTGACGGTGCCCTAGATTTCGACAAAGAAAATTGTTCCTTTGCCATTTCCAATTCCATTCGGGCTTCTGAGAAACATGAAGTGCCCAGTCCCTGGGCAAGACATGAAAACAGGATTGAAACAGGGTCAGCTCCCCTCTTGGCGTTCACAGCAAAACCGTAATGGGATCAGCAGCGACATCATCCTGACGTCTTTCAGCTATAGATGGAAGTTGGTTCCCTGTGGGGAACCACCAAAATCTATGCTAGGATCTTTGATCGGAACTCGCTTGCCCTGAGAGTTGGCCTTGATTTCTGGGCTTCAGAAATTATTCCTGACCCCTCTGCTTGGGACTTCACAGATTGCTTCCTTTGTCTTATGCTGATGCTCCAGACAGTGTATCAGAAGCTGATCAAGGAAAGGAGCCTCGTGTCATCTACAGTCAGCACAGTTGTATGGATCCTCTATGTGCTGAGCCCTGTGCCAGGGACTGGGGATATAAGAAGAATATGGCAGGATGCCCACCCTGAATAAAGTCCCCAAATGGGGGGATAAAGTCACATCCCAATGGAGAAGACTTAGAAGCAAGTGGCAACTATACTGGAGTGCGACAGATTCTCTGGTGATGAAAGACCCAGGATGTTGTAGAAGGAGAAACCGTGATCTCGTACCCATGTCCTTGTGCATTCAGGGAAGACTTCCTGCAAGTGGAGACCTCTGAGCTGCCCTGAAGAGGTACCCACTGGCCAGTTTTCAGCATGATACCACACAGCTGGTACATCCAGAGTAAACTGTCATGGGCCCTGGTGACAGGGATGACAATTCACAATGGATCCTTACCAGTGATCTCCTGCGGATAGAGTTCTCTGTAGTTACCATATATCCTGAGAGCAGGAGAGTTTCATCCGCATGGCTTGCCTGCCCCCGAGACCGGGACAGGACTCCAACAGTGATTCTGTCACCGGGATGGAATTTACTGGAGACCTCTGCGCTGTAGCCCCATCACTCAAATCTGCCACCCCACCCACCTGTAACAGCCTGCCTTACATTGTGTGTGGGGAGACGGCCACTGAAGAATCTTGGATGCAGCAAGCATACAGCTGGTCTCATCTGGTGTCCCCCCCCTACCCCCACCCCCTGGACACCCTAGCTCTTCACAAAAGCTAGGTCCTTTGTGATTGGGCCCCCTTCAATCACTTCTTCCTCCCTGCAAAATTCTGCATCTCTCTCTGATGTCCAGGTGCCCCCCGTTTCTCCTGCCTCCAGCCCCATGCACAGGCATCTCATTTTGCCGGAATTACTGGTTTGCAGGATGCTCCCTCCCAAAGGACCCAGAGTTAGCGGCACCCAAAGACTACGTAGGATTTGTCTCTACATGAAAATACAGGGATGCCGCCAACCACGTGCTAAATGTTTTTTTAATGCTTTATTTTTGAGACAGGGAGAGACAGAGCACGAGCAGGGAAGGGTCAGAGGGAGACACAGAATCTGAAACAGGCTTCAGGCTCTGAGCTGTCAGCACAGAGCCGGACGTGGGGCTCAAACTCACCGACCGTGAGATCATGACCTGAGCCGAAGTCAGACGCTTAACCAACCGAGCCACCCAGGCACCCCATCTAAATGCTTTAAAAATGTTCTTTTCTCAGTGAATGAATGAGCAAGCAAATGAATGAGGGAGCAAGGCAAGACCAAATGAAGCCTTCGGAGAACCAAAGAGCATCAGCTTCCTTGACTAGAAATGAAAGAGGGCATCACACTCCGCTTCCTCAAACCACACGCTACATCCTTCCATAACGTCATTGCCTAGGGGCAGGTGCTTTGGCCCGACACCAAGAAAAAGCAGTATGTGGATATGTGCCAGCGAGGGTCTGTGTGTGGGCTGGTATCACAAGATGTACTGCAGCATATTTTCAGGCCCCGGACAAAGCCTAAAGGGTACAGGTCCAAAATGAACTTTTTACAAGCGACCTCGGGGGAGAAATGCTCAGGAAGTCAGAAGGCTAGGCACACCACATGCTATAAAATCTCTTCCCGAAGCAATCCCCTCAGCTCTCAGACAGTCTTATGGAGCAGAATGAAATCTAATCTGAAAAGCTACTTCAGTCCCTCTGGAAGTGCAGAGGAGTCTGAGGACAGATAAGGAACTGATTTCTCTTACTTTGGACATAACAGATTCCTCTTGGAGGGCGAAGCCTTCTCTCTGGACGTGCCCTCAGGGGATCACAGACTCCACGAATTGGCAAGGCAGAGGGCGGGGGGGAATGAGATCCACCAACACCCCCAGCTGCCCTGGCTTCATGCAGGAACTAACAGGATCTCCAACGATTCCTGAGCAATGGGTGTGCACGTGACCTCAATGAATTCCAGCACAACTCCTAGGAGATGCTGTCACGTGCTGCTTGTAGGCGCTAGAGAGAGTGCGCAGATTCCTTTCTGTGCGTCTGTAAAATGGGTGTGGTGATGGCTCCAAACACATTGGGTTGACATGAGGGTTGCGTGGGTTAATTTTGGAAAATCCTGGCATAGTGCCTGAAATGGAAGGGAATTTCTGTAACTTTGTTAAATATGAGAATAGGAAGATAGGTTAAGGAATGGATGAGTGGATGGGTAGGCAAGCAGAGTACCGGGACCAAGGTCAAATGGGTCCTAAGTGCTGAAGGCAGTCCAGTGCGGGCAGTCTCCACCCGACAGCATGCCTGGACTTGCTCCTCAAACCTGTCAGGTAAGGGCCCTCCCTCGTGAGGCTCATCCTAGTGTTTTCTACATGCAACGTTCTTTCTTGTGCCTTTGGGGAAGGTGTCTATTTGAATCTGCAGTGCTTCCTTTTTGCAAACTAGAAACGAGCGTGTACCTTTTGAGTGAGCGGCTGGATACATACTCAGCAGCCTCACAGCATCACCCAAGCAGCTGATGGAAGCAAGTCTCAGGCATATGCCTGATTCTGTCTCAATTCTTCTCACCTGTTCCCTTTTAGATTTTACAGCTTTCTGGCCCTTGCCTCTTAAAGCCCCACCACTCTGCCTTTTCATGGCAACACTGGGAAGGGAGAGATCTGGAATGGCTGCTCTGTGTATGGGCCTCACAGCCTTCCTCAGGGTGGCACAGAACTCAGAGGTTGGCAGGGATTACCTGTGGCAGACAACATCGTGCCCCCTGAAGACAGATACAGGAAGAACTTTCGAACAGGTGTGACGTACGTGGATGCAGAGGTGTTCTCAGGTGCTCGTGAGCCTCCTGCCCCTAAATGTATATATGCGGGGGGGGGGGGGGGGGGTAGGTTGCAGCGTCACGCAGGGACCTGTCCTCTCAGGTCCGAGGAGGACAACACTGGAGCCTGGCTGCAAACCCACAGTGGCCCAGGCTCTCTGTGCTCCCAGGAGAGCACTTAGCTTTTGTCTTCCCAGCAAGAATGAGTCTGCTTCAGGAAACAGATTTAATTGTCCCACTTACCAGCTCCAGCTCACAAGACCACATTGACAAAGATCGCGGCCTGTTTGTAATGGAAGAAACGGACGGCGGAAGGAGCATCTTAGAGCTGTTCCTTCGAAAAATGACCCTCGCCGCTTCACCCCAGCTGAGGACATGCGTACTTCTCAGCCTCTTACTCCCAAGCCCACGGCAAGTTCCCTTTTGATCTGTGTTTCCTCTATTTATATGGCAGAAAAACTCACCCGGCAGATCTGAACATGTTTGCAGTGCTGCCTAATTTAAGCCCCGGGATGCAGGGAAAGAAATAGAAACAGAAAATAGGGATTCAGTGCTTGCTGGGTGCTGCAGGCCATGAAAAATATCAAAATCATGAAACACGGTCCCTGATCTCCCCCAAGGAGATTACAATATACTTGAGTAAATTAAAAACGAAATAAGAAAGTATTTGAACTACAGTTCAGTGAACTAGTAGAAGGCCACAAGGCAGGAAATGAGTAACTGCAAAATGACTGGAACAGGCTGTAATTGGGATTGAGAAATGTGCGTCTGCCCTCCTTTTGCAACACGGGTCTGGTTTACCGAGGTGACTTATTCAGAGATGTTTGGTGAGAAGGCAGTCTTTGTATTTACATCGTGAAAGGAATCTAATGTTTCTTCCTCACCCAGACTGACCCTGTTCTGGGCATACAAAACATGGACGGAAACACGGTGAGAAGACTCACTTTTGTGTCCTCGCAAACTCCAAAGGGAGAGGAAAGTCAACAGCACGCAGTAGTTTCGAAGGGACGGCACTGGTGTTTTTGAGAAGAGGAAGCAAAAACGTAGAAGGGTTTGGATGAGGAGTGGGGGTGTCGGCTTAGACGATGAGATGATGATACACTGGATCCCGAGACAAATGTGATCATGTGCAAAGTTCTGGAGGCTGTCGGAAGGAAAGGAATTGAAACTGAGCTGTCCCTTCCCATAACTTAGCCTGCACCACTGGTGAGCCAGCACCCTTCCTTGTAGGTGATGAACTTACAAAGGGATAGGTTTTCTGTTGTCTCCCCTCAAAAATGCAATGCTTTTGTAGCCCTGATACCAAAAGGTATACATGCCTCTATGGTTGCGGTACAATGGAGACTAAATCAGCAGCAGCCCCCTTGGGGCTACAAACACAGCGCAGGATTAGAAGTAGGCGCATGCGCACCCTTCCGGGCGTGCACACGCATACGCCCGCGCATGCACATCTGCACATACGTAGGCACGCATGCATATGCACATGCACGCTTGCACAAAGCACAGTAAAGAGCAAAGGGAAAGGAAACCAAGGGGGATGGGATATTCTCACGGCACTTTTCCTGCTGAGGTGCGGCAGCCTCAGGGGACCTAGGCAGCAGGGGTGGAGGCCGTGGCTTTAACATCCAAGGTATGTGGATGCATAAATCTGAGCTCTCCAGTGAATCAGCGCATCTGTGAAAAGACTAGAAAAAGCTGTCCATAACAGTGAAGGAAGTAAAAGTCGCCTTGCCATCTCTTTGAAGCTCTTGAGTGAGAAATTAAAACCTAAATGAATATCCGGGCACCTGGGTGGGTTAGTCGGCCAAGTGTCCAACTTCGGCTCAGGTCATGATCTCACAGTTTGTGGGTTAGAGCCCCACGGCAGGCTCACTGCTATCAGTCACTGCAGAGTCTGCTTCGGATCCTCTGTTCTCCTCGCTCAGCTTGTGGGGCTGAGCCCCTTCCCAGCCCCTTCCCAGCTTGTGCTCTCCGCCCCCCAAAATAAATAGTTTTTAAAAACCTAAATGAGTATGGAAGTCCAAATGTACACTAAATGGCGTGGCAAAGTCAGTCACATTTTTTTTTTTTTTCATACAGAAACTGGTACCTTGGGAGTACCTTGGGAACCACAGAAGAAGCTAACTCAACCCCACTGTAGGAACATTCCTATAGCCCAGTGTGCTTGGGGGCCCCATGCTTTAGGGGGGAAAACAACCTCTGCTGAGTATTAGCTCAGACTCAGAAGTTACAAACAGCACAAGGAAGAAATCCACCATGAGGTCAGCACACACAGCAACCAGACGTATGTGAATCCCAACAAAGACTGGGGGGAGGAGGCAAGGCAGAGAATAATCTGAAAGATGGTGGGTTTGAAATTATTAAATATAGAAGTTTTTTTTTTAAGTCCTAACAGAAGAATGAGATATTATGATAAAAATGAACGGGCAGAATTTTTAAATGGCCAGGTGGATATAAGAACTGGAATAGATTAAATGAGAGCATAACACTAAATATTACTAATGAAAGAATAAATGAGCTGGAAAATAGATCTGCGGGAAGCATCTAACCACAGGACAGAGTGATAAAGGAATGGAAAATACTAAAGCAAAGTGAATAACCTAGAGAACAGAATGAGAAGGTTTAGAATACTTAAAACACAATCAGAAGAAAAGAGAATTGTCGCGTGTCCTTAGGGGCTTGCAGCTCAGAGCAGTGTGATGCCACTACGCACCTTATTAGAACGGCTAAAACCCGAAACACTGACAACACTGATAAATGCTGGTGAGGCTGTAGAGTGACGGGAGCTCAACAGGGGACACGAAATGGCACGGCCACTTCGGAAGAGGGCTTGGCAGTTGCCCACGAGGCTAAACATCTTTTTTTTTTTTTTAATTTTTTTTTGTCAACGTTTATTTATTTTTGGGACAGAGGGAGACAGCATGAACGGGGGAGGGGCAGAGAGAGAGGGAGACACAGAATCGGAAACAGGCTCCAGGCTCTGAGCCATCAGCCCAGAGCCTGACGCGGGGCTCGAACTCACGGACCGCGAGATCGTGACCTGGCTGAAGTCGGATGCTTAACCGACTGCGCCACCCAGGTGCCCCAGAGGCTAAACATCTTCTTACCACACAATCCTACCATCGTGCTCCTAGGTCTTTACCCAAATGAGCTGGAAACATACGTCCACACAAAACCTGCACACAGATGTTTATGTAAAGCGGCATTATTCGTAATTGCCCCAACTTGGAAGCAGCCGAAATATCATTCAGTAGGGGAATGAGCAAACTGTGCATCTATGCAATGGCATATTATTCACAAATAAAAGCAAGCTGTCAAGCCACGGAAGGACGTGGAGGATCTTAAATGCATATTGTTCTTAGCACTAGCCCTGCACTGTAGCCACTGCTGACCAGGAGCTTAAAGGAAGGATCCAAAAGATCTCTGAAGTGCCCATCATGTGCATTTCCAGCCATAAGTACAACATGGAACAGACGCCAGATGCTTACGAAGCCCCTCGGTTCTAATTCTGAATAGAGCTCCTCTGCCTTCATTTATCAACTTTTACTGCTGCCAGTTCGTATAGCAATATGCTCCAGCTTGAATTATTCCACTTACCCATTTGCTCTGTTATGGGCTGAGTATGGTTAAATACACTCACTTTTTGACATTTTGAAATTGATATTTTGTATCATTTTAAATTTTGTTGCATCTTTTTATAAATCAGATGACTGCCCACATTTAAAAAAGATGCATGTTGGGGCAGCTGGGTGGCTCAGTCGGTTGAGTGTCCGACTTCAGCTCAGGTCATGATCTCACGGTTCGTGAGTTCGAGCCCCATGTCGGGCTCTGTGCTGACAGCTCAGAACCTGGAGCCTGCTTCCAATTCTGTGTCTCCCTCTCTCTTGGTCCCTCTCCCCCTCATGCTCTGTCTCTTTCTCTCAAAAATAAATAAATGTTAAAAAATTTTTTTTAATTAAAAAAATATAAATAAATAAAAAATATGCATGTTGTTACTGTGAAAGAAACCTGTCTGAAAAGGCTACTGTGTGCATTATGGTTCCAACTATGGGATGTTCTGGAAAGGGCAGCACTATAGAGACCATTAAAAGATCAGTGCTTGTCAGGAGTTGGGATGGGGCATGAGGAGAGGTGAATCGGGGGCACACGGGAATTTTAGGGCAGTGAAACTATTCTATACGATACTGTAATGGCAGATACCATGGCATTAAGCATTGGGCAAAACCCACAAAACCATACAACACAAAGCGTGAACCGTAATGTGAAGTGTGGAATTAATAATAATGTATCAATACCTGTTCATGAATTGTTAAAAAAAAAATTACCACCCCAGTGCCAGATGTTAATAGAGGAAACTGAGGCAGGTTGGGAGGGGGGATGAGAGAAGGAGTGTATGGGAACTTCCTATACCCACTGTACTTCTCAACTTTTCTGTAACCCTAAAATTACTCTAAAAAGTACATTCTATTAAGTTTTTAAAAATGGGAGGCGAGAGGGAGAGTCGATATTCAAAGTAAGGATGGGTGAGATTTTTCCAGAATTAAAGTTGTAAGTCACACGTCAAAGAACGCCACTGGGTCACAGAGCAGAAAAAATCCTAAAGCAAATCCACATTTCAATTGCACACCGAAGACCAAATGAAAGCCTCAAAAACAATCAGAGAAAAAGCACAGAGTGCATAGAAGGTAGCAACAGTTAGATTACTCGCCGACTTCTCAACGACTATAATCCAGATCAGAAGAAAACTCAGTAACATCTTCAAAAGGTCCAGAAAAAAATCATTATCCACCTAGATTGCTCTGTTCAGCCAAATCATTCGAGAGTGAGAAAGAAAGCAACTTGAAAGCATTAATTGTGCTAACCTCTTCAAAAGGGAATCAAAGAAACATTTGCAGTATTTACTTTTCTCTGCCTGTTTCATATTATATCTTAGATAACACACACATGCCCCAAAATCATACTTTCCGTTTAACATTATATACGTCTTCTGTGATTTTCACTGTCCTTGAAGGTAATGTTTAAAGTCTGAATCGTAGCGTAAGTGCCATAGTTTCGTGAACTGCTAGACAGTTTAATTGCTAGACGTTTAGATCAGAGAATTTCCTCCTAAATGGCAATTGGATGAAATGCACATAAAAGATAAAATAATGCTACGCACGCCTACTTTTTCTTTTCCATTGAAAACTCCACCTGCTTCTCTAGCTGCCTGCTCAAGTGGCGAGGTGTTTAGTTTGCAAGGAGCCATTCAGAGCTGATCGAGAAGCCTCTTTTCCATTCGTGCTTTTTGCCCCAAGTGCACTGGTGGTGGGTGACTTCCTGGAATAGCCCCAGATGTTCTAAAGGAAAATGAAAGAAGCAACATATATTCGAGGACTGCCGTGTGCCAGGCATGGTGCTGGGCGTTTCCATCCTGTGAACACTACTATTTATGAACACTTACCATAAGCCGGGCACTACCTTTAGAAAGTTTGCACCCATCAGCTCATTTGGTCCTCCCCAGAAGTCTAGGAAGTATGCACTATTATTATATCCATTTTATAGACAGGAGAGATGTAGTTCTGAAGGAGCTAGGAAGTGATGAAGTCGTACCCGGAACATGAGCCTTTCCATGGTAGGGCCCTATTCCAGGCTTGGGTGGGTGTCAGAGACACAGGTAGAGAAAAGCAGGAAGGGCAGAACGCAATGACACTAAAACAAAAACAAAAACATGACCCGGACTGAACGTAGCTATCCATTATCTCACTTCATCCTCCTCACGAGACCAGGTAGGTATTGTTACCGTTATTAGCTTCGCCCATCGAGTGAGCGCACGCAGACATGGTGCGCTCAGGAACTTGCCTGCAGGTTGCATGTCCAGCTGTGGGTCACCCGCGTGTGTCCAGAACCAGAGTGCATGCCGTGCTCCTCACTGCCTGTGGCTCTTGTCCTCTGTCCAGGCGAGATGGAGGAGCTGGAGACACTGTGGCTCACGGGGATCTGCCACAACGAGAAGAACGAGGTGATGAGCAGTCAGCTGGACATCGACAACATGGCGGGCGTGTTCTACATGCTGGCGGCTGCCATGGCCCTCAGCCTCATCACCTTCATCTGGGAACACCTCTTCTACTGGAAGCTGCGCTTCTGTTTCACGGGCGTGTGCTCCGACCGGCCGGGGCTGCTGTTCTCCATCAGCAGGGTCAGTACCTCGGGCGGCTCGTTCTCGATGCAGCGGCAGGTCCAGAAGAGCACGGGGCTCCCAGAGAACCGAGGACGCTGGACTCCTGGGTGGGGGGCGGTCTGCACATCCTGCCCTCCCTCACCAACCCCTGGTGGGCTTGTCGTAAAGGCATCCAGATTCTGTGTGTTCCTAACCCAGGGGTAGCGAACCCAGGTGACCGCAGAAGCCAGAGAGGGAAGGAAAATGGGTAATGCAGGCTGGGCATGAGAAAAATAGCACCAGTGAGATAAAAACAGCAAATGTCCCTGGGGTTCAAGGTGAGGGAACACTTGAGAATGCCTACCACACCCGGAGGGGGCAGTCCTCAGGTCCTGCTGAGTATGGTCTTATGGGAATTCAAGGGCAATACTATCAGGTCTTGTAGGTTGTCAGAGAGAAAGTAGTCATCTGATTTTATGTGAAGCCTTTCCACTCTTTAAATATTAGTAACTAATTCCTTTTTTTTTTTTTTATACAACACCAAAATACCACGTAGGCCAAACGAAGTAGTCTGTGGCATCCACCGTTAGCAGCCGATGTGCTTTACGACACGACTACCATTCCTGTGCAGGATGTTACAGTTGATGCACACATCCCCCTGGGACACATATGCCAAAACCAAATATACATCCCATGCCATGCTCTGCATCCGCACATCTAACAAAACACAAAGAGCGTCTGCATTACAACAGAGCCTCCAACGAAACAAAGACATGAAGGGCCACGAGGAAAGGCACACATGTCAAACAGAAAACAAAATACACATTCAACCCAGCATGAACTACAGCCACAAACACACATGCTATAACGAACTCACCCACAATGCAAGGAAAACCCCTCTCCTGTTACGCAATGTGGCATGTGTATATTACCATAAAAAAGCACATATGGGTCATCAGTAATAGCAACGATCATGGAAAATGCCTGTATTTGTGCAGCACAGATAGGTGCCGAGCACCCTGTACGGACTTCATCCTCTTCATCTCATTTCACCTACAAGCCATTTCTGTGAGGCGTGTAACTGTTCTTCATCCCAGATTACAGATGGGGAATGAGGTTAGAGGATCATCCACGGCTGCCCAGCCTTGGTGGAGCCGGGACTTGAGCCGAGGTGGTGTGGTACCAGCCAGAGCACAGGTTCCTACACAAGCAACAAACATCAAATACAAGCAACACAAGAGATTTGATACAGATCATACTACATGACACGTATGTGCACGCAACTGACATGATCTTATCACTTACATCATATGTACATATCATTCACTCATCTTCTAACAGAATATAACATCTATTTACCTCACAGCCCATCAGTCATTCCTCCCTCCATCTGCCTAGTTCATCCATCCATCCATCCGTTTCACCCGTACATCCATTCATTTCATCCATCCATCCGTCCATCTATCCATTCACCCACCCATCCATCCATCCGTCCATCCACTCACCCATTTCACCCATACATCCATTCATCTCATCCACCCACCTGTTTTATCTATCCATCTACCCATTTCATTCATCCATCTGTACATCCATCCCTACACCCATTTACCTATCCATCCATCCATCCATCCATCCGGTCCATTTATTTATCTACCTATTTCTCCCATTTACTCACCTTGGAATGTTTTCACTCTGAAAGAATTTAATGAATTGAGACATGAAACATGGTGAAAAACACTTGGGTACAAACACCTGGTTTTATATGCTAATGGTTATTGGGAAAACTAAATAATCATTTTTAAAGGAATTTGTGTTTTCTTAGCATTTGGTGATTTTAAGAACTTTGGAGATTCAGAAGGCACATATTAGCTTAGTGAGGAAGATTTATTTTTTTCTGTTCAGTGGCACTCTTAACTTGCATTCTGTGCAAATACATATTTCCTCATTAACTTGATGGCATCTAAACACAGACTGCTTAAAAATAACAATGTGCACGCATCTCGCTAGGTATTATGCCAACTTTAAGCTAATTCTCTCCACCAATTACTAAAGGCTTTCCATACCCAAATGACTCTGGGATTATCATGAGCAAATGCACACTGTTGCATTTCCTTGTAAATCCTGCTTGGATCTGGAAGAGCGTTTCCTCTGAGATACCATTAAGGCAGCCAGTTGAGAGGACTGTCATTATGAGGCATGAACTAAATCCCCCACTTCCCTTGCAAGCATCTTGAGCAGGAATGGGGGGCAGTGGGGCACACAGGAGTAGGCATCGTCAGCTTTACAGGCTGGAATCTGAACTTCAGTCTCCCCTCCCTGGGCGAGAGAGGACCCGTGCCTCACAGGAGCACTGCAAGGACTTTTGTGCCCCTTGGGGACTCCCATCCACCAGCATCCCTGTGTCCTCAAAGGCTGCAGGGAATGCTACTTGAGCACTGACCCTCCTTCTCCCCAGATACTATGTTTTAAATAAGTGCAGCCCTAATATGTGTGAAGAGAAGGATTTCATATTTAATATACTTTTCCTGCCTCTCTCATTTGTTAGGGAACTCAGAATGAGCTCAGCACCCAATTTCACGCATAGCAGGGCTTTCAGATTGCTCAAGAAAAATGTTCCTCCTTTCTGATCAAGGGCTAACACACATCTCTTAAATTCGTCTTATGGGCACGTTCACGCACATGCCAGCTTACATGTATATTCTTCACACCGAGCAGGCCATACACACAGAAACAGAAGCGCCCTCGTTGTAGGCACGTAAACATTTTCTTTAACAAACCTGCAGTGGGGAATCCCCAAGCCAACAACCCACTTTCCTACCAAGCCAAGATCACAACCCCACAACGAATCATGCCCAGCATGTGAATAAGGGCCAGGTGACTGACGTCTCCCTGTCATCTCTAATCCTGACAGCACCTGTGTGTGACATGACCACACCCATCCTATGGATATGGAGAAACTGAGGCCGAGAAGGGCGGAACAGGACCCTTTCGGCCTCACGTTAGGTCTCCTGCTTCACCTATCATGCCAGAACAAGGCAGGAAAGAGGAGGACTGTCTTGTGCACCGGGCTGGGTCACATGCTTCCGCCCATTTCTGAGTGTAGGAACGTGGATCCAGGATGCTCTGAAATGTGCCTGCACCCGAGGCAGGTGTTTTCCTGCACAGCAGCCAGGGGTCTCCACTCACCAGTTCTGGTAGCACCTTCAACACCCAGCCTATGGACCTAGCTGTTGCCACGCAGCAGACACATGCAGCTGTCCCCGTGGGCTCGATGTCCCTCGGAAAGCTCCTGGATAGTGCAGCAAAATACAGACTGGACATATGGACACTCCTGGCCTGCCAAGGGGGCGGGCCAGAGCTTGAAGAAGTCATTCACTTCACATGAGAACCCAGTTTCTCCCACAGTCGGGGCCTTTGGCTTTTCCGGGTTAAAAAATAAATGTGCCCTCTAGTCTCCAGGAGGCTCTTAATTTTTCTCTCCACAATGTTCTCCCTCTCCCCTAGAAGAAAATAGTCAGTGTCACCAGCAAAAAGAACCCACCTCGGTTTTCGGCCATGAGGAATTGGAGACGTGGCAAAGACAGAGACCACGGGATGGAGACTGTGGCAGCCTGTCCCGTGGGCTCCCTGGAGGGGATCCTGGGGACAGTGATGGGCTTCTGGCTCCCCCACAGTCAGGACCAAGAGAGCAGAAGTAGATACTGCCTCAGTCTGCCAGGGCCGCCATCACCAAACACCACACACTGGGTGGCTTGTGACCAACAGACACCTACTTCTCATGGTTCTGGAGGCTGGGAGTGTGAAATCAGGGTGCAGCGTGGTCAAGTGAGAGTCCCCTTCTGGGTCATAAGGCTTCTCCTTGTGTCCTCACGACGTGGAAGGGCCGTGGGCAATGTGGGGCCTCTCTTACGAGGGCAGTCATCTGCCTGGCCAGCGCCCCACCATTATGACCTAACCCCCTCCCAAAGGCCCCACCTCTTAACACCATCAACTTTTAGGGTCGGGATCTCATTATGTGAATTTGTTGGCGGGACACAGGCGTGTAGGCCTTGGAAGATACATCAGGGGTCAAGCCCAGACTCCAGGGAACCACAGAGGGCAGTAGGGTGCATGCCCCATCAGGAGTTGTTCTGAGGGGTCAGGGGCCCTTGAGGAGAGCCACGGCAGGGCCGAGGGAGGGTCTGGGCTGCTGTCCGAGGAGAACGAACCTTCGGTAGTAAAGGGTAGCATGCGTCTTCTTGCAGCCGTGGGAAAGTGTGCAGTGGGGTCTCGTGCTAGTGTGTGAGGGAGTAAACGGTGACAGAAAAGAAGGGCACCAGAAAAGGTGGGCACCCGGTCAGTTGACCCTTCGCCTTTGGCTCAGGTCATGATCTCACGGCTCATGGGTTCAAGCCCCGCGTCGGGCTCTGCTTGGGATTCTCTGGTGTCCCTCTCTCCCTGTGTCCCTCCCCACCCCTCAAAAATATATATTAAAACACATTTTTTTTAGGCTGCAGCAGCTTATCCAAGGTCACAGAGCTACTAACAGGTGGAGCTGGGACTCACTTCCAGTGGGTTCCAGGCTCCGGCTCTTTCCGTGTGTCTCTGATATGCACCCCCTCCTCCTCAGCAGCCCATCAAGAAGGTGGGTCAACTGAGTGGGAGAACACTAGCACCCAAGCCTGGGGTATGGGCTGGGTCCATCGCGTGGCCTCCTTTCCGAGGCTTCCCCCTGCACCCCAGCAGCTGGAAGTGCCTTCCCAGTATCCTGTGAGTCCTAGGGCAAACTGGGGAAGAGCGAAAGCAGTCAGCAGCCATCCTCCTGCTCCTGAAACATAACTCAGCCCCCTGACCACCTCTGTGGGCCCCCCTCAAACAGACAGCCAGCCCATCTCAGCTGGTTTTAACATATTGCTCTGTCAGGGAAGGGGGGGACAGAAGTTCTTAAAATCTCTAGCAGTGTGGGGGGAGCTCCTTAGAACAAAATGACAGATTTAGAAAAAAAAAATGTTTTTCAAGTAGGCTCCATACCCAATGTGGGGCTTGAACTCACGACCCTGATACCAAGAGTCGCGTACTCTACCGACTGAGCCAGTCGGGCGCCTGTAGAAAACAACAAAAATTAACTCCTATTTTTTTTGTAATACTGACAAAATGAAATCAAGGCACAGATCTGGGTTGATCCAAACGTACAGCAGATACACCAGTTTTCACCCACACAAGCCGAATCTCGCTGGGTCAGGGTGTAAGATTCCCATGTTACTGAGCTGGGTGGGAGGTGCGGGTTCACAGGCCAGGTTCAGAAGCACCGTGCTGTGAACTGCACAGTGCATTTGGGTGATCCCATCACCCAGCAGCCACAGGGGCGCACACTGGAGACCCTGCCTCCTGGCAGCAGGTAAGCAGGAACCACACGTGGCACAGAGATGCACAGAAACACTCTCTCTTACACACACACACAGACACGGAATATATTAAGCGGCATAAGCGAAAAGTCCCAAGTGGCGGCCCCAGGGGTTCCAACCATGTCCTGTCTCTCCATCCCCTGTACCGTGCTCCCTCCTATGATGGCTTCACTCTCAGGCTAACATCCCCACATGGTGACAAGACTAGTTCCCCGCGTCTGCTCCTTTTATTCCAGCTTCTGTATCTATCCTTGCCCAAAATGTGTGATTGATCACCCATGGATTTGATGTCCGCCCTTAGAGTGACCACAAAGGGTTTTCTGGTTGACCTGCTTGGGTCTCGTGCCTTGACGGACAGCTTCAGTGTGTTGCTGGGGCAGCTCCCCTGAAGAATTAATAATGGGTGGTCCTTTTATGCCAGTTTATTCTATTTTTTAATGCTTTTTAATTCATTTTTGAGAGAGAGAGAGAGAGAGAGAGAGAGAG
>NW_024412453.1:11677631-11766188 GCF_014898765.1 Herpailurus yagouaroundi
TGTGTGTGTGTGTAGGAGAGGAGCAGAGAGAGAAGGACACACAGATCTGAAGCAGGCTCCAGGCTCTGAGCCATCACCACAGAGTCTAACGTGGGGCTCGAACCCACAAACCGTGATATCATGACCTGAGGCGAAGTCAGACACCCAACCGACTAAGCAACCCAGGGGCCCCGTGCTAGTTTAATAACTGACCCTGGTATCCACACTCCAAAGATGATCCTGAGAAACCATGGGGAAAGATGAGTTAGCAACCCACATATCAATCCAGTACCCCAGGTTCCACCGTGGAGGCACTGAGACCTGTATGGTTACGTGACCGTTAGTCGATAGCTTCTCTCAAACTCTGTGTGTGAGTGTCACAGGCAAAAGTGTCAGATCATCTTGAGCCAGGGAGACCAGAGAAGCCGGGCACTTTGCCACTGGTCTGGTACATTTAAGAAACAGTACCAGGATTCAGATTGGATTTCGCCATCTCTCCAAGGCTCCTCCCAGAAGGACACATCTCACCTTCGCAGGTAAAGCCTGGGTGTGCAGTGTTTTTCTGTCCCTGCTGCCACTGATGATGTCTCGTGTTCTTTCCCACAGGGCATTTACAGCTGCATTCATGGAGTGCACATCGAAGAGAAGAAGAAGTCTCCAGACTTCAACCTGACCGGATCCCAGAGCAACATGTTAAAACTCCTTCGGTCAGCCAAAAACATCTCCGACATGTCCAACATGAACTCCTCAAGAATGGATTCCCCCAAAAGGGCTGGAGACTTCATCCAAAGAGGTTCCCTCATCGTGGACATGGTTTCAGATAAGGGAAATTTGATCTATTCAGACAACAGGTCCTTTCAGGGGAAAGACACCATTTTTGGGGACAACATGAACGAACTGCAAACATTCGTGGCCAACAGGCACAAGGACAGCCTCAATAACTATGTGTTCCAGGGACAGCACCCTCTCACGCTCAATGAGTCCAACCCCAACACGGTGGAGGTGGCCGTGAGCACAGAATCCAAAGCCAACTCCAGGCCCCGGCAGCTTTGGAAGAAATCCATGGAGTCACTGCGCCAAGACTCCCTGAGCCAGAACCCTGTCTCCCAGAGGGACGAGGGAGCAGTGGAGAACAGGACCCACTCCCTAAAGAGTCCTAGATACCTTCCAGAAGAGGTGGCCCATTCGGACATCTCGGAAACTTCGAGTCGGGCCACGTGCCACAGAGAGCCAGACAACAACAAGAACCACAAGACCAAGGACAACTTCAAAAGGTCAGCAGCCTCCAAATACCCCAAGGACTGCAGTGAGGTCGAGCGCTCCTACCTGAAAACCAAAGCGAGCTCCCCCAGGGACAAGATCTACACCATCGATGGTGAGAAGGAGCCCAGTTTCCACTTAGACCCTCCCCAGTTCGTGGAGAACATGGCCCTTCCCGAGAACGTGGAGTTTACAGACGCCTACCCAGACCACGACGAGAACTTCCGCAAGGGGGACCCCGCGCTGCCGGCCACCAGGAACCCCCTGCACAATGAAGACGGACCCCCCAACAATGACAAGTATAAGTTCTACTCCAAGCACTTCACCCTGAAAGACAAGAGTCCCCCTCACAGCGAGGGCAGCGAGCGGTACCGACAGAACTCCACCCACTGCAGGAGCTGCCTTTCCAACCTGCCCACCTACTCAGGCCACTTCACCGTGAGGTCCCCATTCAAGTGCGACGCCTGCCTGCGGATGGGGAACCTGTACGACATCGACGAAGACCAGATGCTCCAGGAGACAGGGAGCCCGGCCGCCCAGGAGGAGGTCTACCAGCAGGACTGGGCGCAGAACAGCACCCTCCAGTTCCAGAAGAACAAACTCAGGATCAGCCGTCAGCACTCCTACGACAACATTCTTGACAAACCTCGGGAGACAGACCTTAGCAGGCCCTCCAGGAGCATAAGCCTCAAGGACCGGGAACGGCTCCTGGAGGGAAACCTGTATGGGAGTCTCTGTAGCGTGCCCTCAAGCAAACTCTTGGGGAACAAAAGCTCCCTCTTACCCCAGGGTCTGCAGGACAGCAAACGGAGCAAGTCTCTCTTGCCGGACCACACCTCCGAGAACCCTTTCCTCCGCTGCCATGGGGACGAGCGACGCTTAGTCATTGGGAGATGCCCCTCGGACCCTTACAAACACTCGCTGCCATCCCAGGCCGTGAATGACAGCTACCTTCGATCGTCCTTGAGGTCCACAGCGTCGTACTGTTCCAGGGACAGTCGAGGCCACGACGACGTGTATATGTCAGAGCATGTCAGGCCTTATGCTGCAAATAAGAACAATATGTACTCCACCCCCAGGGTTTTGAATTCCTGCAGCAGTAGACGTGTGTACAAGAAAATGCCTAGTATCGAATCTGATGTTTAGAACCTTCCATTAATGTTTTATCTATAGGGAAACGTACGTGACGGCCAACGTTCTGGAGGGTAAATGTCGGATGTCCGATGGTGCCTGCAAAGAGAAGGTATTTTTTTTGTTGGTTCTTTTGCACCTGGCTCCACGCCATACATAGTCTTCCCCTCAAGGAATCTTGTGAGGCGTGTGCTGAGCATAGCAGATACCGGATAGGTGAGTCCTTAACCAAAAAAAAAAAAAAAAAAAAAAAGCAAAGCAAATAAATAATAAATAATAGGGCAGGTCTCCGGGACACGCCCTCTAGGGATGTTGGCAATAACGATGCGTCGGAGGCCAGTGGTGATGTTATGATTTTCTATATTCCAAAGTCCACGAAGACCAGTCCACCATGTGATTTCCTCATCAGAAATGCCTAACGGTCTCTCTCATCCAGAATAAGCAATATGGTACGCATGTAAACCCGACACAGACACAGCAGTTACGAACGCGTCTGCACCGCAGCGAGATGGACGTGCAAGAGATGAGGAAGTTTGGCTTTGTACCCGTCCCAGCTTTAGTGTCATGCCTCCCGTCACTGCCCCGGCCCGACCCCAGAACCAGCCCCAGGCTCCCCCCCCCCCCCCACCACCACCACACACACAAAGAATCGCAAATTCCCGTGTTCACAGTAACCATGCTACCTTCACTAGAGTCTGTTTCCAAGACTCATCTGGAGGAAAAGGCCAGGAGGGCCCTCAGGCGGAGAACGACGAGAATCTCTCTGGATGTCAACTTGTGTGTTTCACAGACGCTCTCTCACCCTTGGCTTCGACGGTCTTGCTCAGAGCTGCACAAACCGATACGTGTATGTCTCCGACACCTAATCTGTGGATCTTCTGTCTCTGGACACAGAGGCTGTTGTAGTTTATCCCGAAGATTCCTATGTACGTAAGTCTGTGTTCCCCCCCCCCCTTCTGGTGACGACTCAGGGTTGTATAGTATCTGTTACCCCTTACCTCCTAGAGTGACCATCACTCGTTCAGTCCCCGAACAGCTATGGTGGAGTCCAAGTGTGTGTCACTGTTCCCAGGGTTGTCAACATCGTGGCATATGCCAGCAGCCACGTGTGTACCGTGATCTGTAAAAAGTACTATGCCGTCTGTCCACCGAAGGCTGGCACGCGTTTAGGTTAATTGTCCTTAACCTCATGAAATTCAGTTGGACATTCGTTCCCACCCCAACCTCCTCAGATCAAAAGCCTTCAAAACATGAGAGACCCTCATGCATCGACCCTGAGCATCCTCCAAAATCGTGGATAAACTTTAGTGGCAAACACGATTACTCTCTTCTGAAATACTCGCTCGATTGGAGGCACAGTGCTTCACCAGCACCAACAGAGATCTATGACAAACTCCCCAGAGCATTTGTCATTTCCGAGCCACCCCCGTTGTCCGTTTCTTGCTTTACTCAGATCTGTGCGTGTGTGATATGAAATGATACGCCTTTAAAAAACAGTGCGGGGAGGAGGGGAAGCTTCAGCATCAGAAGCTCTTGGCACAGTGCCTCGCTCACGCCAAGTGCCCCCCCCTCAAAAAGGGAGTTGTTATGTTCTGACACTTTATCAGAATTGCCTAGTTTAAAAACTAAATATTATAACCCCCATAAACAATGTTAGTTGCACATTTTATATAGTTCTGATTCAGGTTATTTTACATTCATTATCGCCCCGGAGATTTCTGGGATGACTAGGCCTCAGGTTCTGTAGAGTAGCTGAGTCTGCTGGACAAGATACTGTGGAAACCCTAAGCTAAGATGAACCTGACAGTCTCCTGGTTTCCTCCCGCATTTTGCTTCGGGTTCTCAGAGAAGGGGACGGAGGGGTAGCTACCCTGTTTCTTTTACACATGGCACGTTCTGTCTTGTAGGCAGGGTTTTCCTGCCAGGGGGCGGGGCCAGGAACGATTCTTTCAGAGCTTCAGGATTCATTGAATAGCTCCATCGTTGGGCCAGTGCACCCAGCAGTAATGAGAAGTGGTCGCAGTAAGTTTCAGGGTCATCGGTGGGGAGGCAGAGGGGCCAAAAGTCCTCTCTTCACCTTGGCGGTTGAGAGGCCCAAGAGGCTGGCTAGGCACTGAGGACAAACGTATTCAGACATTGTATTTTCTTTCTCAGATGGTATGCTTCTGCTGCCCAAGAGCCAACAGTGGAGAAGCCTAGACTGCGAGAGCCCCATATCCATTTCTGGTCTTAGGCACAGCCCTGACTGTATTGTCTTTTAGAACTTTCTGCCTCTGCCCTCCCATTGCTTTCCAGACCTACATTCCCCCCAGTCAGGATCACCTCCTTCCCTCACAAGACTGGCGTGTCATGACATGAAATGAATTACAAAGTCTCCCCAGCACACACAGCAGTGTTGTGTCATCAACCCAAAGAGGTTTTCTGTCTTCTTCCCATGTCCTCAAAACCCAAGGGGGCTGCCAACTGTGACAAAGACCTCCAGGGAGAAGGTGACTTACACTCATAACGTCCTATAGATCAAAAACCCTCCTGCTAACAATTAACAGCCTAATTTCCGCTGTTAACCCCATGTTTATCTAGGTAAAGAAACTAAAGATGGGCTTTTGGAAGAACCAACAGTAACATACTGAAAAAAAAAAAACCACGTGCTTCCTTTAATACCCAACGTGTTTTTTTTAAACAAACTAAACAATGAGGATTGGAATGCTATATATAATGAATGTATAATTTCCCTCTTTCCCAAATTTGTTGACTCTCGATGGTGATGATCCCAAACATCAGAGAATTGACCGTCAAATCAGATGGGCAATTGCCAAGAGAAAGATAATGACGTGGAGCGATTCCAAAGTAATCAAGTCAGTTCTGTTCTTTGCAGAAGCCTATCAAGGCAGAAATAGGAAGCCCTTGACTCTGGACCCATGACAGACGGTTCCGCTGACATTCCAGCTTGAGATCTTAGATCTCAAAGAGCCAGAATCTCTGAACCCAAATTTGCGCCCGAGTTTCACCTGACTCAAGTCACAGCTGGCATCCATAATGGTACTTTGGCCACCCTAACTGGCCTTCTCTACTTGAGAGGGATCCGGCTCGTACTTCTGAATGCAGAGCCGTACGTTCCTGTTGATCGGTAACAGTATACACAGGCCCAGCTTAAAACAGTCTGTGTAAGGGGAGGGCCTTCTAGGGCATGAATTCTACCCTGGAAACCTTTGAGTTTCTCAAAAAGAGTCCTCACTATCCTTACAGCCTTAGGCCACTGCTGGCTTCACTGATCTGAGAAGACAGGTTCCTCGCGCGTCTGTGTTTCTGCCAGTGAGGCTTCCTTGAGAGGTGCGGGATCGTGATCTGCCCACTCTTCTGTCCTCTGCACATCTCACTTTGTCATTACAGCCAGCCACGTGACTGGGTGTCTCGTGGATTAGACTAGGTTTCTCTTCCCTGTTGCAGAGAGCCCAAGAAGTTTTCACCCTCTGCTGTTCTGATGAAACCGATCATCGCAGCAAAAATCAGTCAAATCGACTCACACTCATTTTCAAGGAAGGAACAAGAAAATTACACCTTGTTTACAAATGAAATAGTTTCACTTAAATGGGACTCTAGCCAAGGCTGTTAATTAGTCAACAGATCCATAGCAGTCATACAGCCCCACATTGTTTATTCTATTTGATATGTCTGCCAGTGATGTGTGTTTAATATTCTGCGTCCTTCTCAGGAAATGACAAATGCCCTGAATTCTTGGCAAATAGAATTGCTAATGAAAAAGGAAAAAAAACAAACAAAAAAACAAAGTTGGTGTTAATTAAATGGTGATTAAAAATTTATGTCCTTTCAACCTAAGAAGTGCAGCTCTAATAATCGGTTGCCGTATAAATAAATACCTTGCACTGAAATCCCTTATGGCATAAGACCTAAATACTCATTTGAGAAACCAAAATATCTTTCAGAAGAGCTGAATATATTTATTAACTTCAGGCACATCCCTGTACTGTTTCTTTGTGCAGAGCTGTTGTTCAGGAATCCTTGCGAAGGGGAGGAGTGGTTTCTGAAACAGAGGCTGTGTGCGTTTGACCGCGACGAACGTGGGCAGAACTCAGAGTTCTAGGGGTAAAAAAATGACACGTGTGGCAACAAAACTTATTGGTCGGTATTTCATGGGAGTCCAGGGTTCCACGTAAAGGCGGTCTTCAATGCAAAAGCAGTGTTTATTTCCACCTGAGACAAAATTAGGCCTTCCGGATGCCTCACATTCTTTCGGCCAACAGGGTTGGAAGTGCTGAATGAGAGGTTTGGTGGGGTCTGTACCAAAATTCAGCTGTGCTTTTCCATTCAACCCCCTCACATCATGCTGTGTTCACATCTAGTCCTATCCGATGAGGTCAGCTTCCCACTCGATAGACATCAGACGTGGTAAAATGCACTTATCCTGTGAATACCAATGCTCGGGTACACATGTACATATCATACACATGCTTGATTTCTACAATTCACACATAAGTGTATTATCCAAATAACATTGTATATAGTGTAAAGTTTATGTTAAAAATTATGTGACAATGATGGTTATGGACCCGCGGAAAACCCATTCTGGTTATCGGTGCAAGGATATGTAGGAAGAGAGGGCACTCTTTAAAAAACAACAACTCAGTTCTAGGGAGGATGGCAGGGCCCAAGTGGAATCTGGGGGGTTGGTGTCCTTGGATTCTGTTCAAAAACGGTATGTGGGGTTAGGGGCACAGCACACGTTCTACTCACACTTACTTCTGAAGACAGTGCCGATATGGACGTGTGTGTGATTTCTGCAAACCCGTCAAAGGGCATCATCCCCATCGTCTTCCCCATGTCCATGTGTGTGCCCAGAAGTACTCTTGATCTGGCATCAGCTAAAGATGCCTGCCCAGAAGAGTCTTAGAAAAACAGAACTTATAGGACCACACCAAGATTTGGGGGGAAGGGAGGTGAGAAAATCAAGAGATAATGAAGGTCCCAAAAAGGCACCATCTGTATAAGATGGTCAGACAGACAGTATCAGAGCCAGGTCTGGAAACCAAGACCCACACGTATGGTCCACGTAATTCTTCATCTGGTTCCCTGGACCAGGTGACTCAGTTCTAGGCTTCTCTCACAAGTGGTCTCCGGGCACCTCTGGGATAAGAGCCAGAGAACCTCACAGAACTGACCCCGCTTTCTTTGCCTCTTGCCTTATACAGACCCATACATCCCTCTTTGAATTCGGTTTTCCCTTAAGCTCCCCAACACTCCCTGCCTCAGATTCCTGGGGAAGAGAAACCTTTTCTCAGGGACCTGTTCCCTGGAAAGTCAACAAGGAATAGAGTTTAAAACCTCAAACCAAAGATGAAAGCTGGCAGCGATCACGGAGGTAACAGTCCTGTTTCTCATGAGCCAAGGATGAACAAAGGACACTGACCAGCTGATGGCACTTGCCTAAGGATCTACTCTCCTTTTAAGACCAATTTGGGTTTGGGAGATGCAAGGGTGATGGAAAATATATAGTCTCTTCCCATGAGCAGCTTACGGTCTAGAAATTCAGTTCCCTAGGACAAAAGATAACTGAGGACCCATGAAATGCAAGCAGAGACTGAGTGTAAAAACTGGAAATGATAAATCAAGTTCTTGCCAGGAAATAAAAATCTAACTTTTTCCAGGATCAAACAAACAGACCCCTCCTTCCTTAGACCTGTAAGTAACTCTGGAAAATACAGTCTCCCGGAGATACCCTGGATGATTTTAACCTTCCAAGACAGAGCCTGGGAAAGCCAAGAGCATCTAAACAGGTGACCAGACTTACCCTTCACGTTTGTGTGCAGGAGACTCAGATCTGGGTCCATGGGGTTCTCCAGCTCTTGCCAAATCCTGCCTCCTTGCAGCCCCACTTTATGATGTGTGCTTCAAGAAAAGGTTGAAAGAAATCGCCAAAGGATTAGAAAAGAGACCGTGATCTAAAAAAACTATTTCCTGAAAGGTTTTTTTGTTTGGTTGGTTTTATTTTTGACTTATGAAGAATACTTTCGATAGTTCAGGGTATAAATGTATCAGGGAAGGGAGTGGGGAGAAGTCCTTGTTGAGTCCCAAGTGCCTACTGTGTGGCTGACAGAAGAGAGCTCATCAGGTTCCCTGGAGAGAAAATGGGGCAACAGATGGTGAGAAGAATCAGGATGTGTTTCAGGAATCGGGGCGGGGGGGCGCGGGGAGGGGGCAGAGCTTCTTTTCTCTCTGTCCCTCCTGTTCTGTGCATTGCCAGGATGTTGGAGTCTCTCCTTGTCCCAGCTACGTGCCTTGGGTCAGTCAGCACCTGAGTTTGGAAGTACCAAAATGTCTCCACACAGAGTGTAGACTATCCCAGGCATATCCTAGAACGAGATCCTCAAAATAACCATAGGATAGAAGTGTGATTGCTCCCATTTTACAGATATGGAAACTGAGGCTCAGGTTGGTCTCAGCCTCATCAGCAACAGGAATTTGCTAATAAACCCCTAACGTTGGGTGTATTCTTGAAGTGCCTGATCTCTGCCAGGGAGGTCAGAATGTGAGTCGGAAAGAGAGATGTGCTGTTTTGAGGTCCCCGGGGCTCTCTCTGGAGTTTCAGCCTCTGTGGGGAGGAGGTTTGTTAGTGTCCTACCCCCCCCATTGTCTGGTTTGGGGTGTGTTGAGAACTCCTGGGGATCTCACCTCTGTTCAGGTCCCTTTTGAGACTCGAATGCGGTTTTGCGTCTCTCCCCATACGCTTGCACTCGGCATTCACTTTTTTTGGTTCCTGGGGAGTTACTAACTCTCCTTGGCACGTGCCTACTTTCAACTATCCCTTTCCACACCTCTCTTCTTTTTCTCAGTAGACATCAGGGTTCATTCCATTCAACACGGGCCAATCGTATTCTCCCACGTGTGTGCGGGCACACAGGCTGCCCCGGGGTGCTCCCATTCAAGCTCCCCTAAACATTATGGCCCATTTTCAGAAAGGTCCTGTTACTTGCAAGGGACCGTCTCTGCAGGGTCATCACTGGCACCAAGGTAACTACTGAACCACGGAGTGTTCCGTTTGCCTCCTTAAAGGGTGTCAATCTGGAATGTTTCCATCGGGCTCTCTGGGAGTCCAAGATGACAGCGTGCATAACGCATCGGGGAGGCCAAGACCCTGAGCCCGTGTGTTCCTTTCTTGCGCGGCTCCTGTGTTCTGAGCCACAGAACAGCGGGCGTTGATGTTTACCATGAATTGGGGACACATTAAGGTCGTTTTATAGATGAAGAAACTGAGCTGAGATCTGAAGGAATGTTCTTCTGGGAGGTTCTGTGATTCAGTCCTTCTGGAGGGCCAGTGCATCTAACTGAGCGCCCGTGTCCTCGTCCCTGAGAAGTTCTCTAGCTGTTTACAATCTTCCAAGCTGGCAGTCAAAAGTCTCTTAAGACAGAAAAGTTATTATGATTTAATAGCTCTTTTGAGATCCTGTCATTGGGTCTACAAGGGCATGACAACATTCTCCAGGGGATGATGAGCTGTGCAGAAACTGGAACACTCCAAAGAACCATCTGGCTGGTAGGGGTTCTTCTCTGGGGCTGTATTTCAAAGCATACAGCTCTCCAGGGAGCCAGAACCGAACTGTCTCCAGTAGAATTGTTTCTCAGATCAACTTCCTCAAATAAGGTGTCCGCAGTGTGCAGAGACAAACAGGACAAAACTGAGATTATCACTCATATAAACCCCTCTTAGGGACCAGGCCCATGAAACAGTAAGTTTGCATTTTCGCGATTCTGGAACATTCCTCATTAGCAGTAGCCCTGGGTCATAACCTCCTCCAGTTAATTCTCTCACACCTTTGGGAAGGATTTAAGACGAGCCTTCTAAAGAATATTAACGTAACACGTAGCCAATACCACAGCTGCCTTTTAAATTAATAAGGTTAATTGTTCTCCAGCAAACATAAGTTTGTCTTTGGCATTTTAAATGCTTCTCATTGATCTGACATTTTGCTGTTTCAAGCTTTTAAAGGGCTCAAATCAAAGACTATTGATATCTGAGCAAATAGTGAAGGTCCAGAAATATAAAAACATTGTCAGTTTTTCCATGAAAAATAATCATAGCCTTTTGAATTCAACTGAGGTTTTTACATTGCATTACATCTAAGACCTATCGAATTATTTCTATTCTCAGTTAAGCTAATTCAAATAAATGAGCGGTATTGACTTTTTAAAACTATTTTATTAAAAAAAAGAAACAACTCTAGGTTTATTAGGTTTGTGGACATAGCTCTGAAGCCCTGGCCGCTAAGGAAATGTTCCAGTTTAGAAACTGAAGATTCGGAGTATTTGGGGTCAAATTCAGACGATCGTCTTTGAAAATTCTGGTGGATTTACAGAGATGAAAATGGCACTTGAACTTTCACGTTCCCCCACATTTTTCACTGGGAAAGGATGCCAAGTGCGTATTTTTTTTTTTCCCAAATCGGAGATAAGGCCAAGAATAACATTTTCTTAGAAAATTCAGGAAACTACTCGGTAACAACTAATTACACGGCTAGATGGGGCTCAGAGGCCTTCCAAGCCTGAGGTTCCTCAAAGATTTCTTTATCAGTTGTTCTTAAGCTATGAGTCTTAGTCTCGGTTCCTTCCCCTGCTAAAACAAGTTGAAAAGCATACACTTGCCAAATCACTTAGTCGGTAGAATTTGCTGTTGATCACAAAAGGATGTTTGTGCATATGTGTTTATGTATAGTATATATATTTCAAGCTGAATATTCCGAAAGGATGAGGTGAGTTTCACGGGTGGTTGGAATAAGAAATAGACCATCAGAGTCACCAACAGTGGCCTTCTCAGACAGAAAAAGAGGGTCAACTATTCACCTTCCAGACACATGATGACCTGTTGCGTAACACACAGGCTGGTCATTTACCCACAAGGAAGGACTGGGAAGCAGCTTTGAAGACCCATGTCTGAGTCCATCCCTCACCCAACATGGGCAGGATTGAACACTCCATATGCAGAGCGTTTCCCATTCACAGCGACACCCAAACCCAGTCCAAAAAAACCCACATCAGAACTGGCTTGATCTCTTGTATGGTGGGGCCCAAAGCAAGCTGTGTGCTCCACTCAATGGTCCTCATTTGGGAACAGACACTCACTTACCAATCCCAGCAGTTTATACCTGTCATGTTTTAATCAACCGCATGAGGAAGTGCTGATAACTGTATTAAATATTTCCAAGCATAGCTACAAAATTACACGTTTGCTTAACACCTTTCTATGATAGAGGAAGTATATACTATGGTTGTCTTCTTGTAGTATGTCTTTTCTTTTTGTTCAACGTGTTCTCAACTGTTTTAAGGAATGGGGTTTGAAACTGTGTGTGCAAACTGATATATGTACATAACTCCCGAGGCAACAAAAGTGCCCAGTCCTATGGTGTAAAAATGTAAATACAGGAAAATTTCATTTTTCTAATAAAGATAATTTCTGCCGATTGATATGAAAATGAGAAATGCTGCTGTGGTCTTTGTGGTCTTTTTTGCTGCTGCGCTGGCCATCGGGCATGTTTCGAGCAGGCTCGGTTATTTGCACAAGGGGCAGAGAACTTGATTTCCCACTCTGTGCAAAGGAGGAGTGCAGAAGGAAGCAGAGAATCAGAAGAATCCAGGGATCGGCTTTCAGGTTTTAGCAGCAAGCTTTGCCGCCGTCCCTTACCTGGCTCTCCTCTTCCTGTGCAGTTTCCCACACTCGCGGCCTTGACTCTGATAATGTTGAACTTCGTCAAGCTTCCGGGACTCATGATTCTGGGAAAAAGGGGGCAGTTAAAGACCTTCTCTCCTTTATGAATTCCAGGAAACAGCCTACTGTAAAGAACCACCCTTTTCAATAGGACTTAGATATGACCCCCGGACACCCCCTCCCTGGCTCCCGATGCCACGGCCAGACACAGACCCTCCAAGATCCCTGTCTTTGCTCATAAATGGTTAGCCAAACCTCTTGTCCCCACTCATCGATCAGAACAAAATGCCTGTCAAGTGAACATTGGTTAAGCTCCTCTCCTCCTCCCAGGTCCCTGAACACCATCAGCCTGAGTCAACACACACCCTCCCCCAGGACTAGGCTGATCTCACACCCTCTGATCCATCCAATCACACGCCCCCCCCCCCCCGCCACCCCTCTGCTGCCAATGCACATAACTTTCTTTCTTTCTGGTTTTGTTCCCTCCTCCCTGTAGCAGAAACACTCTTGCGGCCTATCCCACTGTAATAGTCCCTGTCTCCCCCTTAAAGTAAGTTTCCTCAGTAGGACCTCTCCTTATTAAATCCAGATTGGATTTTTATTTGATCACTCTTTTTCCCAGATCAAGCATCATTTCTAACACCCAAATCCAGTCATGTCCGCTCCACTGCCCCTTTTAAAACCCTGAGCTTAAAGCAGCGGCCCATGGGGCACCTGGGTGGCTCAGCTGGCTACACATCTGACTCTTGATTTCGATTCGGGTCATGATCCCACAGTTTGTGGGTTCAGTCCTCACATTAGGCTCTGCACTGTCAGCACACAGCCTGCTTGTGATTCTCCCTCCCTCTCTCTCGGCCCCTCCCCTGCTTTCTCTCTCTCTCAAAATAAATAAACATTTAAAAAAATTAAAAAAAAAAAAAGACAGTGGCTTACAGGAAAAGCCTGGATTCCGTAGCCCAGCACACACGGCCTCCGTCCCTGCCACGGCCCTTCCTAGGATCAAAGGTCTTTGTGTTCCTCCGAAGAGACCCCATAAGCTCTTCTGCTTCCCTGCCTTCCCGCATGCTCTTCCTTATTCCTGGGACACCGGTCCCACCTCCTTTGAGGTGTATCTTCAATGAAACCTGTTAGTCTTTCTCAACTCTCCCCAGCAGCAGAGTTAACAGGTGACTTCTCCATGATCCAGCCCCGTGTACACACCTCTACCAAACAACTTACCAGGCTTCGCTATATTGTTTATGTGTGCTCTCCCTCCTTATCCGGGAGCTTCTTCAGGGTGGGAGCTAATAAAATTAGTCACCTTTGAATCTCAGCACTCAGCCCAGCATCTGACCCAAACAGGGCATTTATTAAACACTATTGGACGGATAGAGGGATGGCTAGTTGAAGAGTGGGTGGCTGACAGGTGGGCGGAGGGCTGGGTGGGCAGACAGGTGGAGTGCCTTGGAATCTGTTCTTGGTTTCCCTCACTGTCTGCTTCATCTACCGTATCTCATCTAATCCTTTGACTTCAAATGTCATGGATTACCCCGAGTTTCGTATGTGCGGTCCAACCTCCTCTATACACTCTGAACTCATATATCCACACCTATAGTTTATCTCTCCACCTAGAGATATCACAGACATTCACATTTTTTAAAAAATTTTTTTTAACGTTTATTTATTTTTGAGACAGAGAGAGAGACAGAGCATGAACGGGGGAGGAGCAGAGAGAGAGGGAGACACAGAATCGGAAGCAGGCTCCAGGCTCTGAGCCATCAGCCCAGAGCCCGACGCGGGGCTCGAACTCACGGACCGCGAGATCGCGAGATCATGACCTGAGCTGAAGTCGGACGCTTAACCGACTGAGCCACCCAGGTGCCCCAGACATTCACATTTTAAAATGTTTTGAAAAGTACTCTAGACCACCCTCCCCCAATAGAAACCTGATGCTCCCCAGGGTCCCCATCTCAGGAAGCAGCACTGCCAATGACCTGAGTTCTCGGGCCAGAAACCCACTGGTCGTCCTTCACCCGTCTCTCCCCCATCACATCCAATGCATTGGCCAGCCCAGTCTGCATAGTCTTTAAAATCCACTCAGGAGTGGGGCACCCGGGTGGCTCAGTCAACGGTTAAGCATCCTACTCTTGGTATCAGCTCAGGTCATGATCTCACAGTTTGCGGGTTCGAGCCCTGCTTCGGGCTCTGTGCTGCCAGCACAGAGCCTACTTGGGATTCTCTCTCTTCTTATCTCTATGCCCCTCCCCCCCCTTGGATGTGAGCTCTCACTTAAAATCAATAAACATTTTTTTAAAAAACTCCCCTCAGGAGCCACCGCCTCTCATCTCTTCTAGCACCATCACAGCAGTCAGCCACCTCCCACGTATGTAACTGGGGTATCTCTCCAACCCTCCACCTGCTTCCAGTCTTGCCTCCTGGGGTCGCCGTTCTCCAGAAGACGCAGGTCATCTTTTAAAGACAGGCGTTAGATCGTACCCCTCACCTCCTCTGGCGCCTACACCACTTTCCGTTATGGCCGGAAGAAACTGGAAATCCCCCCCCCCCCCCGTTACGCCACGCCTCAGACTCTGACAGGACAGCTCACTGCGAGAAAAACGCCAAGTGTTTCCCTGTCCTCCTTCATTCCTGCCTTCTGAGCTTTTCCTCATCCGTGACCTTTTCTTTTCTTTTTTGAGTGGCTGAAGATGGGCCATTTCCAGCACATTTTCCACAAACAGAAGTGGCACTAAACACCATCGCTGCTACGAAACTAATCGGCAATTTGCGAGATGCCTTCACATCCGTGTAGCCCCATTTGGGGACATAATTATTTCCTAATTAGAAGGCGATTTATACTTGGAACTTGGGACATTAGCTCCTGCCAGTGACGCGGCTGTCCAGAACGGCTCCGCTCTTGCCTTTACGCCCCAAGATTCTGCTGGCTGAAGTCAGATGGCCAGACAGCCGAGCAAACCTAATTACCAGGCAGTCCTGGGGGAGGAAAAGCTCCCACTTATCAGTCAAGGTGGCTAGAATTCTGAGGATAGAAAAGATTTCTCTTGGGAGACCCTGGAGTCTTCTGCTAGAAATGCAGTTTTGGGGTCACTTGTCTTCTTTTCCAAGAGGTCTGATGAAATTTGTTTGGGCCCATTTAACTAACCCAACTTTGTGTAAAAAAAAAGAAAAAGAAAAAGAAAAACAAAACCCTTTTAGAAGTGCTTCAGAGCACTTCTTTGTAGCTGAGATTATAAACCCCATTTGACATATTTGGAAGCCAAGGCTCAGAGAGTTGAGGTGACCCAGGTGGCTGTGACACTAGGGTCAGTGGTGAGCACCTGTCAGCTGGACTCCACACGCTGTGATCTTTCGTGTCGACTTTTTTTTCTTAATGTTGATTTCTTTTTGAGAGAGAGAGAGGGAGACAGAGCACGATCAGGGGAGGGACAGAGAGAGAGGGAGACATGGATCTGAAGCAGGCTCCAGGCTCTGAGCTGTCAGCACAGACCCCGACGTGGGGCTCGAACTCACGGACCCCGAGATCGTGACCTGAGCCCAAGTCGAGGGTCAACCGACTGAGCCACCCAGGTGCCCCTCATCTCTACTTGTGTGCTATTACCTCGATTCTGATAGAGAGCAGACAGGAACTGCCTGGGTGCCTAATGCCTTATGCACCATAGATGCTCGGTAAGTAACAGAAAGAGGAGCCAGGAGGTCTAGGTTCTTGGCCACATCCTAGCTGCTTGACCTCTGGCCAATCCCTTTACTCCTCCGCTTTTTTGTCTGCTCTTCTCATGCATATCTGTACAATAGCATCTTCGGCTCTAACCTGCTCTCCTCACTGGCATGCGCAGAAACATTTCTAACCATACAGTACAAAACATAACTCCCCCTTGTACTTTTCTCAGTTCCAGAACTTAAAAGTTGTGCTCAGGGCACATCTGAGGAGAAACAACTTCCTTTTGAAGTGGCTGGAAGTCCATATGCCATCTGGCCAGCTTTACCGCAGACACAGAGTATCTTTGACTGGAGGTGACAATGGTTCTGTGAATCAGAGGTCACAGATCAGGCCTTCCCCGCCCCCCCCCCCCCCCTCCAAGGAAGCAGGTAGAAAAACGGGCTTTGTTCCTGAGCTCTCCGGGGTGCTGAAATTTCCAGGGCTGACTGTGCAAAGCCCTCACTACTGTCCTAAGACGGCAGATAGAAAAGAGGTCCACATTTCTGTTTCTGAAAGCTCCAAGGGGCTAAAATTTCTAGGGAGGTAGATGCAAACGCTTACACTCTCTGGTTCGGCAAGAACTTCCGTCCAGCTTGCATGCTGACAGACACCAGGAGCAGACCGTGCTTTGACTTTCCATTTGAACTTCTTTATTTTGCCTGGAAGAAGAGCCCACGTCTCTCCCAGTTCCCAACCCTCGCTGACATACCAGCGTGTTTTGTGTTTCGGAAGCCTCCCCTTTCTGTCTCTTCTGCCTCTGCTCCTGCCCAAGGAAGAAGCAGCAGTCTTGTTTGTCTTAACTCAGGGGACTGCGGGCAGCCCTTCAAAGGGGGAGAGCTTCCTCCTCTCACATTCCTTCCAGAGCAGAGGAGAAATCCTAGTCACCACATCAGAGGCAGGGGCCCCAGAAATGATGGGATCCGATGTGCTCACCGCCGCTGTTAACTTTGATTGCTTGGGGCCTCTAATGCCCCAAGAGCCCAGAACAAGAGCCCAGTATGGGGATGTGCAGCGAGAGAAGGAAGAGTGGGCCAGCCCCTAAGAATCCGCTCCCTGATCCCACTCCGTCTTCCCTTTCAACGAGCACAGCAGACTTCCCACCTGGAAAACTAGAGTCGTGGCTTGGTCAGTTAAGCATCTGACTTAGCTCAGTTCATGATCTCAAGGTGCGTGAGTTTAAGCCCGGCCTTGGGCTCTGTGCTCATAGTTCAGAGCCTGGAGCCTGCTTCAGATTCTGGGTCTCCCTCTCTTTCTGCTCCTCCTCTGCGCTCTCTCTCGCTCTCTCTCTCTCTCAAAAACAAAACAAAACAAAAACTGTGCGGGAGGAGCCAAGATGACAGAACAGCATGGAAGTGTTGTTTTTTTTGCATCTCGTGTCCATGAAATACAGCCAGATCAACACTAAACCATCCTGCACACCTAGAAAACTGGTTTGAGGATTAACACAACAGTCTGCACAACCTGAACCACAGAACTCAGCAGGTACATGGTGCAGAGAGGTAAACTGGGGGAGAGACAAGCCGCAGAGGGCAGGAGTTGTTTCTGCTTGCGCAGTGGAGGACGGAGACAGGGAGAGAATTCGGGAAAAGCACCCCCCACCCCAACAGCAGCTGGAGAGAAAGAAGAAAAGTGGAAACAGCCACAGACACTGAACTAAAAAGGGAGAAAGGAGAAAGGAGAGAATTTAAATTCTATTAAGACTCTATAAATGGGGAGCACAAAGTCTGAATCTCCTCGCCTCCATACCTGGCGGTGCTCTGGTGGGAAGGGCGAAGCCTGGTACCGGATGTGTGTTGTGATCTTCCATGATCCCTCCAACGCTGCTGCTACACAATCGCATGAACCTTCTCTGGGATGGGCTGGCGCCCAGCCTCAGTCTCTGGCGACGGCAGCAGCAGAGTCCCTCGAACGTTCCCAGGTGTGGCCAGCAGCCGGCCGTTGTGCAGAGAAACGCTAATATCATCCTCAGTAGGGAAAACCTGAGAGCTTTCCCTCTAAGGTCAGGAACAAGACAGGGATGTCCACTCTCGCCACTGTTATTCAACATAGTATTAGAAGTCTTAGCCTCAGCAATCAGACAACACAAAGAAATAAAAGGCATCCAAATCAGCCACGAGGAGGTTAAACTTTCACTCTTCGCAGATGACATGATACTCTCTCTAAATGGAAAACCCAAAAGATTCCACCAAAAAACCGCTGGAACTGATCCACAAATCCCACAAAGTGGCAGGATAGAAAATCAATGCACAGAAATCGGTTGCATTCCTATACACCAACAATGAAGCAACAGAAAGAGAAATCAAGGAATCGATCCCACTTACAACTGCACCAAAAACCATAAAATACTCAGGAATAAATCTAACCAAAGAGGTGAAAAATCTATACACTGACAACTATAGAAAGCTTATGAAAGAAATTGAAGACACACACAAACAAGGGAAAATATTCCATGCTCCTGGAGAGAAAGAATATTGTTAAAATGTCAATAGTACCCAAAGCAATCTACATATTCAATGCAATACTTATCAAAATAACACCAGCATTCTTCAAAAAGCTCTAACAAACAATCCTAAGATTTGTATGGAACCAGAAAAGAGCCCGAATAGCCAAAGCAATCTTGAAAAAGAAAACCAAAGCAGGAGGCATCACAATCCCGGACTTCAAGCTGTATTACAAAGCTGTCATCATCAAGACAGTATGGTACTGGCCCAAGAACAGACACTCAGATCAATGGAACAGAATAGAGAACCCAGAAATGGACCCACAAACATATGGCCAACTCATCTTTGACAAAGCAGGAAAGACTATCCAATGGAATGAAGACAGTCTCTTCAGCAAGTGGTGCTGGGAAAACTGGACAGTGACACGCAGAAGAATGAACCTGGACCACTTTCTTCCACCAGACACAAAAATAAACTCAACATGGATGGAAGGCCTGAATGTAAGACAGAAAGCCATCAAAATCCTCGAGAAGAAGGCAGGCAAAAACCTCTTTGATCTTGGCTGCAGCAACTTCTTACTCAACACATCTCCAGAGGCAAGGGAAACAAAAGCAACAATGAACTACTGGGACCTCATCAAAATAAAAACTTCTGCACGGCGAAGGAAATAGTCAGCAAAACTAAAAGGCAACCGACAGAATGGGAGAAGATATTTGCAAATGACATATCAGATAAAGGATTAGTATACAAAATCTATAAAGAACTTATCAAATGCAACACCCCAAAAACAAATAAGCCAGTGAAGAAATGGGCAGAGGGCATGAATAGATGTTTTCCAAAGAAGACATCCAGAAGGCACATTAAAAAATGCTCAACATCACTCAGCATCAGGGAAATATAAATCAAAACCACAATGAGGTATCACCTCACACCTGTCAGCATGGCTCACATTAACAACTCAGGCAACAACAGATGTTGGTGAGGCTGCACAGAAAGAGGATCTCTTGTGCATTGGTGGTGGGAATGCAAGCTGGTGCAGCTTTCTATACTCTGGAAAACAGTATAGAGGTTCCTCAAAAAGTTAAAAATAGAACTACCCTACGACCCAGCCATTGCATTACTAGGGATACAAGGATGCTGTTTCAAAGGGGCACAGGCACCCCAATGTTTATAGCAGCACTATCAACAATAGCCAAAGTATGGCAAGACCCCAAATGTCTGTCGATGGATGAATGGATAAAGAAGATGTGGTATATCTATACAATGGAGTATTACTCGGCAATCAAAAAGAACAATATCTTGCCACTTGCAACTATGTCAATGGAACCAGAGGGTATTATGCTAAGTGAAATTAATCAGAGAAAGACAAATATATGACTTCACTCATATGAGGACTTTAAGACACAGAACAGATGAACGCAAGGGAAGGGAAGCAAAAATAATATAAAAACAGGGAGGGGAACAGGACATAGGAGACTCTTAAACATGGAGAACAAACAGAGGGTTGCTGGAGGGGTTGTGGGAGGGGGGATGGACTAAATAGGTAAGGGCCACTAAGAAATCTACTCCTGAAATCACGGTTGCACCATGTGCTAACTAACTTGGATGTAAATTTGAACAATTAAAAACAACTGTTGCTCAAGAAGGTGATTCTCTGTGGCCTCCCTATGGTGCTCAGAGTAATACAAAGAGGTCTGGGTCCAGCCTGGCTCACAGAACCACAGCATGTTTGACAGACTTGAAACTGTTCACACATCATCAGAGTAGGGGATGTGGTGCCATGAGCCTGTTGCGACATAGCCAACAAGCACGTGACACTTGAGAATCCAGGGCATCCCAAATCCACAACCCGCAAAGCCTTTTCCACACCTTCCCCCATCCTTCCCATCATGAGATGCAGGGGAGAGTAATTGAGAGAAAAAAGCGTGAGCAGTGATATTGCCTTAAACATGGGAAGGTGTTAAACTGGCTTTGGGCATTTTTGATGTTTGGCCGTAAGGGATAAAGCTCAGGACTTTAAAGTTTACCTCCGTTCACCAAAGATAAGGTAAGTAAAGAGGTGAATCACTGGGTTCTACTCTTGAAGACAAGACAACACTGAATGTTCACGATCTTGAGAATAAAAACTATAAAATAAACAAATAAACCATATATAATCCTAAAAAAATAACACAGAAATACATTTTTGGCTGTGTCTTCGATACCTCAAAGGCACCCCAAACTCAACACATTCAAAATGAAACGCATCCATGCCCCCTGCGGCCAGCACCTGCTTCTCCTTTAGGGTCTCTGGTGTCAGAGCGGAGCAACATCACCCCTCAGTCACCAGGTCAAAGTCCTGACCCTCCCTTCTTCTCCTCTCTCTCGTCACTCCCCCATTTTAGTTAATTTTCCTGTCCTGTGCATCCCACACGCCTCCTGCCCTCCACCCCCACTGCCGGCCTTCCGTCTCTGACCTTCTCCCTTGTGATGGATTGTGATAGTCTATAGTGAAGGGGCTCCCTGCCTCCGATACGGACCCACATTTCATTATTTGTGCACCTGCCGCAGGAATGGCTCTACCGTGCAACTCTGACCACACCATCCCCAACAGAGGCACTGCTAATAGTTCCCCATTGTCTAGAATGTGTAAGACCCATCTCTGTGACGTGTCTGCAAAGATGCTCCTGGTCTGTTCTTGCAGACGCAGGCACTCTGACCCCGTCTCCCACTACTTCCTTGCACACACAGGCACCTACAGCCAAAAGGAACCTCTGGAACCTTCCAAATGGTCCCCCAAAGATACTGTTTCCTCTTCATAAATAACCTGCAACCAGCTGACAAACACAGATATCCTGGCTCGCACATCACCTCTACGAACCATTTCTCGGCACCCCCCCTAAGGTAGCGGCACCATCTTCTGAGCTCCTCTGACCTTTTGTGTATTTTTTCAGAGTAGCACGTCACTTACCCCTTTATAGGTTTACTGCTGTGAGGCTCCCCTTAAAGAAGATGGCCAGCATGACTCGGCAGACATGTGAAAAGATGCCCAACATCGCTAATCTTCAGGAAGATGCAAATCAAAACTACGAGAACATACCACCCCCCACACACACCTGTCAGGACAGCCATTATTACAAAACAAAAGGTAAATGTTGGTGGGCATGCGGAGCAAAGGGGTCTCCGCTACCCTGTTGGTGGGAAGGTGAATTGGTGCAGCCACTATGGGAAACAGTATGAAGGATCCTCAAAACACTAAAAACAGAGCTACCCCTGATCCAGCGATCCCCCTTCTGGGTATAGATCCAAGGGAAATGAAATCACTGTCTTGTAGAGAACCTAAATGCCAAGCTTCTGTGTGGCATCATGCACATCACCCAAGACACAGATACAACAGGTCTGTCTGTGGGAGAATGGGTAGAGAAAATATGGCATATACACACACAATCGAGTATTACTCAGCCTTCAAAAAGGAGGAAATCTTACCATCTCTGACAACATGGATGGGCCTGGAGGACGTCATATGGAGTGAAATGAGCCAGAGACACAAAGACAAGCACTGTGTGACCTCACTTATATGTGGACTCTGAAATAATCATAGAAGCAGAGAGCAAAATGGTGGCATGGGGGGTGGTGGGAGCTTGGGAGGGAAAAGTGGAGAGATACTAATCAAAGAATAGGAAGTTTAATTTATGCAAGATAAAAACATTGTGGAGATCTACTGTACTGCAGGGAGCCTTTAGCTAAATACACTGCATTATATGCTTAAAATTTTGTAAAAGGATAGATCTTATGTGAAGTGTTCTTGTAATGATGAGAATCAGCAGCAGGAGGAGGAGAAGGGAGCAGGAAGCAACTTTGGAAAGCCATGGGTATGTCTATGCCCTGATGGTGGTGATGGCCACATGCGCGCATACTTATCCCCAGACTCATCGAGTTGTATGTATTAAATATGTAAGGCTCTTTACATGCCAACCATACTTCAATAAAGTGGTTCAACAAAAAAGACAGTGACCTAGACGAGGCACAGGACAAAAGCTGAGCTAATCTGGAAGTTCCCTGAGATCGTGATCCATGGGTGTGGCTGAGCCCACTTGAAAGAGTGGGTTGGATTTGCACTGGGTGGACTCTCTGGACCGGCTGGGCCAGGAGAGAAATGGAGGGAGATATGGAGGAGGAAAGCAGTCATGGCATTTATGCTTGCAAGGTCAGGGTGGCTCACATGGGCTGCTCATCTGCCACTCCCCTCCTTGGGGTGGGTCACATGTCGACCCACAACTCCTCCACCACCCTCAAGGAACCCCCCTCACTCCTCTGACTCTGGGGGCTCCACGGCAAAGGTGCCCGTTCCTCCAGCAGGACACCGCTCACTTCGTCGTGGCTGCAGGTGGTGAGAACCACCACGGGCTCCAGTCTCCCAGTGTGGGTACCGGGCTCATGCTACAGGCTCCCCAGTGCTCTTCCCCTTTCCTCCCATGACACCAGTCTGCACCTTCCTTGCCGTCTTCCCTGCAGATTTCGGCATTAGCCCTGAGGAACAAAACCCGACAGACGCTGTTTAATCAGCCCCCACAAGCGCATGACGTCAGGTCCCAGTAACAAATCCATCTCCTGTGCTTCTAATCTGATTGGACCTTGGCTAATATAGAATGTGGACCAAGAACGGGGATGACAGCTGCATTGGTATCTACAACTGCAAAACCAACCACCCCCCAAACTTAGCGGCTTCAAGCAACGGCACACAATACCTCAAAGCGGGTCAGGAAATTGAAAGCAGCTCGGCTGGGTGTTTTAACTCGGAGTCTTTCACGAGGCTGCAGTCAGGAGGGTAACAAGGGCTTCAGTCATCCAAAGGCTCAACTGGGGCTGGAGGATCCCCTTCCAGGCTCACTCACATGCCTGCTGGAAGCTCCACCTCCTTGCCACATGGACTCTGCAGAGGCTGCTGGAGCATGCTCATGACATGAAATCTGCTTGTCCAGGGAGAGCTGGTGATGAGCGAGATGACTGTCATGCCTTCCCGGACACTGTCTCAGAACTGGATCCCCCCTCCCCCGCTCTTCCATCAAAGTCTATGCAAGAGTAGGAAATCATTAAATCCAGCCCATACTCAAGAAGAGGGAATCAAACTTCGCTTTTGGGTTTTTTTTTTTAATTTTTTCAAGTTTATTTTTGAGAGAAACAGAGCGTGAGTGGGGGAGGGACAGAGAGAGAGGGAGACACAGAATCCAAAGCAGGCTCCAGGTTCTGAGCCGTCAGCACAGAGCCTAATGCGAAGCTTGAACTCATGAAGTGAACCGTGAGATCATGACCTGAGCCAAAGTCTGGTGCTTAACAGACTGAGCCACCCAGGTGCCCCAAAACTTTGCTTTTTGAAATGAGGAGTATCAAAGAATTTATGGCCATATGCTAGCCCACTATCAAGACAGAGTGAAGCACAGGAGACAGCCAAGTACGTGTGACCTCACGTTACTCAGGGTAGGTCAACTCTTTTTGTTTCTTGTCTTCGCTGCATGGAGTGGGTGTTACATCCAACCAAACCCTGCACATGGAAACAGAAATACAATTGTACCCCTTGGAGTTTTGGGACTCTTCCCTGCCTATAGATATTGCCTGAACCTGTAGCCACACACTAACACTTGCATTAAATAGATCCATATTTGCCAAGTGAATGGATTCCAACACTCAAGTATTTGCTCATTACCTGATATATTCATTCATATATATTCATTGAGCATCTATTATGTGCAAGGTCCTGGACTAAATGGTGATGCATATGAAGACAAAATATAATCCCTATCTTTCAGAAGCCCTCAGTTGGCTTAGTATCAATTAATCCTCAAGAAGTCTCAATTAGCCCTAAGTTCCTAAGAGCAGAAGCCTGGCATCCTTTTAGGATGACAGCTTCTTGACATTCAGAATCGGGACCTTAGGGAGGGCAGGCCAACGTCCCTGGGGCAGATGCCTCAGTCAAAGTTAGAGTGACCGTCCCTCAGGGGCAGTCACCGAGCCAGGTCTCCCAGGACCAGATGGAGTGAGTTGCGCCCAACCAAGTTGAGACAGTGGGGGAAGTCACGGACTGTCCCCTTGGTTCCCAGCTCCCATCTGGCCTTGGGACAGACAAGAGGAGGGAGTCAAAGTGACGGTGACGTGCACAAGCCCAATCCCTCCTCCCGCCTTACTCTGAGGCTATTTTGGGAACTGGTGCCCTAGATTTACTCCACGTCACAATAAAAGTTGTCACTTTAGAGTGGGGGGGGGGTGGAGATAATATCAGATTTTCAGTTTAAAGGGCCACTGGGGTTTGTACAACTCAATTTGAGGAGATCTGCCGTCTGGCATTTCCTTGAATGGCTGTCTAGCCGAGGTTTGGGCAGCTCCTGTGATGGGAAGCTCACCCCTTTCTGAGGCTGTTCCTTGCACAGTGGGTCAGCTCTACTTTTGAAGGACCCCCCCCCACCTCACCCCACAGAGACAAATGAACTTCTCCACACCTTCTACCCATTTGCCTTCATCTTCTTTTCTGGACTTGTCTGAAAGAAGTTCAAGTCCCTTCCAACAACACCACCACCAGTAATAATAATGGGAATGAAAACTAACATTTCCGAAGGACTCTGTGTCAGACATGGGGCTGCGTGCCTTATGTACATATGTCATTGATTCCTATGATAACCCCACGAGGTAGGTACTCTTAGCATCCCCAGTTTACAGATGGGGAGTCTGCATCATGTATCAAAAAACAAATACCAACTCTGTATTTTCAAGGCTAACCATACTTCCATTTTACCCAGTAGGGTAGACAAAGAGTAATCATTTGAGTCAGGCTGCCCCAAATTAAAACTTCTCCTGGCCTCTTGCTAAAACTCTCCTGGCCTCTTGGAGCTGTACCACCTCCAAGCAGCAGTCACTTAAATATCTGAGCTGTGGCCATCCCTGGTCAACAGGGATGACATATGGTAAGGTCAGGAAAATTAAGGGTTGTTTGTGAAGAGCCTAGCAAATGCTTGCTTGATGCAGAATAAACACTTGGAGGGGCACCTGGGCGGCTCTGTCGGTTGAGCATCCGACCCCTGGTTTCAGCTCAGGTCATGATCTCACAGCACAGCCTCTGTGCTGACGGTGTGGAGCCTGCTTGGAATATTCTCTCTCTCTCTCTCTCTCTCTCTCTCTCTCTCTCTCTCTGCCCCTCTCCCACTTGTGTGCTCTCACTCTCTCAAAATAAATAAACTTTTAAAAAACTAAAACAAGAATATGTGTGTTAGATTTCCATCAGTGTCCTAGATGCTGGTCCAACAGGCCAGAGTGGGTCAGTTCCTTGAATGCATAATATGTAGGACTGGGCATCATACTGTGTCTTCTGATAATCTCAAAAGAGACAAGGGTATGTGTCCCTTTCCCAGGGGAGGCACCCAGAGATGATAGGAGATCTTCCGGTGGCTGTGTCACACAGATGACTCACCCGTGCCCCACTGACTCAGAGCCCAAGGTCCTGCCTCTATGTGCTCCGATGAGAACTAACAGCCCCGTCATGTTCTTGGACAGTTTGTATTTGGGGCCCGATTCCAATGATCTATGCTCATACCAGTTAACTAGAACCTCTTGAGTCTTTAGATCACAAACCTCTTCCTTTCTCTGTGGACCAGCACTGGCTTTGGAGACCAGCTCGCCATGCCCAGTGAGGAAATACTGACTGGTGCTTCGCCCTGACGCACAGCACCGGTTAACCACAAATCCCGTCTGTCCCGCACCTTCAGCGTGTTTCATCTGCCAGCTTCCCTCTGGCTCTGCCATCACCCTGCCGTCTGGGCCCCTGTCATCCGGTCCCAGACGAGGATGAGATTCTCGTTAATGCTGGGCTCCCCCTTCTTCTCGTTTCACCTCTTCACCCTGGTCCTCACAAAGCAGCCAGAGTGAACTTTAGAAAATGCAAACCTTGCTCCTGTCTGCAAACCCTCCACGGACACCCACAGTTCTCAGGTCAACGACCGAAACCTCTAACCCCACCTGGTGGCCTTCACGGTCCCCCTGGTGCCTCTCTCCTCGGAGACCCTTGGGGGACCCCTCTTGCTGCATCCAGCGCCGGAAACTGTGGCCCCCACTGCAAAGGGGATCCGTGTGTGGCGTCCTCAGCCTGGAGCACCCCCCTACTTCCTCTCTCTGCTTGCTTGATCGCCCTATATCCCCAGACCTCAGCAAGGCTAAGGACATGCACTCTGGAGCCCACTGCCTGGTCCGGCCCTGCCATTCGCTAGCCGTGGGACCTTGGGCAAGTAATCCACTTAACCTTTCTGCGTCTCAGCGTCCCCACCTCTTAAAATGGGCCTAACAGCAGCAATATACAATACGGCTGCTGCGAGAATAATGTGTAACGCAGAACAAGAAAACTCAGTCTCGCACATAGTAATGCTATGAAAGCATTAGTAATTATTATTACATAGTAACATTGTTTGGGAGAGCCTCCTCTGAGCCCTCAGATGAGGGCAGGGAGTCAGGGACACAGTGCGTGTGCGTGTGTCCGCACACATGTTAAAATAGAGACCCTGCATGTTCCCAGTGTAGAAATTATCTGCTTTGCAAGTGTACCCTTATCTGGTGATTATGTGCATCATACAAGCCCCTTCCACAAATCATAAGGTCCAGGAGGACGGAGATTCGAGCTGCCTTTTACTCCCCAACTTTGACCCCCCCCCCCCCGCCCCCGGGGGGGGGGCCCGCCGGGGGGGCCTCCTGGGAGCTCGGGGGGTATTTGCCGCACATGTGAATGTGCACGTGGAGCACGGCAGGCCTGTCTTCAGGAAGGTCATACACACCCAGGACACCATCACCCGTCAGCTCTACGTCACCACAGAGACACTGTCACTGGTTTGCCAGCATGCATTCAGGTTATGGGTTTAGAAGAAAAGATGGTGGCCATGATTAGGGAAGTCCCAAACTCAAACCTGAGTCAGACACTGGCCCTGTGGATCTTCTCTGGGTCTCCAGATCAGTCCTTAACACCTTGGAGCTTCCTTTTGGGTGAGGTGGGCAAAGGGCAGACTGGGAGAGAAGATATTACCACCTGCCCAAAATCATAAGATGGTAAAAAAAAAAAAAAAAAAAAAAAAATGACATCTGTAGAGCAGTGACCATGTTCCAACTAAAGTCCTTAAGTCTTTCCCATGATTGTCCCACTTGAACTCTCACAACAAAGCCACGAGGCAGGGGGCATCCTGTCTCCCGTGTTCTAGAGGAGGACGTGGAAACCTTGGGTGATTAGTATCCCACTCAAGGTCACAGGAACTGGAAGAGACCACATTGGAACCCACCCTGTGTGGACCCGAGCTGAGCCCTTCATCGTCTTTCCCTCGGCCTCACGCCAGATACTTCAGAGGCAGCAGGTGGGGGTCCCGGGCTGGAAGCACCTGCTGGTGAGGGAGGCGGCCTTGAGCAAGGAAGCCCGCGCCCCGCTCCGCACACACGCGTGCACCCCCACCTGCCGCCTACGGCTTCCCCACCAGCACTTCTCCGGCTCAGCTACTGACACCATCCACTATCCAATAAGCATCAGGGTCTAATCAAGAGAGATTTTCTAAGAATAGCCTTTATTTTCTTCACACCATTGGCTAATATTGTCCCCCAGCTACACAATCTAATCAGAATTCTTGCTGATTTGAAAGCAAATATAATAACAATAAGAACACTACTTATTAGCATGCAGCTTAGAAAGTGGCTCATCCCAAAAGTCTCTTCTTTTTCCACATGAGAAGTCTGGAGATGGCTCAGATGAGCCAGAAATTACTCCGAGAAAGGAAAATTGGACAGATATCTGAAATCACAGGAACCCCACAGAGAGATCAATGGTCTGCCTTTGCTGCTGGGGGGGGGGGGGGGTGGGAAGGACATCAGGAGACCATTGTGGTGTCTCCTGATGGGGGCGCGGGCTGGGAGGTCGGGGAAGGGTCTGGAAGTACAAGGGGCCCCAACAAGCCTGCTATCCTTAATGGTGCCCGGAGGGTGCACCCAGGGGCGCTGGCCTATCATTTCTCACCCTCCTGGAAACCTTCACATTCTATTTCATAGATAAGGGAAGTGGGGTTCAGGAGGCGCGATAACTTGCCCAAAGTCACAACAGTTGTAAAGGGCAGAGGCAGAATGCACATAGCCATGTCCCCAAGTCCAATGTTACGGCGTGTGTAATTACAGAGCATTAAGGTCTGTCTCCTCTCTGTGTATTCCATATCCCCACGCACTCTCACGGCATTCAGTACGAGCTGTGGGCTGACCACCCTCCAGCTCGGATTTCTTTCTAGTCCAGACCTCCCTTGAGAGTTTCAGGCTTGCAATTTTCATGTGCCTCCCTGGCATCTCCAAATACTTAGATTTCCAAGAGGAATCTTAGACTCAACACTCCCCGAACTCCACTCCTGAGCTCACCCCAAAGCTCCCTCATCCGGCAGCCTTCCCCGCTGCAGAGCCCGGTCCCTCCGTCATCCACGCTCACAGCAGAGAGCACGCTGTTCGCTCTCAGCCTCGCCCACACCCACCACCCAGCCAGTCCTGTCCTCCTCCCTCTGGCCACATCACTCCATTTCAATGACATCACAGCAAGTTCTCTCTGCTTCCACTCTTCCCCTCCTTGAGTCTTTTTTTTTTTTTAATTTGAGAGAAAGAGAGAGTATGCACAAGCTGGGGAGAGACTTAGAGAAAGGGAGACAGAGCCCAGCAGGCTCCGCGCTCTCAGCACAGAACCCCACGGAGGGCTCAAACTCCCGAACCGTGAGATCATGACCTGAGCCGAAATCAAGAGTCAGATGCTTACACGACTGAGCCACCCAAGTGCCCCAGCTCTCTTCTGGAGTCTGTTCCCTACTCACCCCTTGGAATGCAATGCAACCTCCTCAAATGACCTTGAACCTCGTTCTGAGTCAGATAGCCCTTTTCCTCACTGTGCTCCAGGCACACTGGCCACACGTCAGATTTTTTTCCTTTTTTTTTTTAATGTTTATTTTTGAGACAGAGAGACAGAGTGCAAGTGGGAAAGGGGCAGAGAGAGAGGGTGACCCAGAATCCAAAAAAGGCTCCAGGCTCTGCGAACTATCAGCACAGAGACCAACACGGGGCTCGAACCCACGAACCACCAGATCCTGGCCCAAGCCAAGTCGGACGCTTAACCGACGGAGCCACCCAGGCACCCCTCTACTTCAAATTCCTGAACACACAAACATTCTTTACACATCAGGTCATCACATAACCTGAATTTAATCTTGTACCTCTCCTGCTTTCTCCACTGGTTGTTATTCTCCCTCTAGATCTCCAAGCGAATGTCATCTTCTCCGAGAGTCCCCCCCCCCCCCAGGCGCAGAATCTCCAGGATGCGGGGCGTTTTCCACATGCTGTCCGGTCTAATCCTTGGTTCTTTTTGCTCATGGACCATTGAGTTACTATTCTTTGCAATGGCTCCATGGAAGAGCCCTATTTCCCCGTTTTAGGAGAAAACCAAGCGGCTTAGTAACTTGTCCAGGGTGGCGGAGCGAAGAAATTGCAGCACTTGAACCCAAGCCATCCTGACTCCAGAACCAACACCCTGTTCACTGCGCCAGCCTGCTGCACGGGTGCCCTCAGTGTCACATACGTCTCTCTCTTTTCCTTCTCCCTCACTCAGCGACTCGTAGCTTGACTGAACGCGCACATTACCAGCCCTCTGTGCTCTGTTCATCTCTTCTGCGCTAGTAAAACGAACTGGGATTGTTCAGATGAACTCTCAGCTTCTCCACAAAGGGGGCTGATGGGGGGTCTCCTGGGTGGCTCAGTCAGTGAAGCATCCAACTTGGGCTTAGGTCATGATCTCACAGTTCATGAGTTCGAGCCCCACATCCGGCTCTGTGCTGACAGCTCACAGCCTGGAGCCTGTTTTGGATTCTGTGTCTCCCTTTCTCTCTGCCCCTCCCCTGTTCACGCTCTCTCAAAAATAAATAAATGTTAAAATTTTTTTTTTTTTTTTTTTTTACAAAAGGGGGCTTACAGGGAGTGCCATTCCTTCGTTTACTTAACAGTTCTGAACTCTTTGTCGGGGGCTCTTTCTCTGAGGGTCCTCCTATCATGTTGCATAGGACGCTGGACAGAGACATCTGCGTCCCATTCATTTACTGCATTGAGACGTTCAATATGGAGCCCAGGGCCCCCTTAGCAAAGGTCTGTGGGCTCCAAGTGTCCAGTCGGGGAGACTGACAATCAACAATTACTATACAGTATGGTAAGTTCTGTAATAATGGGCTGACGGCTCAGCAAGCAGAGGGTCAGAGCAAACTGCCCCATCTCAGACATAGCCCACCAAAGAGATCTGATTACTGATGAAACTGTTCTCCGTTCATCTGGTACCCAATTTCTGAGTACGACTCAGGCCAGCCAAAGATAATGGATTGTATCATTTTGACTCATTCTAAGTCAGCGATCTCAGGACGCAAATAACTCGAGAATGTGATTCCTAACCAAAGAACAAGAAGGACGGGTCTTCCTTCCAAACGCCCAGAGCTTCCATTTTAGTTGGTCATTAACCTGCCTCCCTTCCTCCTTCTTTCAATCTTCTCTACCTTCTTTTCACTGATATTTATTGAACATCTTCTATGAATCAAATGCCACGCATGATTCAGGAACCCTATGGTGAGTGGAAGGAGTCACCGTCCCTGCTCCCATGGATTCCAGTCTAATGGAGAAGAAGCCAACAATGTCACTCATTGACATGTATTTGCAGAATGTTGTTATGGAATGGAGAACAGCAAAGAAACCCGATCTGGACTAGGAGAACAGGAAAGACATTTATGATGTAGTAAAGGCTGAGCAGAGTCAACTGGATAAAGATGGTTGGACCAGACCACGCTGGATATGGAGGAGAGCACGTGCAAAGACCCTGTGGCAGAAGTGTGGCTGGAATGCACAGCTACTCTCAATTCACCACCTGGCCCACAGGGCATGCACCTGGCTGTGCAGAGGATTTCTGGTCAGGGAGCATGCTGGAAAACTCTTAGATGGTGATGGTGATTTTGTGAAAGTGGTAATGATAATTGCTATGAATGCAAAACAGTCCCACTGAGTAAGTAGCACTACTGACTTCTATCGACTGGAAATGATATATAATCTTCATCTCTGCCCATCTGGCCATTTCCAATGTGGGAAAAGGGGTTCATGGAAAGGAAAAAGAGTCTATTAAGTCACCCAAACTGGGGTTTTTGAAAGATGCCCTCCTGCAGGTGAGATCTGGCAATGCAGACAGGAGGGCCGGCCCCAAGGCCAGATAACAACTCTATTTGGTCCAAAGCCTATGGCGTATTGTGGACACTAGCCCTCCGCGGACAGGGTGGGGCCCTGCCTATCACCGACGATCTGTCTGGGGCCAGGCAGTGAATTCAGCCCTTGTGACTGTTGTTTAGTACAACCCTTAGGCAGAAGCCACAACGCAGGTGATGTTGTTGACCCACTTTGCAGATGAGGAGATGGGGCCTGGCAGGAGGCTTGCTCTTCCCTCTAATTCTCCACCTCATGGTCTCAGTTTAGCTGCCTGGCCATGTCTGCCACTGTCCTGAGCGATGGAGCGTATTTTGCGTGTGCTCACTCACTCTGGTCTCTCATTCACTCCAGCTCACACGGCTCTGGGCAAGGCCGCGTCTCCCTCACCTGCCCCTGCAAAGCCAGTTCCCCTCGTGCACCGTGCAGCAAGGGGCAGTCAACATACTTCTAAAGGGGGTGGCACTCCCGAGCCGGAATAGGAGATTCTGGGCTCGCCCTCCACCCATGGATGTACCCGATACGCAGCCCCGGCCTGGGTCTGGTCCCTTGGAAATGTCCAGAAACTTCTAGCGAGACTCCTGCACACTGGACGACTCAGAAAATACATCCAAATGGGTAGGAAAACCTGTGACGTAATCCACCCCCACCCCTGGCACAGCCAGACAACTGGGGGAGGGGTCCCCTGCTCTCAACTGGTCGCTGAGAATCGAAGGGTTTGGAACACACATCTAGCGCTCCGTTTCAGGCTGTTCCCTGAGGCACTGGCTCCCCAGCCACATGCCTCTTGAAGCTGGTGGCCCCGCATTTCGTAGTCCCCTAGGGTCGCAGGAAACAGACCAGTGGTTTTAAACGTCCCAGGCACAAGCGTGCCCCATGACCCCCCCCTCACAGCTCACTCCAACCATACAGCCCAGCCACCAGCTTCTCCCTGGAAGGGTCAGACTGTACATCTGGGGCCCCGGTCTTTCCACCTGCTGCCCGTGGGGCTGGCTGATAAGGGACTGATCTCCAAAATATGGAAGGAACTCAAACAGCATAATAGCAAAACAAATAAAGAAATAACCCAATTAAAAGCGGGGCAAAGGAACTGACTAGACATTTCCCAACATACAAAATGCCAAGTACAGACACGTGGCCAAAAAGGTAAGATGAACAGGTGCCCACCATCACTCATCATCAGGGAAACGCAAATCCAAGCAAGGGGTTATCACCTCATTCCGGTTAGTAAGGGTGTCATCAAAAAACACAAGAGACAGCTGGTGTCGGCGAGGATGTGGAGAAAAAGGGAACCCCGTGCACTGTTGGTGGGTGTGCAAACTGGTGCAGCCCGTATGGAAAACAGTACGGAGACTCCTCAAAAAAATTAAAACGAGAACTACCATAGGATCCAGCAATTACGCTTCTTGGTATTTATCCAAAGGAAACGAACTCTGGGTCTCAAAGAGGTATCCACAGGCCCACGTTCACAATAGTCCAGATATGCAAACAACCCAAATGTCTATCAACAGATGAATCAAGACACGCATAATGAAATATATGATTGAAGGGGGCACCTGGGTGGTTCAGTCCGTTAGGCCTCAGACTCTTGATTTCCGCTCCAATCACCATCTCACCGTTCCTGAGTTCCATCCCTGTAACTGGCTGTCTGCTGACAGCCGGGAGCCTGCTTGGGATTCTCTCCCTCCGTCTCTGCCCCCACACTCCTCCCGCATGCTCCTCTCTCTCTCTCTCCAAACTAAATAAACTTAAGACAATAAATAAAAAGCAGCACTTTTTGCCGTTTGCAACAACATGGACGGATCCGTAAACTATTTGGCAAAACGAAATCGGACACAGAAGGGTGAGTGCTGTAGGCTCTCACCGGACTCACGGAAGCGGAGAGCAGAGAGGCTTCCAGGGGCCAGAAGCCGGTGGAGTCGTCGGTGGAAGGCACAGAGCTTCAATTACCCAAGAGGAAGGCGTTCTGGAGACCCCGCGCTGCAGCACAGCGATTTGTTGGCGGAGGTCACGGAGAGGGCGTGACCCTGGCTGACCCCGCGTTGGGAGGCTCCTCACCCCGCCCCTTTCCTGAACTCGAGCTGCACCTGTGGTTCCCACCGCGGCGTCCTTGCAAGGAGAGGGCGAGGTGTGGTGCGTACCCTGGCGGAGACCGTCCGCCCTGTGGACGTGGCCGAGCCCCGTGAAGGCTCCTCCACGAGCTCAGGATCCTGACGGCGGGTGCGGAGACCGGCTTCCCTGGCGGTGTCCCCGGCCGAGCCTCCCAGGTAAGTCCCCTCGCTTGTTAACGTGCCACCTGCACCTGCGCGCGCTCAGCGACCCGCGGCGCTCTTGCCCTCGCGGCCCTGCGTCCGGGGCTGGTTTGCGAGCCCGGTGGCCGGGCGGCCAGGAGACGAGGAACCGGTCCTGGGAAATCCTGAGGCGGCCGTGACCTCTATCTGGGGAGGGAAGCCGGCCCTCGATGCCGGCGGACCCGGCGAGCACGGGCCGCGGGCAAAGGCCTCCGGTCGGCTTCTGCGCGCTTCTGGAACCGCCGGGGGGAAGAGAGGCGCCGGCGACAGGTGGGCCGGCGTCTCCCGTGGGTTCGCGGCCCCAGGGGCCCTAGCAGGCTGCAGCCCGGTGAGAGAGCTGGCTGGAGGGCGGGGTTGGCCGAGGCCTGGCGGCTCCGGGGCTGGCACGCGAGGTGGGCGAGCGGGAGGAGAAGCTGGAGTCTTCAGTGGCCCTCTGCAAAGCTAAGAGGGCACAGGCCCCGGCAACTGAGGTCCCAGCCCTTCGAAGCCGGATCTGAGCGCGGATAGGTGGGCTCCCGGGGAAGCGATGCAAGAGGTCATCCAGGGGGCATGACCCCGGTGACCCGCGAGCTGGCCTCTGGCGCTGGGGGGAATGTGCGCCCTGCTCACTGCCCCAGGGTGGGAGCCGGTGCAAGGAAGCAGCCTGGAGAGTGAGGTGTGGTGGAGACTATCGTGGCTGAGCCCCATTAGGGCCTCTCTGTAAAGTCAGGATTCCGGCAGCACGTGCAGAGATTCCCCTGGTCTTCAAGCCTTGCAGCTAAGTCGGCTTGCTTATTAACTCTGCTGTCCGCCAGTCTGGAGCGCCTGCCTCTCTCTTCGCTGTGTCCCTGCCCTCCCTGCATGCTCCGGGACCAGTTTGCCAACCAGTCTGATTACAGTTAACAATAGCATATTGCATACTGGAAATTTGCTAAGAGTGTTCTCACTACAAAAAAGGAAGGAGGGAAGGAAAGTAGGTAACCGTGTAGGGTGAGGGAGTTGATGCCTACCTTCATTGACTAGACCGCCCTGCTCCACTAGGTGGACAGCTGCCAAAACATCGAGTGGAACATCTTAAATGCCTACAATTCCTGTGTGTCAATTGCATCTCAATAAAGCTGAAAAAGGGAGGGTTCTGAAGGGAAGAAGTAACTTAACCGAGGTCAATGAGCAGGACGTGGCCATAACCATGCACTGAACGACAGGAACCTGGAAGGGCGTGGGTTCCGTTGCCTTACCATCTGTATCCCGCACATTCGATGTCACCCCTGGCACATAATAGACGCTCATTAAAGTGCCTGTAGAAACAGTGCAAGGTGCACACTGTTTAGAAGGAGGTCTGCTGTTTTTCTTCGGGCAGCGTTTGTTAACACGGGCAGCAGACCCAGGGTGCCCCTTAAAAATAGACTTATGGGGGGCGCCTGGGGGGCGCATTGGGTCGGTCACCGACTTTGGCTCAGGTCGGGATCTTGCAGTTCATGGGTTCGAGCCCCGAGTCAGGCTCTGTGCTGACAGCGCGGAGCCTGGAGCCTGCTTCCGATTCTGTGTCTCCCTCTCTCTCTGCCCCTCCCCCACTCGCGCTCTGTCTCTCTCAAAAATAAACACAAAAAAAACACCCCAGACTTGTGGGCCCCGTCTATATATACTGAGCCAGAATTACTAAGACCTCACTGAATGCAGAATTAAAAAGCGTATGGAAGGCTCTCAGGTGATTCGGAGGCACATGAAGCTCAGAGATTTCCCCTAATTGTGTGCCTTTCCTCTTTGTCTCCCCTGGACTTAGCTCTGTATCTAAATGAATTCATAACAGCTCAGATGTCCTGGAGTACGCACAGGAGAGAAGAGTTTTAATGAGGGACATCCTCCAGCTTTATCTTTCATTGTTGGAACCTCAAAAAGCATGAACCTCACCTTCCTGCATCAGAAATGGGGGCCATCAAGGCAATGAAAATGCCCTTGATCCAGAGGCACAGCCCTGCCAGAGAAGGGAATCAGGTTGAACAGTTACCCAACCCTGGTCAGGCTCGGAGTAATTCCAGTTTTTTTTGTATTTTAACCTGAATCTTTGAAAGGCTCAGTGGTGGAGTAAAAAGTCATGCCTCATCCGATTTCCAGCTTTACTGTTGGGAAATGTGTGATCGTAACGGCCAGGGAATCAGTCTGAGCCTCGGTTTCCTGATTTGTAAAATGGACGTGAAAGCCAGCTTCAGGACGGCAGTGAGAATGGTCTATGTCATATCACACAGAAGTGCCCACTGCAGCAGCCGGGCGGGTGGCTACCTCGGAACCCCCGCTGTGTCTTTTAAAAACTAATACCTGTCATTATTTGAGTTCTTTCTAGGTGTCAGGCAGGCACATGGCTAAATATATACGGTAATATCCATTATGTTTATAACATAAATATAGTTCATGTTTACATAAAACAGTTATAATACATATGTGAGAGATATGCATATATTACTGTGCTAACTATAACATGCATCTACATGTTCATATACATGTATGTATAGAGAGAGACTGGTATCTTCGTGGGGCATGCTTCACTATTCATATTACACTCATAAGAAAGTTGAAGTCTGAGAGGCTTAGTAACTTGTTCATGGTCACACGGCAGGTAACAAGCAGAGCTGAGATCCACATGTTTCAGTCAGGGGGTATACTGTTCTCTCCTCCAGCTTTCTCTTAGGGCAGAGTGCACAGAAAAAACTAACGAGTGGTATTCTGGAGTACGAGTCCCCAGCTGCTTTAGCTTGGCAGTAAAAGTCCTGGTTTTTTTCAAAGTTTTTATTTAAACACCAGGTAGTTCACATACAGCGCAATATTAGCTTCAGGTGCACGATATCATGATTCAATATGTACTCCCCCTTCTTCATCCCCATCACCTGTTTTACTCACCCTGCCGCCTGACTTTCCTCTGGTGACCCGCAGTGTGTACTCTATAGTGAGGAGTCTGCTTCTTGGTTTGTCTCTCTTTTTTTCCTTGGCTCATTTGTTTCTTAAATTCCACGCCGGAGTGAAATCATATGGTGTTTGTCTTTCTCTAAGTTATTTCACTTAGCATTATGCCCTCCAGCTCCCTCCATGTCATTGCAAATGGCAAAATTTTGTTCTTTGTGATGGCCGAGTAACATTCCATTGTCATATATGTACCGCACCTTCTTTATCCGTTCATCAGTCAGTGGACAGTCGGGCCATTTCCATAATTTGGCTGTTGTACATAAATGTCCTGTTTATTAAATGGTCTAACCACTTCCCACGTGGCCCAGTGCCTTGATCCCCTGCTGGCCTAGCCGGATGCTTCCTGGTCATTTTGTATCTAAGACGCTGTTTCTCAAAGTTAGCCACATCATGATATCTTCTTGGGGGCAGGGGTTCATGTGCATTCAGGGTTAGGGTTCATTTAGGGGTTTCTAGCTGGGATTAGTGACAAATACCAGCCCAGCCCAGATGTGATACAACACTTGCAGGAAATTCCTGAGCGTTTTTAAAATGACACTTTGGAAACGATGTCTGGGGAAGTCTTGAGCTCTGTTTTTAAATTTTAGTTAACATACAGTGCAATATTGGTTATTGGTTATAGGAGTAGCATTCGGTGATTAATCGCTTACATATAACACCCAGTGTTCATCATGACAAGCGCCCTCCTTAATGCCTGTCAGCTGCCTAGCGCATCCCCTCACCCACCTCCCTCCATCAACCCGCATTTCATTCTCTGTCGTTAAGGGTCTCTGTGGTTTGTTTCCTTCTCGCCTCTACCCCCCCCCTTCCCGTATGTTCATCTGTTTTGTTTCTTAAATTCCACATATGAGTGAAACCATATGGTTATTTGTCTTTGTCCGATGGACTTATTTCGCTTAGCATAATACATTCTAGCTCCATCCACATCACTGCAAATGTCACAATTTCATTCTTTTTGATGGCTGAGTAATATCCCACTACATATACTCGAATATGTGTATATATATATATATATATATATATATATATATATACACACACACACCACATCTTTATCCATTCATCAGTCAGTGGACATTTGGGCTCTCACCATAGTTTGGCTGTTGTTGATAGGGCTGCTATGAACATCGAGGTGCATGTACTGTCCAAATCAGTATTCTTGTTTTCTTTGGCTGAATACCTGGTATTTAATTGCTGGGTCATAGGGTAGTTCTATCTTTAACTTTTTGAGGAAACTCCCTACTGTTTTCTAGAGTGGCTGTACCACTTTGCACTCCCACCAGTAGTGGAAGAGGGTTCTCCTTTCTCCTCATCCTCGCCAACGACTCTTGTTTTCTGTGTCATTGATTTTAACCACTCTGACAGGTGTGAAGTGGTATCTCCTTGGGGTTTTGACTTCTCTTTCCCTGGTGGTGAGTGATGTTGGGTATCTTTTGATGTGTCTGTTAGCCATCTGGATGTCTTCTTTGCAAAAATGTCTGTCTATTCATGTTTTCTGCCCATTTCTTAATAGGTTGTCTGTTTTTTGGGGTGTGGAGTTTGAAAAGTTCTTTATAGATTTTGGATGCTAACTGGTAGGTCATTTGCAAATATCTTCTCCCATTCTCTTGGTTGCCTTTTAGTTTTGTTGATTGTTTCCTTCACTGTGCAGAAGCTTTTTATCTTGATGAAGTCCCAGTAGTTATGTTCATACGAAGTTGGTCTGGATAAGGTCAAAGAGGTTGCTGCCTGTTTTCTTCTCTAGGATTTTTATGGTTTCCTGTCTCACATTTAGGTCTTTCATCCGTTTTGCATTTCTTTTTTGTGTGTGGTGTAAGGAAGTGGCCCAGTTTCATTCTTCTGCATGTCGCCATCCAGTTTCCCCAACACCATTGGAAGAGACTGTCTTTTTTTTTCCGTTGACTCTTCTTTCCTGCTCTGTCGAAGATGAGTTGACCGTTCAGGGTTATTAAAGGCATTCTTGGTCATCGCGGATGTAGGGAGGAAGCACCAGCTTCCATTTGTTCAACAAATCTCACACGGGCCCTTGTGGGCAGGGGCCGCTGTGCCGGGACCCCCATGGGCATTGGGCGTGTGGTGGTGAGACACCCTCAGTTTGGGGGCAGACAGTCCCCGTTACTCACCCTGTGGCCCTGGGCATATTACCCACCTTTTGACTCTCCATTCCTTGTTCTAGAAAACACAGCTCATGATGTGTACTTTGTCAAATTGTAGAGATTAGAAGCCATGTTAAGAAAAAGTAAACAAGACTGTGCCTGGCATATAGCCAGTGCTCAATACACAGTAATCATGAATACTAATAGCTGTCATTAATTGAACAGAGATATAGCTGGACTATATAACCTGCCATCGCGTAGGCCGGAAACAAGCATCATTAATTTCCTGTGGTTCAGCCTCACTCAGGGTGCTGAGGCTGCAGATGAGTCACAGCGTTCACTCTTTATTGTCCCCATTTCATAAACGAGCACACTGAGCCCTACGGGGCTTAGGAGATTTCCCAAGGTCACAAGTGGTAAATGGCATTCATCTCCCCGAAATTCCCACGCTGGTTGATTCTCTTCCCTCGGGTTCTGTCTTGAACGTCACTTCCGCAGAGGAATCTTCCCTGACCCGTCCCCTGCCGCAGTGAAAGCAGCCCCCAGCCCCTCCGTGACCCCACCCTGATTTTCTGTCCCTTGTCACTCATGACTATCTGCTAGGTTCTTGATTATAAGTTGATTCTCTCCCTCAGCGTGGCCTGGCACATCACGAAAGCCTGTCTTAGTGACTGGTGTAGACACGAAAGCCTGTCTTTGTGACTGGTGTAGACCCAGCCCCTAAAACAGTGCCTGGTGCACAGCAGGTGTATAATAAATGTTTGAGAAATGGAGTACTCAAAGGAGCCCCACAGTCGGAGTCAAGTGCATAGCCACTGCCCTATACAGCACTACTGTCTTTTGCCTGGTTACTATCAAGGCCTTATCACTTTGGGCTTTGATGCTTATTTTATTGCCTTCTAGATAAAATGGAGCCCCAAACTTGGAGGGAGAATTGGGGAAAGAGACCCTGCCTTCCCAGGGTGGGGTCTGTTTCCCTGCCCCTTGGACCACACACAGAATCACAAGTGTGCACATGGGTGGACACACATTATCCATGGCTTACGTATTTCTTGCTCCAGAATGGTGTGTGTGTTGGGTGGGGAGGTTGATCATCAACTCCCAAGCAGAAAACCATGGCGACCATCTTCTGGCTCTAATAAAAGAGTGATGAGTCAGTATCTCAAATGACTATAGCCAAATCGGGCCTGATCACATTCATTTTTAAAAGACCATGTTTCAAGCACAGCGTTTTATAGGAATAATTGTTCTAGGGCTCTTTCCCAGCCCTGTTTCATGTAGCTAAAATGCCCCTGGTGGTGATCAGGAGAGCTGGGCATATCTTCTCAGATATGCTTGCTGCCTGGGGGTGAGGCATGAAGGTTGTCCAGCCTCCAGCAGCACGTTCGTGTGCCTGGACACTCGCCATTGATGTCAGAGAGCCCTGTGAGAAACCACAGATCTCCCAGCTTCTTCGGATATGCTCCTCCCCACCAGCTGGGGTCCTTGAATCTCCGGTTTCAGGCTCTCCAGGTAGAGATGTGCAACATTTAAAAGACCATCATCTCCAGAGTCAGACCTGTGAGTCTGAATGTTGGCTCTGTTTCTTTCTGGTTGTGTGACCTTGGAGAAATTGTTTTTAACCTCTCTGAGCTGTATCAGTGTTTCACAGGAAAAGGTGCCCTTGAAGTCATTCTAGAAAGTAAAGCTCGAATCAGATGTCTCCGATGTTACTCCCTGAGCCCACGTATTGTCAGAGAAGTCCACGTTCTATGCGTCTAAGAATAACCAGTTAATAACATTGTGTGGGCTACAAATAAAGTTTTATTCTTCCTTGTTTTCTTTTCTGGAACACTTATACAACAATGTAATTCATCACCCACTGAAAGTAGTTAGAAATACAGTTTGTTAATGAAGAAAATAGGGGTGCCTGGGTGGCTCAGTCAGCTAAGCATCCGACTTCGGCTAAGGTCCCAACAGCTCAGAGCCTGGAGCCTGCTTCCAGTTCTGTGTCTCCCTCTCTCTCCGTCCCTTCCCTGCTCATGCCCTGTCTTTCTCTCTCTCAAAAAGAATAAATAAGCATTTAAAAAATTTAAAGAAGAAAATAAAATCCACTTGTAACCTAACCACCCACTTGTAATATGTTGGAGCATTTCCTATCTGATATTTCTCCACAAAGATATAAAGGGAAAATATTATCTTCATATCTGGCCATGAATTTCTTTTAGTGTCTGAAATCATACATCGGAGAGCTATTTGGTGGAGAAGATGAGCTTTGGGGATATTGGTGTGGTTTGGGGAGGGAGGGAGGCTCTCCTTGTGTGGAAGAATGAGGGAGGTATAATATCTCAGGAGATGAAGGGGGAAAGAGCGAAAAAGGAGTCCCCAGGACGGTGTGAGGCTCTGGGCTGGCAGGGGCTCTCTAGGGAGAGGTGGACGAAGGCAAAGGGATCCGTGTGACTCAATTTAAAGCTGTTTATGCAGTTGTCTTTATTTGTTTAACCGATGACGTTGGCAGGTGCTGTGTGTGTGTGTGTGTGTGTGTGTGTGTGTGTGTGTGTGTCTGTGTGTCTGTGTGTCTGTGTGTGTGTACTTTGGGAGAGCGTGAATCTCACACTGTTCAATGAAGGCTGGAGCTGAGGAAGCTGGAGAGAATCAGGATCCTGAAGTCAGAGGTGACCTCAAGACCCTACCCACCCTTCCCTCCTAAATAATTGATGGCAAACCCAGAAAGGGCCCCAGACTTCTGCGAATTCCAGTTGATCTTACCCCAATTTCCAAGGGAAAGAGTGTATGCGTGTGATGAGCGTGTGCAGGTGGGTGTGTGTGTGCGAGAAGTACTTTCAGCTGGGCAGACACAGCTCATTGCAGGTTGCAGCTTCCTTATGTTGTGCCCCTCGCAGTCAGCACAGACTCTTTGCCTTCATTGATCTGCAAGACCGTTTTATTTGGGCAAGAAAGAAGGAGTTTTGTCTAAGAGTCATTAGGAACAGATTTGACCGTTATGGCTGAATTTCTGTGTTGGGTAGGGTTACTGGTTTCAGTGGACGGAAACACAACTTAAACTTGCATAAGCTGAGAGAGAGGAAAAAAAGAAAAACTGATAGAGGGGGAGACAGGGAGAGAGAGAACTGTATTGGCTGATATAACTAACTCAGTAATATGCAGCTTCAGGCATGGATGGATCCAGCTGCTCAGGTATTAGCTCCCTCCGTCTCTTATCCTTGCTTTCCTCTGTGTCTGCCCCATTGGAAAATGTGCTCTGCCTATGAGGTGATAAGATGCCACCAAGAATTGTAGCCTCTTCCTGTAGCCACTCGGCACCTGAAAGGGACCTTCTGGTCCCCAAGACGTCCAGAGTCCCAGGGCTGACTCTCAGTGGCTCTGACTGGCATTATTAAATCCCTGGGTGTGGACAAGAGATGGAATGTGTGCTAGGGGTTCTCCCCAAAGGAAAGTCGGGGTCTTGGAAGTTGGTGCAGGACTTGAGTCCGGACAAGCAGAACCCACAGTGTCTGTTTCTGCCCTCTGGATTGATTTTGACCCCTTTCTTTAAAGTCCAGAAGCCATTCTCTCCCTCCTCCCCAAGACTGAAGCCTCTTGCAGACTCCGAGTGATTCAGGGCAGATAAATTAGTGGCTTTCTTTCCGTGCTTTCTACCAGTCGGGCAAAGATGATCCCATCCACGGGGGCGGGTAATAGGGGAAGCGCGGTAATGCTCGTTGGGTGACATCACATTCCAGGCTTGAGCTCTGGGTGCAGACTGCCCGGGTCGGAAATCCGGAGCCTTGGGTCTCCCTGAGCCTCACCTTCCTTATCTGTGACGTGTGTGTGTGTGTGTGTGTGCTGGATTGATTCCAAAATTGTCCCAAGTCTTTACCCCTCGCTGCACCCATAACGTGGCCGTGTGACTTTGCCATTTCCGGCTTCAAGAAGGAGCGTCCCTCTCTCCACCGCTTGGGTGTGGCTGGCCTCAGGATTTGCTTTAGCAAATAGTGTGCCACAGAGGTTAGCAGTGAGTACCAGTTCGCCGCTGAGGTCTCAAGAGGCCTCGGATGTTTCCACGCTTCTTCTGGGAAACTCACTCAGGTGCCCCGCTAGCTTGCTGAATGGCAGGTGACGTGACCCAATCACTGACCCCCCCCCCCCCCAGCCACGAGCCCACCAACCACCCGGCACATGAGTGAGGTTGTTCTAGACTTCTAGGCCAGCCCCTGCCATCCACGCAGGTGCATGTGTGAGACCAGTTCGTGTAAACATTTTTTTTCTTTAAATATTTATTTATTTTTGAGAGAAAGAGTGTGAGCAGGGGAAGGGTAGAAAGAGAGGGAGACACAGAACCTGAAGCAGGCTCCAGGCTCTGAGCTGACAGCACAGAGCCCGTGCGGGGCTCGAACCCACAGACAGATCATGACCTGAGCCAAAGTCAGAGGCCCAAGTTTGCTCAAACACTTTAAGGTAGGAGATGATGGGCAAGTGACAAATGGGGGATATGCCACCCCAAAAGAAAGTCAGATGGCTCAGAGAACACAAAGAAACCGTTCCCTCCTCGTCCCCTGCGTCTTACTTTGGGCGTCGCGTCCGAAAGCTGAGGCTTGATATCCCAGCCTTCAGTACTTCCCGTTGGCATCCCCCGGGCCCCAAATGTCAGTCTTCCTGACGACACTCCGGTTCACATCAGCCCTGAGAACGCACGTCTTTGTCCTCTCCCCGTCCCCACGAGCCAACGTCTTAAAAAATAAGTGCGTATTTAGGATTTCCAAAAGAGATAATGAGCAACCGCTAATAATTATTTGAAGCCATTAGAGCTGGACCCAGCACAATTAATGCTGCTGTTGGATTTCGATGATACCAGAAAGATAATTTCAGCCTAGCGTGAGGATGGCTGCCAAGGCGCACTCCACAGTCGGGCTGAATTTCCAAACACGCACAGATGTCGTCTTTCCAGGCGCGGGCATTCAAGCGATGATGGTCTCTTGAACGTTCCTAGGAACGGAGAGGCAGATGTCTCCAGGGAGGGGACAGGCTCGGGGGAGTCTGGCCTGGCCCGTCAGGAGCCGGATAGGGTGCCAGCATGTAGCACGAGTTCAGAGCAGCACAATGGCGGGCTCTCCGGTCACCCGTGAGCCGTGACTTCTTCTGCCTCAGTTTCCTGTGGCTGCCGTAACAAAGTACCGCATGTTTGGTGATGGAACGTGACACACAGCCCTGGAAGCCAGGAGTCCAAAGTCGAGGTGTCTACAGGGCTGATTCCTTCTGGAGACTCTGAGGGACAGTCTTTTCCTGGCTCCTGGTGGCTGTCGCCAGTCCTTGGCATTCCTTGGCTTCTAGATGCATCCCTGTAATTTCCTCCTAAGTCTTCATATCCCCCTTTCATGTGTGTATCTCTCTTTTTTTTTTTTTTAAGGTAATCTCTACACCCAACGTGGGGCTCAAACTAACAACCAGAGATCAAGAGTCACGCGCTCTTGGGGTGCCTGGGTGGCTCAGTGAGTTAAGCGTCTGACTTGGGCTCAAGTCATGATTTCACAGTTTGTGGGTTCGAGCCTGACAGGTCGGAGCCTGGAACCTGCGTCGGATTCTGTGTCTCCCTCACTCTCTGTTCCTCCCCTGCTCTCTCTCTCTCTCCCTCTCTCTCTATCTCTTAAGTAAATAAACATTAAAGAAAAGAAGTCACATGCTCTTCCGACTGAGCCAGCCAGGCGCCCCTCATCTGTGTGTCTTCTCTTGTTTTCTCTCATAAGGGTACTTTCACTGGATTTAAGACCCACCTTAATCCAGGATAATATCACTTCAAGATTGTTAACTAATTATATCTGAAAAGATCCTTGTTTCAGTTAAGGTCGCATTCACAGGTTCTGGCTGGGCATATATTTTGGGGGGCCACCACTCAGCCCACTATAACTTCTCAGGGACTAGGCTCCTTCTCCTGCCATGCTCCCATCACTCATTCATTCCTGGCCCCGGGGCCTCATGTGCATCCCCCAGACACGCTGGGCTGGTGCTTCATCAGGAATGCTGTTCCCCCTTTTCCAAGAATGATATCTTGCCCCCTGGTCGTTCTGGTGTCCCTGTCTCCAAGTGACCTTCCTTGACTGTATAAATTGGCACTCCAGCTCCAGTCTCCGTCCACGACATGCTTCTGTTTTATTTTGCTCACGGCATTTATCGCCATCTGAAATTATCACGGGCATCTCTTGATTCTTCTCGTCTCCCTTCACTGAAATATAAAGTTCCTTGAGCTCATGGGCCCCTCTGTCTTATGAAAATAGCATCTGCGTTGATCTGAGCACTTTCTGCCCCATTCCAGATGCTCAGTGGGGAGTTGTTGAGGGACAAGTGACCGTATGTGCCATTCTGGGTAACACACAGTCAGGTCCCTAATGTGAGGAATTGTCTGGACCTCCAAAATAAGGGGGGGGGGACCAGAAGTGAGACCCCATGATATGGAGAAAGGAGAGAGAACTGTGTCCTCAGGGAGAACCCACTTGTGGTGAAGTCCAGACATCAGTGTGGTACTAATGGGAAGCCAGGACTGAGAACCACTGACCTGAGATAGTCATGGAGACTCCATTCTTTTTTTGCCTAGTGATTCATGCCGTAATCCGGGCATGTGCATTAAACCCGGCCAATAAGCCACGAGGCTAAGTCAGCTGGGGATATTCTGGGAAAAAAGGACACACAGAAAGATACTGGTTTCCACCCCTGGGTGGCACTGTCCTTGTGGAATATGGGCCAGACCTCCCCTGTATGACTGTGGAGAGATTACAATGCATGTGTCACTTCTGTAATTTTTCTTTCAAAGTTATCCCACTGGCAGTCACACAGGGGAAGTCTAGTCCATGTTCCATCATCCAAGGGCATGGGCTCTTCTGGATGGTTCCAGGATTGAAAACTCAAGAAACACAATGACAAGGGCTCACATTCTCTCCCTCTCTCTGATATGCCATCAGCAGACAGGTTGTACTCTTACCTCACAGCCTCAAGATGGCTGCAACAGTTCCAGGCATCACACACAAGCAGTGCCACCCAGGGTCAAAAAAGAGATTGTGAATGTCTCCTGTGCCTCTTCTCTGTGGAAGGAGAGCTTTCCCAGAGTCCACCATGAGCTGACTCAGCCTTCACGGCTCATGGGCCAGATAACATGTGCACCACGATAAATACAGTGCTGTTGGATGGTGATTCCCTGGCACAGGGAGAGTCAGTAAATAAAGACTCCTTTATCTGTAACTTCAAGAAAATAGCCCTGGACCCAGAGACCACAGTGTCCTGGGTTCAGATTCCAGCTCTGACTGTCTCTGGCTGCCTTATCTGCCCTGTGGCCTGGTGGCCTCTTAGGCTGCAGCTTCCTCCCTGCCAGACTGAAAACTAGCTCCCGTGGCCCTAGCTCTTTCTCGCCGCACAGCCTCTCCAGCCTGAGAAGTCAGAACTGAGCAAACAGCAGTGTTCTTTCGGCACCTCTGATTTTTCTCTTGGGATGATCCGCTCTGAGATGCTGAAGGAAACCAGCCATTAAAGAGAATTACCTCCCGGGCAGTCTAAGCATGTGCTAATTTACTAGTTACAAGCTACAAAACAATTTCAACCAGATGGAGGTGCCCTGCCCCTGACACTGGCCACCAAATTGTTCCCATTTTATTTCTCAGGAGGAGGCTCTGCTCTAAGATCTCAGAGGGAAAATAAGAATTCTTTTCTACCCTTCGCTCCCATCTCTGCTCTAGCTTAAAAGCCTTAAATATTTCCAGATGCTTAAAAAAAAAAAACACTGCTGATTAGACAGTCTTTATTATATATATATATGTGTGTGTGCATATATATATATACACATATGTATAGTTTACTTAAATTATATTTAATCGTATGTAAAGTTTATTTATTTATTTTGAGAGAGAGCAGGGGAAGGGGCAGAGAGAGGGAGAGAATCCCAAGCAGGCTCTGCCCTGTCAGTACAGAGCGCAGTGTGAGGCTCGAACTCATGAACCATGAACTCATAACCTGAGCCGAAACCAAGAGTCGGACGCTTAACGGACTGAGCCCCCCGGGCGCCCCTAGACGGTCTTGACATATCCGTGCAAGGGCACCCCAGAGGAGATGTGGGCTCACACTTGTGAGGTTAGAACACGTCAAGTGAAACGTGCGTGTGAGTCCTGGGTTTCTCCCAAGCCCTGGCATTCTCCCGTTTGTGGGTTTTAGAGGAAAAGCATACCGGACATCCTCCCTTAAAGCAACAGCACCGCCTCAGCGCCTGCGTGGCTGAGCCATCACGGTTTGGTAAACCAGCCGGCAGCATTGCCCCCAGCTGCCCGGAGACCCCTCGCCCTGCCATTTCTCGCTGCTCCCGGGTCCCCTCCAACAGACTTGAGCAAGAGCAGATTGGTCACGGCTCACGTGAGTCTGTTTCCTGCATACCAGGCGCCGTCCCACAGTACATTAGTGGTCGTCACTGCGATACGTACAGACCTTTGCTGCGTGTGGGACACGCTTCAGTGCTTGATACAAAAATTGACCGCTGTGAGGTCAGTAATCATCTACATGGTACATTTGAGGAGAGGCTGAGTCCTGAGGTCCCTGAGCTGGTGAGCGGGCAGAGTCGGATGTCAAAGCCAGATGTTGAAGTTACAAATATATACAATTCTATGAACATGTATGCTTCACGTGAATGTAGACGTGTGATACAGACACGTGTTTTTTTTGTTTTGTTTTTTTATTTTTGAGACAGAGAGAGACAGAGCATGAACGGGGGAGGGTCAGAGAGAGGGAGACACAGAATCTGAAACAGGCTTCAGGCTCTGAGCTGTCAGCACAGAGCCCGATGCGGGGCTCAAACTCACGGACCGCGAGATCATGACCTGAGCCGAAGTCAGATGCTTAACTGACCGAGCCACCCAGGCGCCCCAGACACGTGTTTTATAAACAGTTGAAGGGACCTAAGCTTTCTGTATGTGGCTAACGTGCTTTTTGCGGGAATGAGAAAACTGCTTTTTTTGTTTGTTTTTTGTTTGTTTTTTTAATTTAAATTCAAGTTAATTAACGTACAGTGTAGTCTTGGTTTCAGGAGTAGAACTCAGTGATTCATCTCTTACACAGGACACCCGGTGCTCATCTCAAAAAGTGCCCTCCTTGACGCCCATCCTCCACCTGCCTCTCCTCCCCCAACCCTGTTTGTTCTCTGTGCAATTGCTCTCCTAGGTATTTATCCAAAGGATACAAAAATGCTGATTCAAAGGGGCACGTGCACCCCAATGTTTATAGCAGCGCTGTTAACGATAGCCAAAGTATGGAAGGAGCCCAAATGCCCATCGATGGATGAATGGGTAAAGAAGATGTGGTACACACACACACACACACACACACACACACACACAGTGGAGTATTACTCGGCAATCAAAAAGAATGAAATCCTGCCATTTGCAACAACGTGGATGGAACTGGAGGGTATTATGCTAAGCAAAATAAGTCAGAGAGAGAAAAATACCATATGATTTCACTCCTATGTGGGATTTAAGAAACAGAACAGGGGAAGGGCAGCAAAATAAGATAAAAACAGAAGGAGGCAAACCTCAACAGACCCTTCAATGCTTTCAATTTTTAAGGTGGAAGTCAATTCAAATATTCTTGTATTTTCAGGAAAAAAAAGCTTCAAGTTCTTGTCAATATCACAGATGTTTAATTCTAATAAATAGAAGCCATTCCTGTCCTTGTACGGCTTGTACTGACGAAGGGGACCTGTGTTTCCCAAGTGCTTAGCGGACGTTGTGCATTGCCGTAGGGGCGGATGTATATTTTTATTTGAACTCTGGAGAAACCGTGTGAATAAAGTCAAGATCTACTTTTTTTTCCCCTCAGGAGAATCGTGAGTCTCAGAGATTAGGTAATGTTCCCAGTCACTCAGAGGTAGAGCTGGGATTTGAACCCAGGTCTTAGGGATGCCAAAGGTCCACCAAATAGGGTTTCTTTCTCAGGGCTGTTCTAACATATAGAAACCACTTGAGGATACTTCCTATAACTGATGGTGCATAAGAAAAAGGAGGAGAAGACTCAAGGCTGCAAGATGGGCCTGAATGTTCAGATGTTTGTCAGGCATCAGCTCTGTGCCCAGCGTCAGAATAAATGCTAGGGATACAGGGTTGAACAAAACAGATATACTCCCTGCCCTGTAAAGTGTAGCACATAGCACTGTGGTTAAACGTAGAACGGGTTCTATCATTTCAGATTGTGAATAGCACTCTTAGGAAAAACAAAGGGAGAGTCTAATTTAGCTGGGGTGAAGGGTGGGGAAGTGGAAGGGGTTAACAGGAAAAGTCTGCTTTGAAGATAAATGTTGAGCTCTAAGGATAAGGCAACATTTGCAGAAGCAGAGTGAGGTGGAAGTTCATTCTGGCAGAGATGGGTAGTTTGGACAGCACGTGCAAAGGCCCTGAGGCAGAAATGAGCGTGGCACTTTAATGAACCAAAAGGCTAGTGTGCTTGTATTCGTGTTGAGAGGACCTAGGCCACAGGATGATGTCACAGAGGTGAACTGCTTGGAGTCCAGCCACAGAAGCGTTGCAGGAGGTCCTGGTTTAGGCTAATCAGGAAGAGGTCACTGTCAGCAGCAGAATACCCAAGGGGCTAGGACCTCTGGAGGTCACAAGGGAGACCTAGAAAGTAATAGAAGTTGCAGGCACCGAGAAGAGCTGTGAAGGTTGGCTGGTTGGAGGGGTGGCCTCTGAGCCAGCCAGCATAGTCCCGTACTCAGGCTGGCCCTTTCTGCATTCCTAGTTATCCCTCTGACCTTCGACCAGACTCTGGAGTTTTACGGTCTTCCTGTCTCTTGATGGGCTTTATTTTACACAAGTCCGCCATCATGCACCTTCCAAATCACAAAACCAAAAACACTACTCCCAACCAAGCTTTTAGGATGAAGGTGAGCACACCAGCCCCTTGATGACTTGGGGCCTGGCCGCCCCTCACCCTGCAACTCCGTCCTGCCCCTCCCACCTCCAGAAGGGAAGGTCCACCAGTGTTCCAGGGCATTCCGTAATTCCTTGCCTTGCACTCGCTGGTCGTTGGCTAGCTTGTGCAGAAAAATCTTTTCTGCCTCTAAGAACCCAGGAGAGAAACGCAAACTCTTTTGGGGGGTGGGCAACAGACAAATGATTTGCATTTTTGGAGCGAGCGCAGGTCAGCAACCCAGTCCCGCCATCCCCTGGTGATGACTGAGTGAGAGTTCCAGGTCCATCCACCTTTGTCAGATCTGTTTGCTTTTGTTTCCTGAGACCCATTCTTGAAACCGTGGCTTTTGACCGAAAGCTGCCTGGAGAGTTTCTTTGTGTGGAGAGACAGCAGGGCTGGGGGGTGGGGGGCGGGAAGTCACCCAGGGGTGTTGAACACCCTCAGCCAGCTCCCTGGGTCTCCTGCGCTCCTGGTGAGTAGGTGGCGGTCCCCCCATTGCTTTGTGAAGCCGACTTTACTCTGGGAAGAAAGCAGCATTCATTAAATAGCTCACGAGGCAGGGAGGAGCAGGAGGTTCTGGAAAGGTCTCTGAATGCAAGGTCCTCTGAAAGCCGTGGGAGTACCTGCAAGAAAGGCATGTGGTTGCATTATCAGCGTAGCGTGGGTATTCCACCTTCTCAGGTGACCTTGGGTGGTCAGCGCCTGCCCACTTCAAGGACACGGCAGGTCTGCTTTGAAAAGGAAAAACAAAACCCTTTGAGGAAGCTTTTTGTCCCAGTGGCCAGACCTTCTAGCCCCCTGGCTGGGCGCCCACTGCCTATGAAGAGTTTCATGGAAACTTTAGACGCCACAGGCATACTCCTGATCTGCCCACAGCCCACACCCGTACTCTGTCCCTCGGTTTCTGCCTCCTTGCCTGGTTCCCCACGGCCACGGGCTGAGTTCAGCTCGTCCTGCCTGGTCTTCTAGCTTTGTTCTGTGACTTTTTCTGTTTGTTCTCTTTCCTCTGAGCTCCGCGCGGCACCGCTGGGTTTCCTGCCCCTTGTCTTACGCAAGCAGCTGCCTCCACTGGTTGGCCCATCGCGCTCTCTTGTCTTTTTATTGAGATGTCACAGACGTAAGATAAAGCACTGTTTCAAGTGTGCAACTTGAAAAGTTCTGACAAGTGAATACATCTGGAGAACCATGGCCACAATCTACATAGTAAGAGTAGGAGTCCCCCTAAATGTTCCCTCCTGTCCCTTTGCAGCTCCCCCCACCTCCCCTCCCTCCGGCCCCCAGGAAGACACCGGTCTGCTTTGGCCTTTAAATGTTTATTTTATTTATTTTGAGGTGGGGGAGGAGCAGAGAGAGAGGGAGAGAGAGACTCCCAAGCAGGCTCCACACTGTCGGCACCCAGAGCCCACGGTGGGGCTCAATCCCACAAACCATGAGATCATGACCCGAGTCATGAGTCGGTCGCTCAACAGACTGAACCACCCCGGCGTCCCTGCTTTCTGCCTTTAGAGGCTAGTTTGCGTCTTCTGGGATTTTCGATCAGTAGGGCCATACAGCACGGGCTCTTTGGGGTCTGGCTTCTTTCACTTGATGTAATTATTTTTGGGATTCATCCAGGTTGCTGCCAAGTGTCAGCACTTTGCTTCTTCTACTCCAACACATCCCGTCGTGCAGAAAACAGATACAGCACGACGTGTTCACCCCTTCACCTGTTGGTAGACTTTTGGGTTGCTGGCTTGGGCTGCTCCATTTCAAGCTGCTGTGGACGTTCACGTACAAGCCTTTGTTTGGACATAAGCTTTGATTTCTTCTGGGTAAACGTCTAGATGCGGAGCAGCTGGGTCGTAGGTATGGCGCTGTCTTTGAGCAGATCTTGGATAATGAGACTCTGTGTCGCGGAAGAAGACGATGCATCCGGAAGAAAACGATCCCCTCTGTCTAGTTACTTGTGGAATGGCTGCCCGTGTGTGTCATAGAGCCTGTCCTTTCTTCTTTCTTCACCCCTCAGCTGTCCTCCGGGGCGACCCACTGATTTTTACCTTGGTCATTTCTTGTCTTCAACACAGTTGAGGAATCAAGAATCCGGATTTTCTTTCTCACTCGAGATGGTGGGTGTGCTTGGCACCTTCCTCTGGGCAATGGCGGCCCCTTTGTGGTTGCAAGGGAACTAGGAGAGACGGTGCTGGCTCCGGAGGAGGGGGGACGGGGTCCCTGCGTGTCTCTCCCGCTGCGGGAGTCAGAAACGAGGCGCGTTCACACGGCAACCTCTGCCTGCTTCACCCCCTTCTGCAGGCAGCACATAGTGATGGGTCACTGTCCACTCTGCAGCCAGACCACTTGGCATCGCATCCCGGCTTGTGTCTTCCTCTAGATGCAAGACTTCGTACACGTCACCCGGCTTCCTGTGCCTCGGTTTCCTCATCTGTAAAAAGTGGACCATGGGGTCTTTCTGAGGATTAAAGGTGAACGGACAGGGCCTCTGGGTGGCTCAGTCGGTTGAGCGTCCTGCTCTTGATTTCGGCTCAGGTCATGATCTCACGGTTCATGGGATCGAGCCCCACGTCAGGCTCTACACTGACAGTGTGGCCCCTACTTGGGTTTCTGTCTCCATGTCTCTGCCCCTTCTCCACTCATGCAACTCTCAAAAATAAACAAACATTAAAAAAATAAAGGTGAATGCACCATGCTTAGCAGACAATAATCTCTCTCCAAATGGCATCTCTTACTGATATCACCCAGTCTCCTCCCGGCCTCAGCTGTCGTCACCATGGGAACCCTGCACAACAAAAGGGTCCTGCCAGGTGAGCTCTCCTTTGCCCCCAAAGTTCACAGCACCCACTCTTACTTTCAGCTGTCTGCTCTGAGGATGTCTAATGAGTCACTGTTTCCCATACTGATGGGTCCAAGCACCTGTCTGAAGGGTGCATGGAAATAATACAGATATTTTAAAGCAATTAATTGGGGCAACAGAAATGCCCAAAGGGATGGGAGTAAAATCAATTCTGTTAATGCATGGCCGTCTTCCTGGAGGTAGCATCAGATATCTCCCAGAATGTCGCTGAGTAGCGGTGGGGAGGGAGGGAGAATTCCAGGAAAAATCATCAAGATTTTTCCCCGTACCGATCCTATTTAACTAATATTGAACCTCAGTATAAGTAATGCTAGGCCCAGGTAATAATATTCAGCACATGACCTCTCTGGGAACTTTAAGTTTGATGATACTGTGAGGGTTTGGAAATGTCCAAGGCTGAGTGGGCTGGCTCTTGGGAATGATGGGCCTTTTAAGCTTGGTCTGCTCTTCAGGGTTTTTGGAGTCCTTCCCCGTGGGGCTGTCAGCGGCCCCTCTCCACCTCCTTCCCCACGCCCCTCCTCACCCCCTTCTTTAGTTGGGTGCAAAGTGTGAGATGATGCCTCCAGCGCAGACTTCAGGGTCTAAAGTGTGAACGCTTTACCACATGACTTCGGGATCCTCTGTTATATTTTGGCGGCCCATTGCCGGCTTAATTTCTGCTCCGAATTGGGGATTCAATAGGCAGAATAACCACTGGTATGTGAACAGCCCATCCCATTCGTATAACAAGGTTTGGGGTTTTATCTCCTTTGAGATTTACCCAGGAGAAGCTGACCGCCTAAGGGTGGCTGTTGAATGCACCTGCCAGACCCCGACCCAGACCTCTGATTGGTCAAGAGCAGTGAGATGCCGTGAGATGAATCAGGCATTCCAGCCACAGTGAACCAGATTCCGATTCCAGCCTTTGTTACCCACCAACACTATGGGAAGGCTGTGGTCCCTCATCCCCAGGATTTGGGGTGTGTAGGCTTATGGATGTCAAGTGCGTGGCACTCACAAAAGCTAGATGCCTAAACCTCCGTCCCCTGGGCAAAGCGTATTTCCATTCTATCTTCCTGAGATTGTCTCCCTCTCTGTCCCGCTGCCCAGTGGAGGGACGGAGCCCGGGCGTTCCAGAAGGGGGCTCCCCCGAGGGCAAGGCTCACTCTGTACCCATAGAGGCAGGTCCTCGTGCATGGTACGCATTTCGTAATTAAATGATGGGAAAGCACTGGGGTCTAGCACCAGGCCAAGACGTACGTTGCTGGCACTTAGGGGAGTACATGGAAGATTTTTTTTTTCTTTTTTTACTGTTTTAGCTGTTTCAGTTCTAATTAAGCCTGTGCTTGATTGAAATTCACAGCCTCCCAAACACATCTCATTACCTCTCGTTCCCTTCACCAACGCCTGTCTCGCTCTTGCTCCCGGCAGCTCTGTGTCCGGCCGAAATGCGCCCAGCTCAGCCTCCGTCTCTAACCTGGGTAATTACTTCAGCCCAGGCTGCAGCTCATTACCTCCCTGCAGGTGTCCACTGAAGCAGAACTGACCTCTCAGGACGTCGTTAGTCGGAGGCCAGACGCAGAACGTGGAGTCTGCTCGCCGGGGCCCCCGTGACTGCGCGGTGGACCAGGAGTTTGTCTGTTGGAGCGTTTCACCCCAGCACGTTTAAAGAACAAAATAGTAATGACCCGTCATGTATCGGATGCCCCCCCCCCCGCCCCGTTAAGGGTGCCTTCTTGCCAAACTTTACCTTGGTGCAATGCCACCCACTTGCCTTTAGGGATCAGGTGAGAAATAATCATCTTTAAACGTGTTTCTCTGTTTGCTCTGAGGCTGCTTTGACAACATTGCTCATTACCTCACGCAGGGCCAGTCCTCTGAGAAGCCTCGGAGAACTTGTGTTCACTTTCCAGCGCAAGGGAAGGTGGTACTTCTCCAGAGCAGTTGCTAGCAGGGACATCCGGGACAGGGCGATGGGAAGGGGGCAGGTCTTGGAGAGATTAGACCTGGGTATGCCATTTCCTCCTTACCACTGCTTAGCTCTATCAACTTGCGCCTCTCTCTCGGGCCTCTCCAAACGTAGAGGGTAGGGGCGCCCGGGGGGCTCAGTCAGTTAAGCGTCGGACTTCTGCTCAGGTCATGATCTCACGGTCTGTGGGTTCGAGCCCTTTGTCGGGCTCTGTGCTGACAGCTCAGAGCCTGGAGCCTGCTTAGATTCTGTGTCTCCCTCTCTCTGCCCTGCTAGTGCTCTGTTTTTTCTCAAAAATAAATAAGCATTAAGATTTTTTTTTTTTTTAATGTAGAGGGTAGTACTTACCTTACAGGTTAGTTGTAAGGACTGGATGAGATAATGTGTGCACAGGCCTGGGATTTAGTCTGTGCTCAATAAATGCTCATTGCACTGTGTTTGCTTCTGTGCTTAGATGCGTAACTCATAATTAATTGTCATTGCCTCTTACAGCTCGATGCTGGGAGGTATAGAAATAAATCTGTGGCCAACCACCAGTGAGCATCTGGGATTCTTCACATGGATTTTATGTAACAAATCTTGCCCTGGGCTCTCCCTCACTTTCTTGTTTCTTAGGTGGGTTTTTTTATATATATATATCTGCATCTTCTTAATTAGTTATAACGTATTCTATCTGAAATATTGTATGTTTTCTTTCATATCTGCCCCCAAATCCCACTTGAAACAACCTAGGGTAGAAACATTCTAATACAGAATTAAAGAAAAAAAAATAAAGATCCTGACAGGCTCTGGCATTTCAATTTTCAGTGATCAATTTAAAAATTTGGAAGAAAAAAAATTGATGTAGAGGCTACCACAAAGGAAATGATGAATACCCCCTCTAAAAATGGAAGGTATCTTTTGGAAAATTAACTGTTTATCAGATACATGTTCGCAGATATCTTCTCCTGTTCCATATGTTGCCTTTAGACTAGATTATTCCCTTGGCTGTGCAAAAGGGTTTTTTTTTTGGTTGTTTTGTTTTGTTTGTTGTTGTTTTTTAGCTTGGTGTAGTCCCACTGGTCTATTTTTTTTTTAATTTTTGCCTTTATTGCCTTTGCCTTTTTAATAACCTGATTGAAGAATGGGTAAAGGACTTGAATAGACATTTCTCCAAACAAAATATACAAATGGCCAACAAGTGCATGTAAAGGTGTGTAATGTCACTAATCAACAGGCAAAGGCAAATCAGGAGGTGTCCTCTCACACCTATTAAGATGGCTATTATTAAAAAAAAAAAAAAAGGATACAGAGAAATGAGGACCCTCGTGCACTGTTGGTAAGAATGCAAAATGATGTGGCCACAGTGGGAAACGGTACAGAGGTCCCTCGAAAAAAATTACAAAATAGAACTCCTGCGTGCTCCAGAGATCCCCTTTCTGGGTATTTGTACAAAAGAATTGAAACCAGGATCTCGAAGAAGTATCAGCACACTTGCGTGTTCACTTGCAGCAGCATCCATAATAGCCAAAAATATGGAAACAACCTAAATGTCCACCTACCGCTGAATGGATGAAGAAAATGTGGTATATATGTGCAACGGAATATAATCCCACTTTAAGGATGAAGGCAGCCCCTTCATGTGTGACAACATGGGTGAACACTGAGGGCATGATGCTGAGGGCATTAACCCAGTCACAGGACAAGCGCATGATCCCACTTACATGAAGATGTAAATGAGCCGGACTCATAGAAGCCAAGAACAGAATGGCAGTTGCCAGGGCCTAGGGAGGGGAGGAAATGAGGAGCTGCTAATCAGTGGGTGTAAACTTTCAGTTATGCAAGATGAGTGAGGTCTGGAGGTCGGCTGTACGACACTGTATCTATGCATAATCCATACGTAATATGTACTATGTATTACATAATCATACACGGATACATAATACATACTGTATCGTACGTAATCATACATGGATACATAATACATACTGTATCGTACATTACAAATTTAAGACAATGGGAGCACCTGGGTGGCTCAGTTGATGAAGTGTCTGATTCTCAATTTCCACTCAGGTCATGATCTCAGTTCATGAATTCGAGCCCCGCATCAGGCTCTGTGCTGACAGCATGGAGCCTGCTTGAGATTCTCTCTCTCTCTCTCTGTCTCTCTCTCTCTGTCTCTCACTGTCTCTCTCTCTCTCTCTCCACCCCCCCACCTTGCTTACACACGCACGTGCATTCTCTCTCAAAATAAATAAATATTTTTAAAAATTCTAAGGGAGTGAATCTCATCTTAAGTGTTCTTACCACAGTAAACTTAAAAACGAGGACAGTATCTGGTTTTTATTTCCTTTCTTCTTCTTGGGGGTTCAGGAACGGATATACCTCCCTGTTGTTTCCTGTAAAGTTTTGTTTTTTTTTTTTTTCCTCAGAAACCTATTTGGTACAAGTTGAGCCAAGTGTCACAGTTTTCGATTCAGGGTTGTCTTCTGTTCCTTTTCATCCATTCTAATTTCCCCCTTTGTGGGCCACATTCCTTTCCTGTATGCGCATTACAATCCCATGATGGTGGAGTCTCCACAGAGATCTCCGTAGAGTCCTCTCCCAGGCCTCTTCCAGTCGTTCGGGTCATCAAGAAGTGTTCGTGAGACCCGAGTGACCCTGGGCATGCCATTTAACTTCCCTGAGCTCACCTTCAACTTGACCTCTTCAGCCATAAAGGAGAGAGGATAAGTTCTTCCCTATAGACTGTGTTTGAGACCATCTGGCAGGTGCTCGGTGAATGTTATTCTCTGTCCTCTTCATCTGTAAAGCCTGGATGAACTCAATTGTAGAATTTTTAAACTGAGGTTTTTGGAGCACCTGTCCCTCCTTACCTGATCTCATTTCATTATTGGGTACATTCAGTGCCTCTCTGACACTAATGTTCTGGACCAGTTCCCACTATACTAAACCAGTCTCTGCTGACATTGGATGATAATAAATTGTATTTCAAATAATGGCTCATCAGCTTGGCCATCACTTGGCTGTATTCATTGTAGGGAAGCATGGCCCCAGAGCGGGCTCCCTCCAGCCCAGAAGCCTGTCTCAGAAGGACGCAGGGAGATTTATAGCCTTACATTGTCTTGCCTGTACAATGCCCAACTCTTTTATTATAATCTTAAGAATAGCTCATATTGAACACTTAGCCATGCACCGTCTAAGCTTATGCATTTTACATGCATTATCTCATTTATCCCTTGTATTCCTTTTCCATTGTGACATAACAAATTACCACAGATTTAGCAGCTTAAAACAAGCATGTATTGTCTCCTGTTTTCCTTGGATTGGGGTTCCGGGCATGGCTTAGCTGGTTCCCTTACTTGGGGTTTTGTAAGGCTGCCCTCACAGTATTGGTTGGGTGCCTTCCTATTTGGAGTCTTGACTGGGGAAAAAAAAACCATGTCCAGTTCCCCTCTGGTTGTCTGGCAGAATTCATCTTCTTTCTTTTTAAATTTTTTCCTAATGTTTATTTATTTATTTTTGAGAGACAGTGCACACACAAGCAGGGGAGGGGCAGAGAGAGGGAGACACAGAATCCAAAGCAGGCTCTTCTCTTGTCCCCATCACTGTCCTCTCCCTTCCTCACTGGGCAGCTTAATTCCCATAAGAAGAGCTAGGGGAATCTCTCACTCCACTTGGCTAGACCCGTGGGACCGCTTGCATTTTAGGTTTCTTCCTAAATGTTGAGTTCATCTAACAAACCCCGTCACCTTTGCTGAGCTCTGTTGGATAGAAGCAAGTCACGGGTTCCTCCTCATTCGGGGGTGGGGATGATAAAGAGCACAGGTGTCAAGGCCTGGGACCCACGGGGCCGTCTTAGGATCCTGGCCTTCCGTGTCCTTCGTCACAACTCTGTGAGCTGGGTGTTGTTATGGTACCCTCAGTACCTGTACTGAGTTTTAAACCCTTGCCATGGTTGCTCAGCCTTCTGGGATTCAAGCCTGAGGACTCAGCTCCAGACTCCACATTCTTCAAACAGATTCTGTGAGAAAGTCAGTTCTTGTAACTTTTTTTCCCCAAAACCGCCTCCTTTGGGGTCCAGGTGTGGTGCTCCTTCAAGCTCCCATACTGTCTGCGACCTGGGATTTGAGGAGCATCTGAGTGTACGTGACATGTAACCAAAGAATACTTAGAACTGGAAAAGGTCTTAAACACTTGAACGCATCCCTCATTTGAGCCCCAAGAGCCGGAGGGTCAGTAAGGAAATAGATCTGCTGAAGGTCACAGAGAAGTAGGAAGTGGCAGCAACATTGTAGCAGACCTGGCTTTCCTTCCTCCCTCCTTCTCATCCTTCCTACTTGCCTGCCTGCCTGCCTGCCTTCCCTCCCTGTTTTTCATTCCTCCCTTCCTTTTCTTTCCTTCCTTCCTTCCATTTTATATTCCTACCTAGCACCTATTGCCTTCTCCATTCATTTGGCCACAAGACCTCACTTTTCCTTTGGATGCCACCCCTTCTCCCCTCTTTGTCCTTGTGGTTCATGCTGAGCTGGTCCCTCTCAGGGAGCTACAGAAACGACCAGAGAATTCAGGCTTAGCCAATGGGAGAAAGGCAACTTCATGACTGCAGTGATGATTGAAAGTAGGCATACAACCCAGGTGGGATAAAGAACAGTCCATGAGAATCTAGTCTAAAGCTTTTTCTGAAATTATTGAAATGGATATGCTGTCTTTCTGGTAGGATTGCCAAAGAGCTAGGATCAAAGTCAGGAGCTGCTGGTGACTGTCCTTGCCGTTGTTTGTGGGTAGTCATCTTGAGAATAAAGCCAGCATAGAGGAAAGTATGTAGAGAGACTCCTAAAGTTGTTGAGTGCCTTGATCAAACCATGCCTGAAGCTAGACCCATTCCTACAATGTGAAAAGACATTGTTTTCAGCCAATACCTCCCATTGCTCTCCTTAACCTAATTTGGTTTCTGACTCCGACTAAAAGACTCCTAACTGATGCAGTCTCCTGAGTTCTCTATTAGGGATCTACCTCTTGTATTTGTGATTTTGAAACTTACTGGCAGAGTTTTCAGAGCCCCATTCTCTTCTGTGAGAATGTTAGAGCTTTCCGTCATTTCTCCTTAGTGTCGTGGTCACCCCCTTTCTCTATAGTCTGAATACAATAGGACTTTGTTGACATCAGATGAAAAGGTATCAATTCACTGAGCTGTTCCAGTGGGTCAGCAAGATGCCTCCGTGATTTAACACCTGTTCTCCTAAAACTGGCCAATATTTATCAGACCCAGAATGATTGGGCAGATGTCTCCCAGAGATAGAGCACGTGGTAATTACCTAATCGCTCCCTGGGTCTCAGCTGCTAGCTACACATCCCTCATTTTCACAAGTATGGAATGAATTGTTTTTCCTTAAGTACGTTGCCTGCATTTGACATGAGGAGCCTCAGCTCTGTCTCTTTTCCAAAATGGTTATCTGCCAAATTGGAGTGAAGGGTCGGGATTCTAGGGTAGCTGCGTTTTCAGGGGATAAGGCGTAAAGCCAGAGAAGGTGGCCGTTCCCCCCCACAAATCTCTGCGGAAGAGCAAAGGCTCAGAAAGCAATGAATTGTCTTAGGTTTTTATTGCTTTATTGAACAAAATTGTGTTGGGACTTGATAATCCAATTGTAGCCTTTAAGAGCTGCCATCAATCACCATTATCTGAGAAGGGAAGGCATAAGCTTCGTGCTTGCACGTAATAAGCCGATGCTGTGATAGCAGTGTGTGCTCCTAGAAGAACAGTGGGTCTTTGGGCTAGCCCGAACCGGGTTCAGATTCTGCTTATGCCATTTACCCACTGTACTTTCAGGGAATTTGTTTCACTTATGTAAGTCTTCATGAAAAGGTGTAATTCTTTTTTTTATTTATTAAAAAAAATTTTTTTTTAAGGCTTTAATTCCAGTTAGTTAACATATACGTAGTTAACGAATACAGCACTGTATTAGTTTCGGGTGAACAACATAGTGATTCAACAGTCCCATACATCCCCCTGTGCTCATCATGACAAGAGCCCTCCTTAATCCACATCACCTATTTCCCCCACCCCCTGCCCTCTGGTGACCATCAGATCGCTCTCTACAATTAATTTCACAAGTTATTGGGACAGACCCAGGTTAAGAACCAGGTTTCAAAGTTGAGTTACACTCACTCTGATGAAAAAGCCCGTAACTATTTCTAGTCTCTAAGGATATTGCCATGCTTGAAAAACAAAGCCAAAAGTTTCCAATTCTGGGTAACATAGGGTGAGTATGCAACTTTCTGCCTCTCTCACTGAAGAGAGAGAGCTGCAAAATCTGGGCCTACGGTGTGGATCAGCTTTTGAGGACTCGGAAAAGTAAAAAGTAGCAGGCGGCTTGGAGGGAAGACTGTCATCGGATGTGCCGCAGGATCACCAGTACGTTTGGCATCGTTTCCTCTGGCGTCCCCTAGCCTGGACTCAAAGTAGCCCCCAAACCAGGATGCAGGCATCAGCTAAGACAGAGAGTGCCAGGACAAGTCCTGTACGTCAGGCTCCGGGAACCCGAAGAGGGTCTCCTGGCAGAAGCATCAGGGAGCCTCTGATGGGCGGAGGCTGTGGTCCCAAGAAGGCCAGGGAAAAGCTTGCTGCTTCCTGTTTTTCTCACACATCCATGGGAGCGTTCAGCAGACTAAGGACAACAAAGCCAACTCTGGATGGAGGCCCAAAAGACAGAGCACCAAGGAAGCAAAAGGTACTGGGCAGAGGGGTAGGAGCTTGGGAAAATGCCTCCATGATGTTGTCTGAACTCCTGGGCTCATCCATGAGCTGTGTGCATGTGGACCTGGTTCTTTACGGTGAAACAGACCATTGTCTAGATCCCGGAATGACTGTGGGTGGCTTGTGCAAGCGCTCCTCCAAATAGCACTGCATACGCTTTGAAAGTGGGGGTGACAGGGGCGCCTGGGTGGCGCAGTCGGTTAAGCGCCCGGCTTCAGCCAGGTCACGATCTCGTGGTCCGTGAGTTCGAGCCCCGCGTCGGGCTCTGGGCTGATGGCTCAGAGCCTGGAGCCTGTTTCCGATTCTGTGTCTCCCTCTCTCTGCCCCTCCCCTGTTCATGCTCTGTCTCTCTCTGTCCCAAAAAATAAATAAACGTTGAAAAAAAAAAAAAAAAAGAAAGTGGGGGTGACATTGAACCTATAACCCATACAAGGGCACCAGCAACCTGTGGCCTCGAGCCAACAGTCACTTGTCCACTAAGACAAAAGTATCAACATTATTTTTTTGTTTTTAACGTTTATTCAGTTTTGAGAGGCAGAGAGAGACAGAGTGTGAGCGGGGAAGGGGCAGAGAAAGGGGGAGACACAGAATCTGAAGCAGGCTGCAGGCTCTGAGCTGTTAGCACAGAGCCCGATGCAGGACTTGAACCTACGAACCACAAGATCATGACATGAGCCGAAGTCAGACGCTTAACCGACTGAGCTACCCGGGCGCCCCCAAAATATCAACATTTTTGATAAGATTTAAACCACATTTAGTCTCATAATATAAAATGAGGATACAGGGGCGCCTGGGTGGCGCAGTCGGTTAAGTGTCCGACTTCAGCCAGGTCACGATCTCGCGGTCCGTGAGTTCGAGCCCCGCGTCAGGCTGATGGCTCAGAGCCTGGAGCCTGTTTCTGATTCTGTGTCTCCCTCTCTCTCTGCCCCTCCTTCATTCATGCTCTGTCTCTCTCTGTCCCAAAAATAAGTAAACGTTGAAAAAATAAAATAAAATGAGGATACAATACAAAATTACCCAGTCTTTGAGGAACTGAGAAAAATTCAGCTTGGATGGGAAAAGACCATCCAACAAATGTCAACACCAAGATGACATGCCCGTTGGAAGGACATTAAAGCAACGGTGACAAAGCTGCTCCAGGAGGCACTCACTCTTGAAATGAGTGAAAATATTAAAAGTCTCCGCAAAGAAATAGAAGCTAGAAAGGAGAGCCAAATGGAAATTTTAGACTTGAAAATAGAGCGGAAAGTTAAAAAGCTTCCTGGAAGAATGAAGAGCAGAATGGAAATAATGAAAGAAAGAGTCCCTGAACCTCCAGACACATCAGTGGAAATTCTCCAGTCTGAACCACAGAGACAAGATTTTTGAAAACACCCTCGCATGGGTAATACTTCAATGTATGCCGTTCACACTGTGAACAGAATAAAGTGTGGAGTGGAAAAAAATATTTCTGATAATAGTTGCTGAAGACTCCTCCCCCCTCCAAACCACATAAGCCTGCAAAAGCTTGGTGAACTTCAAACAGGATGACCCCCCAAGATGTCTTGCCGGGATATATCATAAACTTCAGAAAATTCAAAACAAGGGTGGACAAAATGGATGAAGGGGAGTAGGAGGTACAGATTTCCAGTTATGGAAAGAGTAAGTTCCAGAGAATAAAGATACAGCATAGGGAGCAGAGTTAATGATACTGTAACAGTGTTGTGTGCCGCAACGCTTGTGGTGAGCACGGCAAAACCTATAAATGTAAAATCAACTGTGTGATACAGTTGAAACCAATGTAATATTGTGTGTCAACAGTACTTCAGTTAAACACATTTTTTACTCAAGAGACAATCTGGAAAGAATAGGGGGGAAATGTGTATTATTTACAAGGCAACAAGTTGAGTGACTGGATTTCTCATTAAAAACTACAGAGGCCAGAAGGATGTAGAACGTTATTCTTAACATCTACAAAAAGGACTGTCAATTCAGAATTCGATATATAGGGAAAATATCCTTCAAGGATGAAGGTGAAATATAGACACCCTTACCTGAGGGAAAAATAAGAGAATTTGTTGCCAGAAGACCTTCTTTAAAAAAAAAATTGCAAAGGAAATTCTTTAGGTTAAGTAATGACACCAGAAAAAAAAATTTACAACATTGATAATGAAAGAGGAACCACAGGGGCGCCTGGGTGGCTCAGTCAGTTAAGCGTCAGACTTCAGTTCAGGTCACGATCTCCCGGTTCGTGAGTTCTAGCCGCACAATGGGCTCTGTGCTGACAGTTCAGAGCCTGGAGCTTGCTTCGGATTCTGTGTCTCCCGCTCTCTCTGCCCCTCCCACACCTCCTTTCTCTCTCTCTCTCTCTCTCTCTCTCTCTCTCTCTCAAATGTAAGGAAACATTTTTTAAAAATTTAAGAAAGAAAGGAACCACAGAAATGGTAAACATCTGGGTAAAATATGATAAGTTAGTCTTCTCCTTTTGAATTCTTTAAAATAGAGTTACTGAAACCCAGCAAAATACCATTGTCTGGTGGGATTTATAGTGATTTATATTGTATGCAGATGTGATACTTAAGCCACACCTGATGTTGTGAAGGGGGTGAGTAAAGAGACCTGAATGGTGGTACTATTTCCATATTCCACCTGACCTGGTAAAAACTGACTCTTAAATACACTGTGAAGTTAAGTATTTTTAGAGCAACCACTACAAAAACAAAATTATACAATCGATATACTTAGAACTGCCATTTATAAACAAAAATGGGATGCTAAAAAAAAAAAGGTTCAAAGGAAATCTCAAGGAAAATTAGAAGCTATTTGGAACCAAATGAAAATAAAATGCAGCACATAACAATCGGTGCGATGGAAACAGAGTAGTATGTGGAGGGAACTTTATAGCATTAAATGCTCACATTGAAAAAGAAGAAAGGTTGGGGCACCTGGGTGGCATAGTTGGTTAAGCGACCGAGTCTTGGTTTCAGCTCAGGTCATGATCTCACAGTTCATGCCTTCGAGCCCTGCGTTGGGTTCCCTCTCTCTGTCCCTCCCTTGCTCACATGCGCTCACTCGCTCGCTCTCAAAGTAAATAAACATGAAAAAAAAGGAAGGTCTTAAATCAGTGGTCTAAACCTCCATTTTAAGAAACTTGAAAGTAATGAGCAAAATATCCCAAAGCAAATAGTACAGTGTTATTACATTTGCTTGCAACCAGGAAATGATTAAGAGAAAGTAACAGTCAATGCACTTGAGAACAGAAGAGGAGTTGGGGGGGGGGGGGGGGGATCAATGAAACCAAGATACTGGGTCTTTGAAAAACAAAATCAATACACTGGATAAACCTCCAAGTCTGGAAAAGAGAAATGTGAAAAGGCACGAATTACCAATGTTAGGAATGAATGAGGAGATAACACTACAGACCCCACAGCTATTAAGAGGCTAATATGAGAACCCCACAAAAACCCATATGTATAAATTCGAGCACTTAGAGGAAATGGACCGGTTTCCTTAAAAAGCGCAGTCTACCAAACTCACCGAGATGAGACTGACAGATAACCTGCATGGAGGTGGATGTATAAAAAAAGAAGGGAGAGGAGGAGAGGAGAGGAGAGGAATGGAGAGGGGAGGAGAGGAGGGGGGGAGGGGCGGGAAGGAGAGGAGAGGAGAATAACCTTCCAAAAAATAATGTCTCGACCCCAATCTGAAATTTATGTGGAAAGTAAAAGAACCTAGAAGAGCCAAAATAATTTGAAAACACTACAGTTAGAGGAGTCATCCACCCCGTTTTAAAATTTACTAGAAGTTACAGTAATAACACACTATGGGAGTGGCATACATCGATGAACAAGAATGGAGAGCTCAGAAATAGACCCAGATAAATGTGTCCAGTCGATTTTTGGCAAGGGGTCAGAGACATTTCATGGAGAAGGGTCTTCTTTTCAAACAGTGGTGTTGGAACAGGTGGACATGTTCACACACAAAAGTACTCCTTGACCTGCCCCTCACACCTTTATGTGAAAATTAGCCTACAGTGGGTGATAGATCTAGGTGTAAAAAGCAAAACTGTAAAATTTCTCTCAGAGGCAAATGGGGGAGGAGAGGGACACAATGCCAAAAGCATGTTCCCGTAGACAAATTGGTAAACTGGGCTTCATCAAAATTTCAGTCCATTGTTTGTGAAAGAGGCCATGAAGAGAATAAAAAGATGGACAGACCATGAGAGTTGCAGACCGTGTAATCGATGAAGGACCCGTATCCACGACGTAAAAAGAGCTCTCAAACCCAGCTGCTGGAAAACAGTTATGTTACAAAATGGGCAAAAGATATGAACGGACACTTTGAAGAGGGCAGGTGCACGTCAAATAAGCACAGGAAACTGATATTCAAGACCATTAGCCAGGAGGGAAATTCAACCTAAAACTACAAGGACGTTCCACTAAATATACAGAGATGGCAGAAGGAGACAGTGGTGTCCGTATCAAACACTGGCTTCAGACAAACCAGTTAGGGCACCTGGCTGGCTCCCTCGGTAGAGCGTGCAACCCTTGATCTTGGGATCATGAGTTCAAGCCACATGGTAGGTGTGGAGCCTACTAAAAACAGGGGTGCCTGGGTGGCGCAGTCACTTAAACATCCGACTTTGGCTCAGGTCACAATCTCACAGCTCGTGGGTTGGAGCCCTGCATCAGGCTGTTTGCTGACAGCTCAGAGCCTGGAGCCTATTTCAGATTCTGTGTTTCCCTCTCTCTCTCTGTCCCTCCCCTGCTTGTCCTCTGTCTCTCTCTCAAAAATAAATAAACATTAAAATAAGTTAAAACAATAAATAAAATTTAAAATGTCTTAAAAAAAACATTTGAAAACAAGAACACTTTGCTAGGGCCAATGAAAATGTTGTTTGGAAAACAGAGTGGTAGTTTTAAGTGAACAGAAACATATACTTAGTATATGGCCCAGAGTTCTCACTGCTGGGTTACTCATTCTAGAGAAATGAAAGTTTATGTACAAAAGCCTGTCCGTGAACATTTATAGTAACTCCATTCATCACATCCCAAACCCAGACAGCCCAAATGTTCTCCACTGAAGGAACAGATAAAACTGGGTGGCATATCCACACATAGTGGGATATGACTCACCAGTAAAAAGAGTGGAATGATGGGGCACCTGGGTGGCTCAGTCGGTTGAGCATCTGACTTCGGCTCAGGTCATGATCTCACGGCTTGTGGGTTTGAGCCCCACGTTGGGCTCTGTGCTGACAGCTTGGAGCCTGGAACCTGCTTCGGATTCTATGTCTCCCTCTCTATCTGCCCCTCCCTTGCTCGTGTTCTCTCTGTCTCTCAAAAATAAATAAACATTAAAAAAATTTTTTTAAAGAGTAAAATGATATGCAATGAGCCAGTTTCGGAATGTTCCATTCTGTGCAATCCTGTTGATATGGAATTCTCCAGAAGACAAAGCTTTAGGGAGGGAGCCGGGTCTGAGGTTGCCAGGGATAAAGGGTGGGAAGAGGGTGGGGTGTCCCTGCAGAAGGACAGCATGAGAGAATTAGGATCAGGTGTTAACATCTGTATACGGATCATCGTGGACTGGATGTTGTGTGTCCCTAAGTTCCTATGTTGTAATCCTCATCCCCAGTATGATGTATCAGGAAGTGGTCCCCTGGGTTCGAATCATGCCCTTATTAGAAGAGGCAGAGACACACAGCTTCCTTTCTCTGGCACGAGGACCTGGCGAAAAGGCACTGTCTGCAAACTAGGGAGAGAAACCAGAAACCAGACCCTGCCTGCACCTTGATGTTGGCCTTCCAGCCTGCAGAACAGGAAGGAAGAAATGTCTGTTGTTTGAGCCACTGAGTATGTGGTATTCTGCTGTAGCACGTTCACAAATGTTTAAGAAGTTAAATGTAAAAGGCAACTATGTCACCTGTCGTGGAGGAGGATGGAAAAGACGAGGCTCTGCTTCTGGAAACATCTTAAGGGAACAATGTTACATGATGCATCGCAAACACTTGCTGAGCACCTGTTTGGCGAGAACTGCAGTGTTACTCCATTTTTATCTAATGTCATCTTTATAACAGCACTAAGATATGGGTCCTGCTATTATCCCCATTCTGCAGGTAAGAGAAACTGAGGCCCGAATTAGGTGGCTTGCCCAAACCCATGGCTAGGAAATAGAGCAGCTGGTATTTGCACTAGGGTCTCAGTAATTCCAGAGCCTGGGCTCGGTCGCAACCACATTCTGCAGCTTCCGGGTCCCAGGATTCAGCTCTTCTTGTTTTACAAGCCTGCACATACCCCACGCAAGGACTTGCTGGTGACAAACAGCCTCTCTGCTGTGTGCTAAGTGCTCATGTCCACGCTGACCTCCAGTCCACAGGAAATGCTGGCTCTCCGATGGAGGAGATTCGCCTTTATTGATTCCCCTTGTTTTCTTTCTTTAATGCAGCTGTTAAGTTCGTTTAAACAATGTAATTCATCAGAAGATGGCCAAACCTCAGTTTTATTGATATAGCAATGAATTACTTGACTGCCCAGTCCTGCAAAGTCCTGGATGAATGGCCAGCCAGACGGTGGGGGCTGGGGGGGGAGCCCTGATACAAATCTAGCAGGCACGTTGGACACTGCTGACTTAATCACATTGGAGATGTTATTGGGCGGGTCCCCTCTGGCCTCTGGGCCGGCTGGTGACAGATGCCATTCTGGAAGCACTCCATCAGCAACAAAGCCGGGGACTCTTCATTCCTGGCCTTTTCTAAGTTGGGTTCCTGGGCCCCATGAGAAAAAGCTTCTGTGACCCAGCGAGTTTAGAACTTAGCCTCATGCTGGAGTAAGGCTGTGCTGTGCGGTGGACAAGAGAGGGGGTGTCAGACTGCTTGGGGTCCAGTGGTGACCTTCATTGGCTGTAGCAGTGGCCCAGACCTCTTTCAACAGCTTTAGCTATAATTTTCATCCAGTACAATCCATCCATTATCAGGCTACACTTCAGTGGTGTTTAGCCTAGTTACAGAAGTATGCAGCCATTACCATATTCTAATTTTAGAATATTCCCATCACCCCAAAAAAGCAATCTGATGCCCATTGGCAGGCAGTCGCTCTCCGTTTCCCCCTCCCTCACCCTATCTCTTAGGTAACTACTCATCTACCTTTTGTCCCAATAAATTTGCCTGTTCTGCAAAATTCACGTAAATTAAATTAAACAACGTGTGGTCTTTTGTGCCCAAATTCTTTCGCTTAGGAAAATGATCTGAGCTTCATCCATACTGTAGCACGGAGCAGTATTTCATTCCTTTTAGTGCCTGCATAATATTCCACAGTGTGAATGGACCATGCTTTGTTTATCCATTCATCAGTTGGTGGACATTTGAGTTGTTTCCACGCTTTGGTTATAATGAAAATGCTTCTGTAAGTATCCACGTGCACGCTTTTGTACAGACGTGTTTTCAATTCGTCTAGGAGTGGAATTGCCGGATCATATATGCTGCATTTAATACTTTGAGAAGCTCTCAACACTATTTTTCAAAACGGCTGCATCATTTTACATTCCCACCAGCAACGGCTGGGTGTTGCCATTTCTCCACATCCTCTCCAACACTGGTATCGTCTCTTTTCTTATTTTAGCCATCTTCACAGGTGTGAAGGGGCATCTCATCGTGGCTTTGATTTGCCTTTCCCTGATGGCTGACAATGTTGAGTCTTTTCAGGTGCTTACTGGCAATCTGCATGTCATCTTTGCAGATATGTCTGTTTAAATCTCTTGCCGGTTTAAAAATCAGGTGGTTTTCTTATTATTGATTTGGAAGAGCTTTTTACATATTATGGGTGCAAGTTTCTATAGATCAGCTGTTTAACCCCTCAGCCTGTTTTTCCTCTAGAGTGCATATCAGTGTTTCATTCCAGGCAATAACATACTTCTGTTCTCATCCCATCTGTCTCTTTTTGTTGTTCTGTGATCCTTTCCCATCAGAGAAGGGATTTGATGTCTTGTACTCACTGCCTCCAGAGAGTAAAGCCTCAGATACAACAGACCTAGAGGCAAATCAGCTTCTCTCCAACTCTGACCTTTTAAACTCTGACTTTTAAAAGACAGATATTTTTCTCCTCTACTTCCCATCCATTTGAAACATTTCCTCCACCCCTTGTTACCCCAAAACCTCTACATTTGGAATCAAAATTCCAGATTCTCAAGCTCTCCTCGAAAGCATCCAGGCATATCAGAAAGAGGCAAAGCTGTGTGTCTCTAGGCAAGTGACTTAACCTCTCTGAGCCTTTCTTCAATTTTCAAAGGGAAAATAGAACTTAGTGTTGAAATGAGTAAGAGCATTGAGAAAAACATGGTTGGGGAATTAAATCACATCTCATGTGTGTGCTAAAAGTTCAATAAAAGAATTTCCTCTTCTCTTGGTTTATCTCATAATGGCTCCATAAAGTGGAGGTGATCTCCATTTTATAGGCAACACAACAGAGGCTCAGAGAGGTGAATGCACTAGCCCTATGTCACACAGCCTGGGAGGGGCGGAGCCAGGATTCAAACTGAAACCTTGCTGTGTCAGAGCCCGTGGTCTTCTCAGTGAGTCATGAATAGAGAAACCCCACCGCCATCTATCACCCCATTAGAGTTACGTATTTACAGAACAAGGAATGAAATCAGAGTCAGGGGCCTCCCTATAGGGGTCATTTGTCTGTGATCTGTTTGCTTTATGTGACTGGTTTCATCTTTACTGAGCAAAGGCACCGTGCCAAGTCCAGGTACAAAGCCGGGAGTCGCTGTGTTCTGAAGCCTTTAAATGAATGGCCAGGTCGTTAACTCTTTACACCCCGTGTGAGTCAAGTGCCTAACCCCACATGCGAGCTGCACGTTTACAGTTCGGATCCTTGGAGCATCGGTCCCCTCATCTGTACAACGGGAGGGTTGATTCCCGCCTCTCCAGACTGTGGGGGAGACTAGGGAGATTAGCCCGAGAAGGTCCTGTGCCGAGGCCGGCCTCCAGGGAAAGGCTGCAGGACCGATCCCTGTCCTGAACTCCTATTTTTGGATGGCCGCCTGCAAATACTCTGAGCTGCTCTCTGCTGCCGTGAGGCCGGAGGCAGCATCCTCTTTTCCAAGCTGCGGTGGCCCACGCTGCTCGGGGGAGCCGGCCCGCGTGACTCCCCTAGGAGGGTAAGTAGAGCTGGCAGACAGACAGGCACGCGCTGGAACCCCACACCTCCGCGTGACCTGCAGAGAGATCACCCTGTACGTGATTAGCGTTTCAGGGAAGAGTCGTAATAACAGAACACACGAGGACTCGCTTTTCCTACCGCACGGGAGGGAAAGACTGAAGCCACAGGGGGAGACTTCCATTAATTATGTCTTAAGTCGCTTAATTAAGTTGCTCTTCCCGTTGTATTTAGTGACAGGCTAGTGCTTGCCTGGCTTGGGTGGGGAGGTGGGGGGTAACATGATGAGCGTATTGAAAAATCCCCTGCTTTGGGGGCCCCTGGGCGGCTCAGTCGGTTAAGTGTCCGACTTCAGCTCAGGTCATGACCTCACTGTTGGTAGGTTTGAGCCCCGCGTCGGGCTCTTTGCTGACAGCTCAGAGCCTGGAGCCTGCTTTGGATTCTGTGTCTCCTTCTCTCTCTGCCCTTACCCTGCTCACGTACTATCTCTCTCAAAAATAAATAAATATTTTTTAAAAAAAAGAAAGAAAAATCTTCTGCTCTCTGTGCTTACAGATGGAAAACTCATTTGAATCTACTCACTTCTTAGGGGCAAAGCACTTGAGGGAGTGAGAAGGTGCCCAATCTGTACATGAAACATATTCGGGTGTCGCAGACACCAGCTCTGTGCCCAGACTCTGTAACATGCATCCAAAGACCATCACAGCAGGGCCATGGGTTTCTCTATCCTGCTCGTTATCAGCAGGGAGCTGGAGTGTGGCTGCCTGAGTGCAAATCCACACTCTGCCTCTTACCCTGTGACTCCAGGCAGGTGACTGAAGTTCTCAGAGCCTCGTTCTCTGTGTCTGAGATTTGGGCGTAAATCCATGACTCGTGGGGCTGTGATAAGGACGAAAAGATTTGAAGCATGAGATGTGATTCTCCACAAGATTGGCATCCTGCAGGGGTTCTCAGTCGCTGCACTACCGGCTTTGGGGGTTGGCTGTCCTTTGTACAGCAGGAAGCTTAGAGGCATCCCTGACCCATATCCCCCTGGATGCTGGTGGCACCGCCTCCCAGCTTCAGTTGTGATAACCCAAAGCCATCTTTAGCTATTGCCATATGTCCCCAGGCACACAGTATGTCTCGGGAAGGGCCATCTTGTCAGCTTTCAACACCTGCCTCTAAAATCCTTGAAGGAGGGGGGGGTCACAATGTGCCACCCCCAAAGTATGCCACGTCGGTATAAGGATTATTTTAGGCTAATACTGTTTTTAAATGTTTATTTATTTATTTTTGAGAGAGAGAGAGACAGCACAAGCAGAGGAGGGCCAGAGAGAGAGGGAGACACAGAATCTGAAATAGGCTCCAGGCTCTGAGCTGTTAGCGCACAGCCCGACGTGGGGCTTGAACTGACGAACTGTGAGATGGTAACGAGCTGAAGTCAGATGCTTAACCGACTGACCCACCCAGGTTCCCCTTTAGGCTGATTATTTTTAAGAAACAGCAGACACAGGAGAAGCTCTGAAGACCCAAGTAGAAGTTACCCTTTTGTAAGAGAACTTTACCTTTATAGGGGAAACATCTATTTGTCGGGGGTGGGGGGGGGGGCGTCTTCCTCTTGGTACCAGGAAGTGGAGAAACTCTTCATAAAAGAAAACAGAGACCTAAATCTGCATAACAGCCTTCACCCTTGTGCTTTTCCTGACAGCCTCCCTAACAGGCCTCCTCACCCCCCCCTGCCCCCAACATCTCTTTTGTCTTTAGCTGGAGATGGTGTGTAAGCTCATGGCTTGGGCCAATCCAGAGAGTTACTCGGTTTTCCTGGGTAGATCCCTTGTCTACAGGAGATACGCGTATTATTAAGTTCCTGCTTCTTCGTCTGTTGTTAATCTTTTATCACAGGGGGGTTTCAGCCAAGAGTCTGCAAGAGTAGGGGGAAAATTACTTTTCCTCCCCCAACACCTTCCCCCCAAATCCAATTGATGAGAGATTCCTGGAGTGGGATGTGCTTTTTAACAGTCCTTCACGAATTCGTTCACGTCTTCTCTTCTGCCTCAAACTCTCCTGTGTGTCTTCTTTTCCTGAGTTCTCCTGCATCACCTCCTCCAGGAAGCCTTCCGTCTTCCCTCCTCCCTCCCAAGGGGAGAGTGCTCTGTCTATGGGACCACGGAGCACCTTGTGCTCCACTCGCTCATTCATTCCTCCATTCATTCATTCATTCATTCATCCATTCAAAAAATACCTCACCCAGCACCCCATGGGCACTAAAAGGAGCTTTTATTAGCACAGCATTGTCACTGAATGTCTGTGATCCTCCAAGGTCAGTGTTGCTGGCACTTGGAAGGAGGGGCTGGTTGACTCTCCACTGTAGGGAGTGGGGACAGGTGTTTGGCTGGGGTCCATCCCAGGAGGACATAGGGAATGGCAACCGGGGCCCAAGTTTCTTCCTCCTGCTCTCATCAGGTTCCCCAGGACACAGCCCCGGAAACCACAGGCGCTGCATCAGCCCCACCGAATAAGACCCGTTCTTTAAAAACATCGTTAGAAACTCATTTACCGCAAGCCACCAAAGCCGCGTGAGGCAGAGGAAAGCGGCCCGTTCCCGACCGTCTCTTCTCTTGTTCCATTTTGCTCTCTTGGTTCGTTTGTCTATTTTTTGCCTCATGTTTTGCTGATTCTCTTCATTTCCAGAGAATTATTTCCACTGCTCCTTGCTGCCAAGTCCCAAACCATCGAGCGCACGTCATCTGCGTGTCACTCAAGGCGAGCAGGATGCGCTTTCCGCGGTTTGCGGGGGCTTTTCTTTCACCCCCCGAAGTGCTGGGAGCCCAGCCCTGTTCGCACATCGACACCCAACTGTTGGAATTATTTGTCTGCATAAAAAAATGCACACGGGGTCTTTAATAGAGTTTAATAGCTTACGTTTTCAGAGACTTTGCCTCTCATGTTCCCAGTCCAAATCAGTGCTATTAGTTGGCTCTGAAAATAACTTTAACTTTTTTGAAAATCGTCTCAAAAATGAATTTTTTAAAAATTATCCATTCATTCAAAAGTTTCTTAGTTTTGGGGGCGCCTGGGTGGCTCACTCACTTAAGCATCCGACTTCTGCTCAGGTCATGATCTCGCGGTTTGTGGGTTCGAGCTCCACATCAGGCTCTGTGCTGACAGCTTGGGGCCTGGAGTCTGCTTGGGATTCTGTGTCTCCCCCGCTCCCTGTCCCTCTTCCACTCGCACACACACTCTCTCTCTCTCTCTCTCTCTCAAAAATAAACATTAAAAAAATTTTTTTTGTAAGTTTCTTAGTTTTTAGCAGGGAATCTGTTCAGTGTCTCCAAACTCCGTAGCTCTCTTCTTATTCTGAGAAGAGGAAGGACCAGGGTCAAACCCCTGGGGAGAACTCAGGAGCCCACAGTTATGATAGAAGATTCTGGGACCCAGGGAAGTTAAGCTAATGAGTGACAGACAGCATTTGTAGAGAAGCAGCTTCTGGAAAACCTTGATTGTTGTCATTTTCTCTGTCCTCTTACCCCATGTGCGTTGAGTCCTGAGAATGTACTTGTATCCCCTGCAGGGGCCCATTCTACAAAGAAGCAGGGAAAATCCTTTAAGATCTGCCTACTATAGAAGGAAATTCTAGTCCCCGTCCTTCTCTAAGGATGAACTCTTACAAATCCGCGTTTGCTCAGCCAAGCGCCCAGAAAGCACTTTCTTGGGTGGCATTATTATTTCCTCCTTCAGGACACATCAGCCTTTTGTCCCATTCTACCTGAAAAGGGAGGATTGGGTCCATATGAGACACAGACCCAGCACTGAGCATGTTGCCTGGCCCTGAGTTCAGCAAGTTGCACAGCAGCCCTGGTAACAACCTAAATGAATAAATGGTGTATGCGCAAATATCTTACCCTGCTCGGGCAGTCCAATGCCTTGGGTTGTGCAGATACACCTCGAAAGCCCCTAATGGATCAAGCTAATGGCAGAAATATGAGACATGGTAGCACATGAAGAAGGGAAATATTTAAGGGTAGATGGAAACGTCTGTCTTCTCAAATTATATTACAGAGACGATGATGGCTTCTTTTCTGTGCATTGAAACTGTTCTCTTCTTAAAGTTAGGCTTCCTGACATTTTGTTCTTACTGTGATCCATGCTTTTATGGATAAAAGGTGATGAGAACATATTCTTCCTTAGGGTAGAAGGAGCTTTTTAAGTTCACAGAAGTCACATCATGACTACCTGCTCGTGGGTCTCCTTCCTTCAGGTACATGGGAGGCATTTTATTTCCTGGCCCCCTGGTGGGATCATGTGACTCCTTCCGGCTAATGTGTTGTGAGCCTGAGTGCCCCATTTCACTTCTGGATCATTCCAGCGTGATTGGCTTGGTGAGCCCCCCGATCTCTCGGACCCCAAGAGACTAAAATGCACAGGACTCCCCTGCTAACTTTCAGTGGTCATGCAGCTGGTGAAAACAAAGAAACATTTGTTTCAAGCCACTGGGTTTTTCCAGGCGAGGGGCTGTTTGTTACTGCAATATAATCTTGCCTGTCCTGATTCCTACAAAATGTCCCTCCTCCTTGCTGTGAACCACAGGCCATGAGCAGCAGTAGGGAAATTAGCACCTTTGATCATTATAACCCAGGAAGAGATTCTTCTGCATGTGTCTAATTGAATGTTGAAAGCTGAGTAGCTCAGGCTCATGCGAAGTAAAGGAGCCAGGTTGGATCCAGGGCTCTCTAACTCCTGAGCCCTTATCCTTTGCTCCTGTATGCTGCTGTGTTGCTGCCTCTTAAATAAATCCATCAGTGCTGTAAGACAGGTAGAAACAAAGCCACCAGGAATTAGGAGGAGGGAGAGATGATTCAGCTGGATAGGAACGGCAGTGGTTTTGTCAGGGAGGTAGAGAGGGATGCTCCCCTTTGAAGCCCAAGCAAGAGTCTGTGGCAGGCATAGGAGCCTGGGTGGCTCGGTCACTTAAGCATCCAACTTCAGCTCAGGCCATGATCTCATGGCTCATGGGTTCAAGCCCTGCATTGGGCTCTGTGCTGACAGCTCAGAGCCTGGAGCCTGCTTCCAATTCTGTGTCTCCCTCTCTCTCTCTCTGCCCCTCCCCTGCTTGGGCTGTCTCTCAAAAATAAATAAATGTTAAAAAAAAAAAATAGAGTCTGTGGCAGGCAGATTTCAAGGTGGCCCCAAGATTCCAGCCTGCTGGTTGCCACGTCCTGTGCAACCCTCTCCTTTTGAGTGGGGGCAGGATGCATGCTATGTCCTAGAAGTAGGGTGGCCTGCAGCCAGCAAAACACGGGCACTCGGTCCTCCAGTGCAAGGAAGTGAATTCCACCGACACCTGCATGAGTTTGGTGGTGGGTTCTTCCCCGGTCAGACCTCCATCTGAGGACACAGCCCCGTGGACACGCTGCTCTGGTTTTGTGAGGGCCTAACTCTGCTGTCCCCAGGCCTTCCATGTGCAGAGACCATGGGGTAACAAGTGCACGTTGTGTTAAGCCCCTACCCTGGCGGTTACTTTGCAGCAGCAGGAAACTACTGCAGAGTCTAGGTTGGGAATATGGATGGAAGGACGTTCCAAGAGGCAGGAAGAGGAAGTGATGGAGGAGGAGGTGGATAGCTCAGCACCTCCCGTTGAGGGCATATGAGGGGAAGAGAGGCTTGGGGTCTGCTCCGGGTCGGGGAGGGGGGGGGGCACAGGTGGCCGATTAACGCAGTCTTTTAGGTTGAAAATGAAAAGGCTTTGTGGACCATTTGGTCAGGGAGCAGTGTGGTGCCAGGAGTACCGGTGGGGTTGGGGCAGATTGACCTGGAAACGGGGTGTGGGGTTTGAGATGTGTAGTAGTTGGACAGTTGGCCACCCCCCACCAAGGAAAAGCTACATCCACACAGTAACCCCAAGAAACTGTGACTCTGACCTATTTTGGAAAAAGGGCCTTTGCGGATGTAATTAATGTCAGGATCTCGAGCTGAGATCACCCTGGATTACCTCGGTGGGCCCCAAATGCAATGATAGGCGTCCTTATAAGGGCAAAGGCTAGAAGGAGATTAGACAGGCAGTGAAAGACTCAGAAGGGCAAGGAGAAGGCCAGAGGTGGGAGGGATGTATCCACAAGCCAAGGAAGGCTGGGCATCGCCCAGGCTTTGCCAGCAGGCGCCAAAAAGAAGCAGGCTACGGAATCTCCTCAGAGCCTCCAGAAGGAACCAGCCCTACCAACAACCTGAGTTCACACGTCTAGCCTCCAGAGCCACAAGACAATACGTTTATGTGTTTTCAGCTGCCAGTTTTGTGGCACTTTGTGACGGCAGTCCTGGGACACGAACACGGAATGATCTGAGGAGACAAGATACAGAAGGAATTGCAGCGGTGGTCCACACGCGAACCGTGAATGCGACAAACCAGAGAGTGGTGGTGGGGACAGACAGAGCAGAGAGAGCTCTACACCCAAATTTCCACGTGTAACTCCCATGATTCCCCCCTTGTGTTTTACTGTATACCCACGGAAACTCACTTGCCGAATGACACGTGCCAAGTGTTGCCCATGTTGCACGCAGTGTTTGGTTCACACAATAAAATCACGTGAAGGTCGATGGTTACTATTCCCATTTTACGGATGGGGAAGTGGAGGCTCAGGGAGACTAAGGTAAGTTGCCTGCAGATTAGGCAGCGGGAAGACGGAGACAGAGAGCCTTTTCCCCAAATGCTGTACTGTCTTCACCTCCTTCTTTCATAAAGAAGCTTCGGAAAGCGTTCTTAGAGGTGGGCATTGAAGGGACCCTGGAAACACAAACACCAGGCTTGGGTCTTTGCCCCTGGCATCCTGTGGGTACAGCCCCAGTGCTAATTAGCATTTGTTTATCGCCTCTAATTACCCGAGACTCTGTGACAGTTTGAGTCCGCGAATGCTAATGCGAGGGCAAAGTCGGGAGATGGCAGAAGCAGAGGCCTTGGGGCTTAGAGAAACATAACTTGGTGTTGTCGCTGACCCGGTGGCTTTTGGTGGCAGAGTGACAAGGAGGCAGGGTTAAAAACGGGTTGAAATGAAGAGAGCCACCTACCTACCACCCTACATCCTAGGGCAGGGGCGCTCACCCTGTAGGAATTCTCATCCACGTAACCCAGCCCAGGGACTGATGAGTCTGAAACACTGATCTCATTTTAACATTTGTATTGCAGAAGTCGGTAGAGTACATCTCTTGTTTTTCTGCCAGCCCGGAGACCATTTCTTTCTTCTTACAGTAAGAGCTTGGTTCTGCTTGGGAACCTCCCGACCTTTACTTTCAAGTTACACGATTCTCATGGGGCTGCTCTCCCTCGCCTCCAACCCTTAGCCCAACTCATACTCCAGCCTGGGGCTCCAGAGGAGAGGTGTGTAAGTTGCAAATAGATCAGACTGACTTCAGACTCACCCGTATCAATAGGCTCAGGAATCTGTCATTCTCCACCTCTGGTTCTGTTTCCCTCACTGATGCCTCATTTTTAGATCCATTCCTTAGGGATGTCTGGGATGCTGGCTACCATACCGGCAGGGTCCTGCTCTGACACCCGTGTGTCAGATTGCACAGAAGAACTCTTGATGGAGCCACCCCTGGGCCAGTCACGGTTGGGGAAGTGAAGTTGTGTCACAAGTCCGTGTCACCCTCACAGCTGAGGGGAGGTGGGCAGGCAGGCACCATGCCGCTTACTCCCAGTGGAGAATGAGTCGTTTCCCCAAGGCAGACAAACCCAGAAGCCCTCCAGGTTCCTTCCAGCCTAGGATTGGCTCCCTACCCTTTGCAGGTGTCCAGAAAATGGACTTGAATCGCTAGATTTGGAAGGCTTCTCTAAGGTATCATGGGCCAACTCTCATTCCTTGGGCGAGTTAACAAAGCACTTAATAAGCAGGTATTGATTACTTATAGACATGCGAATGCCAAGACACAGCCCTTCTGGTGTTGGGCTCACTTGGGGTGCAGGGATCCTTAGGGGCCCCCATATCTCTCCAAAATCAGGAAACAGAAGGAGGTGGTGACTCCTTCCATCTAGTCACCATCCTGGAACAGCCTCTCCCACCTTTGCTGTCTCCTGGTCTCCCCCTCAGGCCCTTTCTTGACACTACTTACTGCCTGACAGATCTTTCCTGACTCCAAGCTGTCCACGTCACTCCCCTTCTTAAATGCCAGTAGGTCCCTGTCTTACTTGGTCAAAGTCCAAGACTCTAACTTCACATTTGAGGCTCTTTCCAGCCCAATGAGAACCCGCCTACCCAATGACGTGTCTTCCACCCTCCTGCGTCTTCTGTCTCCCCCATGCCTTGTTATGCTTCCAGCGCAGTGAGCTGTTTCTTGTTCCCTGTATATGCAAGCTCTCTGGCACCTCAGGGCCTTTGCACGTGTGGCTGCATCTGCCCGGAACACCTTTGTCCATACACAATCTTTAAAACTCCCCCTTTCGTGAGCCTACCCTTGAGGCTATAGTAATCACAGAATCTATAATGTAGTGCACAGATTGTTGATGTCCAACCTCCTGATCCTTCCACTGCTACCACGATTTTAGCTAGCCTCAGTTTCTTCATCTGTAAGGTGGGGACAATAATAGTACCTTCCTCTTGGAATTGTGAGACTTAAATGTGCTATATTCTTTAACACACTTAGAGGGGTGCCTGGCACACACCAAGCACTCTAGAAGCGATTATTTTGACTGTTGTTTTTATTCATTCACAGTTCTGTCTCGCTATAAACTGTTGACTCTTTGAGGGCAGTGACGTGGCTTCTTGCCCCTCTGTTCCCTCAGGCTTTATTATTTGCTCTCTTGTCTTCCTCTGCTGCAAAGAGAGACTGGGTTTCTGATCATCATGAGCATTTACAACCCCCGGGCTCAATGTGGGAGGAAACCCATTCAGAAGCAAATCTCAGCAAACAGGTAAACTGAGTCAAGATAGGGGGCTGGAGTTGTGGCAAAAGTGCCACCATCAGGGGCCAAGTAGGATTTCACGCCGACCACCAACCCCGTGACTCTGATTGACTTCAGCGGGTCGCGGTACAGAGAGTTGACGACACGTTTTCATGGAAACCAGCCCCTGTTGTGGGGGGGGGGGGTGGCAGGAAGCAGCCCAGGGCCACATTTTAGGGGGGAAACAGTGCTCCCAAGAGATGAGCATGGCGGGCCGAGCTGTCTGTTGGGCGGCTGGCGGAGGGCCAGGGTGCAGAGCAGTATTTAAGTATTTAACCACTCTGCTCTGGTTCCCAACAGCTGGGCTATAAACACTCATACCTGGGATGAAGAAATAACCAATCTAATCTGAATTGCATCTTGGTACAAAGTAAAGGCAGCCTGGGTTGGAAGGGAGAGAGCTGTGTTACCTTCGATCCCCCACCTCATCCCCCCGCCACCCGCCATACATTCCCTTTTATTGCGGGAATTATACTGATGCTTCTCCAGCTGTGATAACTCTTTCAGGAATAATAAGACCTCTCTTCTGTCTTAAACACACCAACAAAAGAATTTGTGCTTTCTGATCTACCTGTTGGCGGATTTTGAGCACAGGAATCACTGGCATGTCTATGTTGCCTTAAATATGCATGGTCTTACCATTAGATCCTCAGGGCAGCTATTGGAGGTAGGTGTGGTAATCCTCTCCATCACAGGTGGGGAAGCGAAGGATCAGAGAGGTTAGGCAGCTTCTTCAAGACCACACAGCAGGCTTAGGGTAGAAGGCAAGCTGATGGACAAAGAAAGAGCCCTACTCTGAGGTCAGAGAGATCTGGGTTCTAATCTCTGCTCTGCTACCTAACAGCAGGGTGACCTTGAGTATGGGGTTTATTCTCTCTAGATCTCCATTTCCTGGTTATTAAAATGGTATGGTAATGCCCACTCTACGGATTTATTGTAAACAGAATAAAAGCATATATAAAATGGTCTTAACATCACATATACTGCTTAATAATCCCTTTTCTAGTTGCTCCTCTTTTTTTTCTTTTTAATAGTATTGAACAGTTTTAGCTTGAATCCAGATCCCCTACCCATGTTCTTTTTGCCTCTCCATGCTGCCTGGAGCCTTTGTCCTCTGTCACCCTGATAATACAATGGCAGGGGTAAGGTCATGCCTTCTTGTACATCATTTGTGACACAGCAAAGGAGATCCTGGGTCCTAGAGGAACGCACGTGTCCTCATTGGTTCAGCGAGTGAGCTCTGTGAAGATTGAAGGGACGGTGAGTCCAAATTTAAGAATGACCTCCATGTTAAATTGCCTGGGGGGCTCCAGCTCTGTCCAACAGAGAGACAGGATCACTGAGCTGAAGCTTGGGAAACCAATCCGAGCTCTGGTTGCAGAGTTTTGACTCATTGTCATACGGGAGGAGGGTACAATACCTACTCCCTTGGGTCTCAGACGTAGTGGAGATGAGGTGTAGCACAGACGAAAGTAATTATAATATGATATAAAACATGAGAAGTGTTGGATTACAACAGATCAAAGCAGACATGACTACTGTCCTCGTGGAGCTTCGGTTACAGCGAAATTTAAGGAACAGGAATCAAATTATCATTCAAAAGTATGCTAAGAACTGAAGGGAACTCTCCAAGAAGATCCTCGGTGAATCCAAAACTCATTCATGTATTTGTTCCTTCTTACAAAAGGTACTTGTTCTACCCGTGCTGTGTGCAATACCGTGATGGGTGCTAGAGATACAATGATGAGTGAAAGAAGATTCAGCCTCTTCCTCCCATGGGGCTTAGAGTCTATTGGAAGAGACAGGTAGTAACCAAGCGTTTCTGAAACATACATAAGATTGCAATGTGACAAGGGCTATAATGTAGTGGCAAACGATACTAGAAAGTTCTAACCTAGATGAGGAAGTTGGAGAGGACGTCCCTGAGGAAATGATGTGAATTCTGGGCACGAAAGGGTGATAAAATGTTAATTAGTTGGGCGAGGAGGGAGCTGGAGAAGGCTTCAGGGAGGGGTACCGTTTTTACTGAGCTATTTATGTAACAGATAGCTATTGAGCATCTATCATAGGAGCTGGGGCACTGCAGTGGATAAGAAAGACAAGGTCCTTGTCCTCGTGTGGTTTCCACGCAGATTCCAGGGAGCACCACTCTAACGTGCCCACGTGATGACTGTTCCTTATGAAATAAGTGGCTCGTGTTCCCTTTTGCCTCCGTAGATGTGCTCAGGCTGTTCTCCGGCCCTGAACACCTCCCTGCCTCCTCACTCATCTAACAGCAAGCTGACTTCTAACTGCTACCCTAGGGGGCTTTCCTGGAGCACCCCCCCCCCTTTCCTCTCTTGCCTGGCCTAGGTCCCTCCTGTCACCCTCTCTGTGGCTTCCTCCATAACTTCAGCATTTACACTGTAAACCTTGATTCAACCTTCTGTCTACTTGAGAGCGGGGACTGCATTGGATTCATCTTCTGTCTAAGTATGTGTTCATGAAAGGTTTGATGAGTGAATGAACGAACACTGGAGAAAGCCCAGACCGAGATCTACATATTTGTTCTAGTCTTGCTTCAACAAATTACCATGTGACCTAAAGTAAATCTCTTGTCCACTCTGAGCCTCTCTTCCTTCATCTGTGTTATGGAAGTTTGGACTTGAACTCTTCTTACTGTCTCTGTCTTAAGAGCATTAGGACTGTCTTTGTAGAAACGACATAGGACTGTTGAAAAACGTTTAAACAATTTAGAGAAGTCCAGAGAAGAAATGCCAAACTCTCGCCAAATCCCACGATCCAGAAATAGTCAAGGTTAACACTTGGGAAGGTCACACCAGATATCTTTCTAAGCTTAGGTAGGAATAGGCAGGAGGGCAACAGATAGAAACAGAGTTATAAAAAAGGGATTGTAGTCTCCTGACTTTTTGAAATGCAACATTAAATTATTTTTCTCTTAGATATAACGGAAGAAAAGAAATTGAAATGTAATTAGAGGAATTTCTGAACGTCAGAGCCCTGTTACTCTGACATTAAACTCTTGTGAGGCCAGGGCACCTGGGTGGCTCAATCAGTTGAGTGTCCAACTCTTGACGCCATTGTAGGTCATGATCTCACGGTTTGTGAGTTTGAGCCCCAAGTCGGGCTCCGCTGACGGTACAGAGCCTGCTTGGGATTCTCTCTCCCTCCCTCCCTCTCGCCCTTCCCCTGCATAATCAGTCTCTGTCTCTGCCTCTGTCTCTCTCTCTGTCTCTCTCTCTCTCAAAATAAATAAAAACTTAAAAAAAATAAAAACAAACTCTATGAGGCTATAGCGCAACAAATGCCAACAACTCAGATGCAAAGAAATTTCAAATCAGCAGGTAGACTGGGAGCCGTTTAGTTGTGAGGGCGAAATCTCGTGCCCTAAGCTAAAAGACACTACAGAGTCCCCACGATTCCGGTCCGGCCGGCTTTGGAAAGGCATGATGGTTAACTAGCTGCCAGCCTTGGACCATCATTGATGACAGCACAGTACTGACCCCAGCTATTCGCGTGAGAAACCCAGTCCCTGAGGCTGTTAGCCAGGGGCTGGGGGCGGACCCTGAGAGCCCCCATCCCGGGGAGCTGACACGTCTGACTGCCTGACAAATCCTCCCCAGGATCCAGAATGATTGAGGGCAGACGGCAAAGATGTTCTGGCAGATCTGGAGACCGTGTTCTGATTTGATTCCGGGGGAGGGAGGGGGGATCTTCCAGGGACAGATTATACATTTGGCTGAGATTGGCCTGTCCCGACCCCATGCACGTTCCCCATCCCTCCGAGCTTCTGTAGACAGATGAACCCGCAGTCTGATTCTGTCTACTCAGAAGGTGGGGGTGCCTGCGATCGAAAACAGAGATGTCTTGACTGCTGACGCAAGAACACAGACAGCACAGTGGAACACCAGCTGTGTCTCAGGGCTGGTCAGAGAAACAAGGTGACATCCCCACAGGATGGGGCAAGTCCCAAAGTTCTGGATTTGAATCCAGGCTTCTCCCTTCTCTAGCTGTCCAAACTCAGGAAAGTGCCTTCACCTATCTGTGCCTCGGTTTTCTCACCTGTCGGTGGAGAGGAGACCAATAATGAGGGCTCACGTTTGCTGTGTGTGTGAAGCAGTAAACATAGGGCTCTCCCTAAACACAAGCTCCTTTATGACCTTCAGCAAGTCACATGGCCTCTTTGTATCTCCGTTTTGTCATAATAAATGTAAGAACCTATGGTAACAATAGCTGACCATGAATACCATGCCTTGGATTCTTGGTGTGTGATGAACAAACACCAAAGAGGTAATTGAGAGTTTAGTAAGTGGCCTATTTACAAGGATGGGGGTCAAGTTCAGAGATAGGATGAAGTACCCCAGGGCTAGAGGATTGAGAAAGCAGAAACCACTCAGCCTGAAGGGGTGAAGGAGCCCGGGGATGCCACAGTCTGAGGTGTTTCAGCTCTCGGAGCACACAGACCTTGTCCCTGAAGGTGGGGACTGTTGTCCCCTTGTGTGTGGGTGTGTGGAAGAAGGGACCAAAGCCTGGAGAGCACCGGAGCCTCATCCGAGTCACCGGCTGGTGAGCGGCAGAGCAGGGACCCAACCCTGGTCTGCCTGATTGAGGACGCCGCTCATAATTCCTCCTGTTGTGATGATACCCTTAAAGAGGACAAGCGTTATTGCAACGATCGCGTGACCAGGGATGCAGGGAGGGGTGGCGGGTGACAGGGCCATCATCCACTTGGCTGCCCCATGACCTTTCTGAGACACACACCTGAAGCAGTCACTCGCCCACTTATTCTGTGGCTCCCCACTGTCCTCATGAAGAAAGGTGCATCTCCCTGCTCATCCACCAGCCCCTCTTCTTCCACTCTTAGCATATCCCCTGCACCCCAGCCACTCAGAAACAGGAAGTAATCCTCCCACATGCGGCATCACTGTTAACCAGGGCTCTGCAGAGAAACAGAACTGAGAGCAGAGACAGAAGGAGAGATGCACACATATTCATAGCAAAGAGACTCGCCTCAAGGAATTGGGGGCTGCTAAATCTGAAATCCAAAGGGCAGCCCATCAAGCTGGAGGCTCAGGCAGAGGTTGAGAGAATCTTGAGGCGGAATTTCTCCTTCTGCAGGAAAACTGGGTTTGGCTTCTAAGTGCTTTCCACTGATTGAAGGAGGCCAATACTCTCCTTTACCTAAATTCAGCCGGTTATAGGTTTTAACTGCATCTACAGCCCACCCTTCGGAGCATCACATAGGTTGGTGTTTGATTGGGTAACTGGGTACCCCAGCCTAGCCAGGTTGAAACATAAAACTAATGTCACAGCACCCTTTCATGCCCCCAAAACCTTTCCCAAGTCTGTTACCTCTGCCTGGGCCTCCCTCCCGGCCTTCTCACTCTTGCCAGGCACAGACCCACAACCTGTATGCCCCCTCCTTTGTGAAGCCTTCCCAGATTTGCTCAGGCAAAGTGAGAGCCCCCCCCCAACTGCACCCCTGATTCTGCCATAACATATATTATGCTGCACAGCAGAGCGCCTCCTACTAGACCAGGGGGCAGAAGCTGGGTATTTTTTCCAACCCACTGTCCCCAGCATCTGGCACATGAAAGGGGCTCAGTAAGTACTTGTTAAGTGAGCCCGTTTGTTATAGAAAAGAAGGAGAATGTGAAGGGAAAAACGTGAAGCTCAATGGAGACATGGGGAGACTTCATGACTTGGAAAACCCACCAATGTATATATTTTACTCCACACCCCCGTGGTTTCAGTGTCTCCCTCCCTGCTGCTTACAGCCAAGTCAAGGCAGGACTGCCACAGGGCCAGCTGAGTGAGGCCTTCATTAAAAAGTATGTGTGGGGTCGGGGGCAAAGGCAGGCAGGTCTGCAGAAAGTCACCAGTGGCTGCTTTATGTGAGAGACTCTGCAGTTGGTATTCCACAGCAGGGACATTTTTCAGCTTCCTGCTGGAAAACGCCGAGTGGCTGTAAATCATTCCACCGCAGCTGTCTGCCTGATAAGTGCCTGGGAATTGGGAAGGGACGTGGGGACGTGCTCCCACCCTAAGGAGTCATGCAGGGCTATTTCTAAGGCTTGACAGTTGACGCTTAAATGCAGAGGTCTTGGTCCTCCAGGTCCTGAATCAACAGGAGTCAGAGCAACATTTGTCTGCATTCTGGGGTCTACAGGGACAGATCTCCTGAGATAGCAGAGCCTTCAGCGCTCTGGAAGTGTAAGGATCCACCTCCAGGCTCGGTCAACCTTAAGGTTATTTAAACTCCCTGATCTCCGTTCTACCTATATGTAAAATGGAGACAAAAGTAGAAGGTAGTAGCATCTACCTAGAGGTGGAGGTGTAAGTGAATGCTGTGTAAAGCGCTTAGAACAGTGCCTGGAACATGGCAACCACTAGGCGTGGGCTTGCCTCCACCATTGTCACCATCATCATCACCACCACCATCATCATCATCTTTGTTGTCGTCATCGTTGTCTTGTCAGATATTGACTTAATCCAGTTACGTACCAGGTTCTGTACTAGGTTCAGAGACTCTCTACATATGGAAAGATAGGGTCCTCTAACAGGAGGTTGGGTATGCAGACATCAGCAGGTGCTCTCTAACAAAAGCTTGCTCGAGGGGACCCAGAAAAGAAATAGAGGAAGACTTTCAAAAGAGGGAGTGTTTAAACTGACTCTTTAATAAGGTCCAAGAGGAGAGGAGATTGGTAAGACAGTTAAGGTGGTGCTGTTCAGGGTACAAGGTAACACTGCAGGCAGAGGACAGACACGAAGACCCAGACCAGCAAGCTGCAGTCAGGGAGCCATAGGACCTGGCACAAAGCCTGGTTGGGGACCACAAAGCCAGAGCAAAGCTGATGACTCCTCAGAAGATTCCTAAGGTGCATTAGTGGCCCCAGCATATGCCCAGACTCTAATCTGTGTTCTATGCAGATGAAAATCTCTACTATAAGCCATCTTCACGGCCTCACTCCATAATCTCCATCGGAGTTTGAATCATGTCAGATGGATAAATCCCAGGTAACTTGGTCCTGGATTCCTTCTTCAGCCCACGAGAGCTGACAACACAGCAAATTTACCACTCAAGTTTCTTATGTGCTTTGGATCTCCTCATACCTGGAATTGCCTTTGTAGTTTTAATGGCTCCCACTGAATGGCTTCCATTTTATGTGCCTGGCACTGATCAGGACCTTTAGTATACAGTAGATTCTTAAATTATCATGAGAGCTGCAGGAAAAAAAAGAATTTACTTAGCCTACTTAATAGATGAGAAAAACAAAGCTCAGAGAGCTTAACTGGCATGTCCGAGGTCACGTGGGCAGTGATGGGCAGAACTGGGATTTGGATACCGTTCTGCAAAATCAGGCTTTGGATCACTCGAGAGCTGCACTGTCCAATATGGCAGCCACCAGACACAGGCGTCTATTTAGATATAAGTCTAAAATAACTCAAATACAATGAAATTGAAAATTGAGTTCCACACATTTAGAGTGTTCAGTGGCCACATGTGGCTAGTAGCTGCTGTACTGGATATTGTGGGACATTTCTCTCCGCACAGAAAGTTCTGTGGAACAGAGTGGCTGTGGGGAACACACAACAGACTTCCTGTGTCTGTCTTGTGCTGTCGGGAGACCATGCCTCATTTAGTTGTGGCTATACAACATCATACCTAAGACACTTTGGAGACCCACCAACCTCCATCCTAAGGTTACCACCCAGGAATAACCCATTTAGAAAGCAGATGGGCAATATGAATCATGAAAAGTATGATTAATCAAAGCCAAAGGCATAGAGAGGAGCCACAGAACATGGCCGGGGCATCACGTATGGAAAGTGCCCTGAGGGAAGAGTGGGCAAGCCCAGGTGAGCATCAGCTCGCCCTCCCTTGGCTCTGAACCACAAAGATGTGTCTCACAGTGCCATTTGGTGGCTCTCTGGAGTTTGTCCCAGTCCCAGGGAGATTCATTCAGTTTTAGCAGAGGTCCGTGCCTGCTGAGCGCTGGGCACACTGTAGGCGCCGTGGAGAAGAATCCATTCGAGATCTTGACTTTAACCTCGGTATTGAGAACTGGATGCAGGTCTGGCTTTTCATCTCTCTGATATCTGGCACAAGTCCACTTGTGGTCCTGGACCTCAGCTACCCATCGGGAAAATGAGATCATTCGTGACAATCCAATGAAATGATATTTGTGAAAATCCCCCAGCAAGCTGAAAAGTACTGCTCCGAAGGTCACTGTTGTAACTGAACTTGAAGGTACTTCCTATGGCGCCTGTGAGCATCAAATAACAGAGAAGCAAGGCGGGGTTCATTCCACTTATTCCAGTCTTCCCTTCATCTAGGAGAACCGGTGAGCACAGGCTACCGCGGCTTACCAGATTGAGACAGGCGGCCGGCGAGACAGAGGGACTAATCTCACACTCTTGCATTTCTCTTCTTCCCACTTCGATTATCTCCCCACCTTCAGCCAAGCTGTGAATCCCTCTCTGCTTCAGGACCCACAGGTTCAGACTGGACTTTCATTAACCGAGGTCAGTAATGAAGACCCTGGAGACCATTTATTGAGCACTTACTATGTGCCGGATAATTGACACTCATGCTGGGGTTTAATCTCTGTGTTCAGACCCTGATTGTGCCAAAGAGGAAATACCACCAGAGAGGCTACATTCCCTGTCCCAGGCCACACCACTGCTAATTGCCAGAGGAGGTGACCGAGCAGATTCTTCCGACAGCACACTGTTTCCCAGGGGAGGAGCATGTTATATTTGCCAATACCTGATGGTGGGAGAAAGGATGTCAGGGCAGAGCATCCCTGGGGGCCCTTTACTCAGAGATGGTCAAATGCCTACCAAGACTGACCACCCTAGTGCCTGCTGTCCTGCCAAAGCCCCTTGATCGCTCCACCTGCTGACAGAGGAAAGTCCTTGGTAGAGCAGAGCTTCTGGAGGGCAAAGGCAGACACAGGCCACTGGAGAACCTTCACGGGACTTTGAGGGGCTCCCTCCACCCCCAAGCCTTGAGTTTCCTCCTCCATCGGGACCTGCATGCTTATCTTCTCAAATATACTTAACTGAATGTATTGCAATGAGGATACTTCTGCAGGAATTTCCTAATTAAATGAGGAAGCAATATTCTCAAATGATTTGGGGCAAACTTCATCTCCATTTCCTGCATAGAGAAGAAATCAAAATCCTATGTTGACCTTTTAGAAAGACCAAGGTCAATTTCATTTGTGTGTATCCATTCTCACTGCCACCTCCTTTCCCCCTCCTCCTCCCCTTCCTC
>NW_024412453.1:11766588-11771670 GCF_014898765.1 Herpailurus yagouaroundi
CTCCTTCCTCCTCTTCCTCTCCTTCCTCCTCTTCCTCTCCTTCCTCCTCTTCCTCTCCTTCCTCCTCTTCCTCTCCTTCCTCCTCTTCCTCTCCCTCCTCCTCCCCTTTTTCCTCCTCCTCTTCCTCCTTCCTCCTCTTCCTCCCTCTCTTCCTCCTCCTCTTTCCTCCTCCTCCTCCTCCTCCTCCTCCTCCTGCCCTTCCTTCCTTCTTTCTCCTTCTTGCAGACCTACCTCTGAGGGTCACAACAAAGGTGGCAAATGTAACTTGGGATTAGAGGGCAGAATTACAGGAGTTCTTAGCAAAGTCCTCGCCTTTTGCATGTGTTTGTGTTTGCTAGTTGACCCAGCATGATCCGTGGTTATTTACACACTGTCAGAGCTGTGACCATCCAAAGCTTGCTCCATGTTACAGCATCAGTCCGGCTTATAATGCCGTCTCTGTGTTCATCAGGGGCTGTATCCCCAGCCTCCACAGCCTCTGATAGCTGGGGCAGCGTCTAACAATTATCGGTCACTTTTGCTTTGTATATCTTTCATAGCATCTAATGCCACCTGTCCTTACTTTATGTGCATTTTCTTGTTCTCTTTCCCTAGAGTTTAAGCCACAAGACGGTGGAGACTATTTAGTTTGCAGCTCTGTCCCCGGCCCCAGGAAGAGGTTGTCGGGTAAATGAAGCCGGAAGGAACCTGGTGAGTCCTGCAGAGGACCTGCCCACCTCGAGTTCCAGATGTCAGGTAAGGAGAGAATTAGAAGGAAGTACTTGGCATCTGCAGGGAAAACAAATCGAGCTTGTGAATCCGAGCGTGGCAAACAGAGCCGCTCAATGGGAATGCTATCTGTGGTAAATATTTCCCATACGACACATGAAAAGAATATCTAACACTGTTTGCCAACCACTTGAGGTGTGTTTTGTAGGCATGATCTCCTTGAGTCCTTCCCAAAGGCTGTGTGTGGCAAATTATCTCCTTTTTTAAAGAAGGTCCTTCTGGGAAAATGCATACAGATGAGAACAAAGTACACAGAAGTGAGGGAAATTGTTGAAATCACAGGACTGGCAAGCGGTGAGGCCCAGATTGGGTCTTTCCTGACCACCTCGCTCTCCTACGTCGCTCTCTATGGAAGTTAGCGTTTTCGTGCCGTAATCCCACCGACCGGTCAGGGGCTTAGTATTCAGACGTAATGGGAAATGACCTAAATGAAAGGACCAGAAACACCCAACTCTCTCTCCCTTATCTTTGTGTTCTAACAAGCGTCTCTGTGCTTCTCAAGAACTAATCCTTTATTTCCATAATTGATTCTTCTTTTTCTCTCTGCTTTCCCAGCTGAGCACTTTAAAATACGTTTTCCCACTGCCGCTTTTCTTCTTATCTACTGTGCTAAAGCTCTCTTGACAGGGGTCTAACCTGCCCCTCTTTGTTATCTGCAGGCTCTCTATTGTAGGACTCCTGATAACACCAGCCCTGAGCTGCAGGAGAACTGAGAGCTTGTCTGCTCTGTTCGATCTATCCCTAGCATCTCCCTCCATTCTAGGCAGAGAAAACACACCATAAATATGTCTGAATGAACAAATAAGGGCATGCCAGATGCAAATAGAATAGCAGGACTTAGACTGTGGACCACGAGTGAGAGAAATCTGTCTGCATGACAATTTAGGAGGTCCCGGACAAGTGGAACCAGCCATCTGTTTTATGAGGGACTCTGCGTGTGTTGTGATTACAGAAGGGGGCAGGATTGGGAAGAAACTGGAGATAATATTGTAATGCTGGATGAGTCTGGCTTGAAGCCAAGTGTGGTCTGCTTTCAAGAAACTGAAGAATAGAAGGTTCTTTGACCCAGATTAGTCTCCTTCTGTACTCCGAATGTGGGGAGGGTCCTGTGGTGCACCGTGGCCAGACCCAACTGAAATCTTCACTTTTAAAAGTAAAGATCTTTGGGGCGCCTGGGTGGCACAGTCGGTTAAGCGTCCGACTTCAGCCAGGTCACTATCTCGCGGTCCGTGGTTTCGAGCCCCGCGTCGGGCTCTGGGCTGATGGCTCAGAGCCTGGAGCCTGTTTCCGATTCTGTGTCTCCCTCTCTCTCTGCCCCTCCCCCGTTCATGCTCTGTCTCTCTCTGGCCCAAAAATAAATTAAAAACGTTGAAAAAAAAAATTTAAAAAAAAAAAAAAAAGTAAAGATCTTTGGGGGCTCCTGGGTGGCTCAGTCGGTTAGGCGTCTTACTTTGTCTCAGGTCATGATCTCGCGGTCCGTGGGTTTGAGCCCCACTTCAGGCTCTGTACTGACAGCTCGGAGCCTGGAGCCTGCTTCTGATTCTGTCTGTCTCTCTCTCTCTTTCTCTCTCTGCCCCTCCCCTGCTCATGCTCTGTCTCTCTCTCCTTCAAAAATAAATAAACATTAAAAATTTAAAAAAAAAAAAGGAAATGTCTTTAAAAATCCAATTTGATGTTAACAAATTTTACCGAAGCCAGGCTCCACCTTTGCGTGGAGCCAAATAAAGGTCATGAACCCTTTGAAAGGTACTGAGGAAGCTTTAGGCCCCTGAGATCCTGGCTAACGAGAGTCAACCCACTCAACCTCAATCCCAAGTGGACCTTGATATTTCTGCTCCGCGGCTCTGGAATCAGAGTTGGTGGCTCTAAATGGTTCCCATACCTATTTGAAAAAGGATAGGTCACCAGCTGTATTCGTTTCCAAGGGGCTGCAGGAACACCTGACCACACACTGAGTGGCTTTGAATGACAGAGGTGTGTGGGCTCACAGTTTTGGAGAACAGAAGTCCAGAATCGTGGCGTCACTGAAGGCTCTAGGGGAGGGTCCTTCCTTGTCTATCCTAGCTCCTGTGGTTGTTCACGGTCCCTGGCGTGCCTTGGGCTGTAGCTGTACCATTCCCATCTGTGCCTCCTCCCTTGGTTTCTGAGTACTTGTAGCCCCCAATCAGGACACCAGTCATTGGCTGTAGAGCTCCCCATAATCCAGTAAGAACTTGGCCTGACTGCATCTGCAAAGACCCTATTTGCAAATATCGTCACGTTCACAGGTATTCAGAGTTGACTTCAGCCTATCTCTTGTGGGGAACCCAGGGGTGGGCGGAGGGACACAATTCACCCCACGACACCAAACCAGTTTTTATCAGGCTTCTTTGTCCTTGGTGTGAGCTCTGAATTGTGTGGGCATTGACTTAGCAAGAGTCTGTCACTAAAAAGGATCAGAGGAGTCTGGGCATGTAGGTAGGAAGGCATCACCTATTGCAGAGGATGGTTCAGATCTCAGACACCCCGAGGGGATGGCAAAGAGTGTCCCTGTCTCCACATCTCATGCTAGAACACCTCTCTGAGGCGGGTGACGATGACTTTTCTTTTCACGAAAACATCTGGCAGTCCCTATAAAGAGCATTACAGTTCGTCTCCCATCTCAGAAGGAATAAGCTGAGGCCTGGAGAGGTTAACAGACACCCGGGACCTCTTTATAACCGTCAGGGGCTGGTGTCAGGCTGGGTTGCAGTGACCTGGTGACTTACGCCAAAATCACCTTTTGCCAGGATATGAGTCACGGACAATTACTTTCCTTTGAAAATGAAACAAGAAAAATAGTACGAGGTTCCTTTTTTTCCTTACTTCCTACACCTCTTAGGTTCAAAGACAGCTCAGGACTGACCAGTCCTTCGGCAGTTTTCCCCAGTGCCTTGCCCACGCCTGGAACATAGAATCATCATCTCTGTCTATCTCGTTATATGCTGGGCCTCCCGCAAAGACTGTGAGCTCCCCAGAGGCAGGGCGGGCTTCCCTCAAATCATCTTTGGTTCCATGGCACCAGGTACATCTTGGCAACACCTCAGAGTCACCTGGGGAGCTTTATAAAATATTGATCTCTGGTTTTCATCCCCCAAGATTGTTATTTAGTTGGCCTTATATGGCTGGGAATCAAAAATTTGAAAAGCTCCCCAGGTGACCTTAATATGCAGGCAACCGAAGGTAGAGAACTAGCCCCTTGGCATCCAGTGCTGAGGTCTGGTAGCAGCAACAACACCTAATATTTATTGATGCCTTATTATGTGGTCCAGGCTTTGCAGTTTATATGCATTGCTTTACTCATTACATAACCATCCCAAAAGGAAGCAACCGTTGTTAACCCTGTATTGCACAGCAGGAAAATGAAGTCTAAGGAGGCCGTGCGATTTACTCATAATCATCCAACTTATAGGGATCGAGCCTGGCCAGCAATACCCTTGACCCTGGGACACCTGTCCTCCACCAATATGTCTCCTGCTTCCTCTATTCCCTCCACCGTCTTCTGCTGACGTGCTGTTCCCCGCCACCACCCCCTGAGCTTTACTGAGGTATAATCACCAAATAAAAATCGTATCTATGTAAGATGTACGTGATGATTTGGTGCACATACACATTGGGAAATGATTGCCACAACCAAGCTAATTTACATAGCCATCACTTCACGTGGTTCCTTTATTTTGTTGTGAGAATTACCGTAGTCACACATGTATGTAATCAAGAATTCTCACAACACTCCCAGAGGTATTTGCTGTGTCCCAAATTTATGGAGAGGAAGACTGAGACGTTTGGAGAAGTGATGTCACTTGTCCAAATCCCAGCTGGTATGTGACATGCTGGGTCTCCTCTCGGGGGCCGTCTGCTTTCTGCTACAAGTCATACAGAATGCGCGTGAGCTCATCAAGCATAGAACCTTTGGCCCCATGTCACTGTATACACAGAAGGCCCCATAGTGAAACTATTTCTAGACAGAAAGCCCCCTAGCAAAGCTGTTACAGATGTGGGATATGGAGCCAGATGGCTGAGTTTAGACTCTTAAGTGTTTTAATCCACGTAGCAGAGATGAGGAATGTCACCTCTGAGGGTCACTTTGAGATATAACTGAGATAATCAACACGAAAATGCCTACACAAGTCCTCATCCTTTCATCACCCCAAAGAATTCCAACAGGTACTGCAAAAAGGAGCAACTTTCCAGTTTCCCGGGAGACTCTAGTTATGGAACATGATATGAAGAGCCCCAAATAAAACTAAAAAGTTCAACCCTCCTGATCAATTACCTTGAAGGCCTACTTGTTTC